>NW_026020378.1:5647689-6247689 GCF_900185275.1 Solanum verrucosum
ATCCTGATCGTAGTTGGATGTATAATAGAAACAATCCTGGTCGAGCGGGTATGATTCCAGAATTTGCAGAAGGTGTCACTAGATTTATAAATCATGCAATGACACTTGATGATTTTTAAAATTCAAGATTGATTAGGTGTCCGTGTGTTAATTGTGAAAATGTGAGATATCATACAACAGAGACTGTTGCTATGCATCTTATAATGAATGGATTCAAACCAGGGTATACAATTTGGACTAGCCATGGTGAGGTTGAAAGTGACACTATGTTTAATAACTTTGTTGTCGGTGAAAGTATTAGATCTACCGAGCATAATTATTTCCAGGGTTCTAGAATGTCAGATATGATTAATGATGCTTTTGGGATGCATTCTGATTTTGAACAAGGAGAAAATGTAGAAGAAGCTCCTAATGAAGAAGCAAACATCTTTTATGAACAATTGCGTGATTGTAGTAGTCCTTTGTTCAACGGGAGTCAACACTCTAACTAACTTTTCTTTTTGAATCAGGAAATATTCTTCCTCCATGTCCGGCTAGCAGTGATGGATCTGATCAGGAGGGTGATGAGAATGATAAGGAGAGTGAGGGTGATGAAGAGTAGTTGTATCTATTTGACATTTTAGACTTCTATATTTTTAGAATTGTTTAATTTGATCGTATTTTAGTTTATTTTGAAGTTGGATGAAGTTTATTTTGAAATAGTTTGTATATGTTGAAAATATTGTGTTGTTTTGGTTGGATGAAGTTTATTTGGCTTTGGGTTGTTTTGGTATAAATATGCAAGTGGGCAACTAAAAATTGCAGCAATTTGCTGCCTGTTTTGCAGCAAAAAACCGACCTCCAGAGGTCGGAATTTCAACATTACAAAAATAAAAATATCGACCTCCGGAGGTCGGAATTTCAACATAACAAAAATAAAAATACCGACCTCCAAAGGTCGGATTTCAACATTACAAAAATAAAAATACCGACCTCCGGAGGTCAGAATTTCAACATTACAAAAATAAAAATACCGACCTCCAGAGGTCGAAATTTAAAAAAATGAATATTCCGACATAAAATAAAAACCGACCTCGAGAGGTCAGTAAATACCGACCTCCAGAGGTCGGTATTAAATAGCGACCAAGCTTTTTCCGACCTAAGCTGGGATGTCGGTTTTAGGTCGCTATTTCAAGGAATACCGACCTCCGGAGGTCGGTATTTATAGGTCGGTATTCACAATTTTTTTAGTAGTGTGTCATTCAACCAAATGTCATTCCTAGTTCCTCTTCCTCCACTTCCGACCTTCCCAGTAGCTTTAGGGGGGAATATTTTTTATGCAACCCAAGCCCCACCCCTAAACCCAATACCGCACTCGTCGCTGGAAATGGGACTTACGACCATGCTCTCTCATTCACAGCCACAGTGGAGGGGCAACATGTGGTCATTGTAGTACGAAACCCAACCTTCATAGCCCAGGTAGTCTCGGAGGGAATGAGACTAGGAATGGAGGCTTACAACAACTATTTTTAGATGTCCTCGGTTCTCCAGCCACCGATGACACTCTCATTCCCTCAAATCCCATTCTATCACTTCCCGACCTGGGAAATGCCATTGTTCAACCCCCTAAGCCAAGCAACACCTCAGGAACAACTATTTTCCCCAATGAACTTTTTCCCACAACAGACTATGGAACCACCAATAGCACCATGGCAAGCCCATGCAGCGACTATGGATATGACTCAGCTCAACCTTTCAATGGTCCACACCAGTTTGGAGGAGACCCCCCCTATGGTTGTCCCGAACCATGTAGCATCATCCTCTCAGGTATTACCACAAACTCATCTCCCTATGACAATAGACATGCTAGTACCAAACCTAAAAGTGGACCAAAATACAGAAGAACTAGAAGCGGCCTTAGCACTAATAAGGGAGACAAGAACATACATAGTGGTACTAAAAGAAATAGAAGTATTGCTGTTCAAAGAGAGATTTGCAAAAAAAATGCATTATCATCTGCCCACCGAACCTATGAAAAAGTTCAATAGACATAAGGGTTCCGAGCAACTTAGAAATAGGGAACTTCATAGTCATTATAAACCCAACTCTAATGAATGAGCCCCTTCGGAGACGGACCAGATACTGGAAAAACCCCACCACACCTGAATAGCTCCATGAATTTCATTATATGGAATTGTAGAGGGGGTAACGGGGATGACTTTAGGAGGAACTTTAGGTCCTTGACTGATTGGCATAGGCCTCCACTGATAGCACTCATTGAAATAAAAATGCGAGACCACCAAGCTTTGCTAGATGATTTCCCCTTTAACAACATGATCCAAGTCCTTGCTATTGGAAATTCTGGAGGCTTAGTCATGCTATGGGATGATACCCAGCTAGAGGTGGATGAAGTCACAACGTCGACTCAAGAAATCCATGCAATGATTAAGGTACGTTCCACAAATAATAGTTGGATTTTTAGTGTATATAGACAGAAGCGTAGGAATCCATGGCAAAATTTGAAAAGATTAAAAGATAATTATAATGGTAAATGGTTGATAGTGGAGATTTTAACGATCTGATGAATAGTATGGATAAATACGGAGGAAGGCCTATTAATAAACCTCGTACTAGCGAATTTTGGGATGTAGTTAATTATTGGGAAGTTATAGATATGGGATTTAAAAGTGGTAAGTACACGTGGTTAAATAAGCGCTTCAAAAATAGGACAAAACTTATTTTTGAGAGACTTGCCGCTTTCTGGCAAATGACGATTGGATACAATTATTTCCATATGCGCAAGTACAACACCTTTCACGTACCCATTCGGACCACTGTCCACTATTACTATCACTATTTCAAAAAAGTCACACCAAACACGAAAAGATATTCCGCTTTAAATCCATGTGGACCACGCACCCGAATTTTAAAAACATCATACTACAAAGCTGGAATGAAGAAAAAGACATCCTAAAAGCAATACCAAACTTCACTAATAAAGCTACAATATGGAATAATACCATTTTTGGTAACATCTTCTGGAAAAAAAAAAAAGAATAATAAGAAGACTAGAAGGGATCCAAAAGTCGCCCCAATACACTTCCAGCTATTTTCTACAAAAACTCGAATAAGATTTCTGGAAACTTAAATCGAGGGTAACATGGTTGAATGACGGGGACTCCAATACTAGGTTCTTCTACACAACAACTTTAAATAGAAGAAAAAGGAAATAAAATTGTCTCATTACAAAATTCAGAGGGAGTATGGGTATACGAAATACAGGATATCGAAAATATCACTACTACTTACTTTACCAACTTATTCTGCACAACCCAAAACATCTCGACCAGAGGCAATGTGATCCCCAAAAATCTCCATACCAGCCCCGACCTAGAAGGCATAGGTAGTGTCCCTTCTGATAAAGAGATTCTCCAAGCAGTAAACTCCTTTCAACCTTACAAAGCTTGTGGTCCGGATGGACTCCACCCTAATTTCTATCAAAATTATTGGAGAATAGTAGGGGAATCAGTCATAGAACTATGTGCTAACGCCTTTAAGAACGAATGAATACCTTAGGAAATCAATAGAGCTCATGTTTGCCGTGTACCAAAAAAGAAAGGGGCCAATAATCTCTGAGATTTTAGACCTATAAGCCTGTATGACACAAATTATAAAATAATCACTAAAATTATTTCTAACAGGCTAAGACCTATTATGAATAAGTTGATAGGTTCATGCCAAGCAAGCTTCCTAAAAAATAGGCAAGCCACGGACAACACAATAATAGTGCAAGAAACTATCTCTCATTTCCAAAAAATGAAGGGGAAAAGGGTAACATGATGCTAAAAATCGACCTTGAAAAAGCTTTCGATAGGATCGAGTGGTCTTTTATACGAAACACCCTTATCTACTTTGGGTTCCCACACAACCTCATTAATCTAATTATGTCTTGTATCACCACGAGCAGTATAACCGTTCTAGTTAATGGTAAACGCACAGAATTCTTCGAATCATCTCGGGGCATAAGACAAGGGGACCCAATATCCCCCTACATATTCATATTATGTATGGAAATGTTGTCGCAAAGAATAGAAAGTGAAGTGTCAAAGAAATATTGGACACCCATAAAAATTACTAGAAAGGGCCATATCTATCTCATTTATTCGTCGCTAACAACCTTATCCTAATGGGTAGAGCTGATGATAGGAATTGCAACATAATCAAGCAAGTCTTAAACGTTTTTGCTCTGAATCGGGTCATAAAATTAACCATAACAAATCAAAACTGATCTGCTCAAGAAACTGCAACAAAGATATTAGGAACCTAACAGGTAGGACTATGAACATTAAATTTGCGACATCTTTTGGAAAATATTTAGGATTCCCTATCTTAATAAAAAAAATCGACAAGAAACGGACTACCAATTTATCTTAGACAATTTGCAGCAAAAGTTGGCAGGCTGGAAAACGAAATTCTTAAACATCGCAGGTAGAGCTACTCTTGCTAAAGCATGTCTAAATAACATACCCACACATATTATGCAATATATACACCTTCCAAAGGAAATTACTAAAAAAAATAGACCAAATCCAAAGGAACTTCATATGGGGCACCACTAGCACTAAACGGAAATTACACCTAATAAAGTGGGACACCTTAACGAAAGGAAAAAATAACAGAGGACTAGGATTGCAACAATCAGAACCTAAAAACAGAGCTTTACTAACCAAACTAGCTTGGAGGGCTTTTACCAACCCTACCTCCCATGGGCTTCTATGCTAATCAATAAATATACCAATGAAAGCGAAATATCTGCACTATCACATTCTAAATGCTCTCATGGGAAACCTTGGAAGAACCTAATAATAGGATGGAACATTTGCAAAGAAGGTCTTAAATGGTCAATAGGAAATGGCTCCAAAATATCTATATGGTATGATAAATGGTTACCTAACAAGCGAAGATGAAAACATGAGAGTTAGCGACATCATAACGAACTCACGAGAATGGAATTATAGTCGCATCTCCTTTATTCTTCCACTAGGGATCTGAAATCTATTTAAATGTACCTATCTAACCTCTTCACCCCACGCATAGGACAGAGCGACATAGAGTCATATCCCAAAGGAGATCCTAACAACAAACTCAGTATACCATTACCTTAAAAAAAATAATGACCATCATAACAATGATTCCGACTTCAAATGGATATGGAAGTTTCAATGCCCAAATAAAATCAAACACTTCCTTTGGTTATGTCAACACGGCTGACTACCAACATGTTCCTATCTTAATGCTCTAGGAATGGACGATAGTAAGTTATGCCATATATGTATCAAACCAGAGACAATACTACATATTTTTCAAGAATGTCCAGTAGTTTTTAACTTCTGGAAAGAGCTGGGAATTACCAACATCAACAATATAATAAACAACCAAAAAGATGCACACTGGTCAAAACTTATATACTCTATGAATTCAAAAATAAAAAACATGAAATGGGAAGAGGCTTTTCCCTTCTACTTATGGAGCATTTGGTTAACAATAAATGACAACCATCATAACAACAAAAAGAGGAGGATTAATCTGCAATCAACATACTTTCACGCTATAGAATTCCTATCCCTTACAAATTCAAAGAGGGGCAGAGCTAAACCAAAAGTAAGCTTCGTGAAGTGGAAGCCCCCTACAACTGTTTCATAACCAATCAAAATAAAGATATTTTATTCTAGTTTCCAATGCATCAAACTTCTTGTCAATTCGAATTCTGAGTAAAAAGTTATGATCATTTTATTAAAAAAATAATAGAGCAACTACGCAGTAGGGCAAACCTAGGTCACGTAGCCAATCAAATAGTTTGCATGGACAGTTCCAGAATGTGGCTAGGATAGTTGGGAGAGTTAGCAAAATAACCACTCTCAAAACTTAATTTGACATTAAGTCACAAGTATTCAAAAGTTTGTGGTATTGCCACAAATTATGACATCATCCATGTTCCCTACTTGAGACATACAAAAGTATCTCCTAAAATTTAATATGTACACTTTTTCAACAAATATGGAATAATATGTGTATTTCCAGTGTTTAAAATTATATTAGAAAAAGTAAAACTCTCCAACAAGCAGCTCCTTTTGGCTGCTGATTTTATCGATTTCGGCAAATTTTCCGGCTATATTATCCATTTCAAAGGTAAAATCATCATCTCCCACTCATTGCTTTCATTTTTACTCCATTTTCTTTCAAAAACCAAGCTTCAAAATTATTTTTTCACCATTTTAGAAGCTTAAGAAATCTTCCATAATCACTTTATAATTCATTAGTAGATACATTCCAGTAGTTTAGAAGAATTAAAAATGTGTTTCTCAATTGCAAGAGCTCAATTTTTTTAACCCAATCTCATTCAGTCATATTTTTATACGAATTTTGTATCTCATCGCTCGTTAAAGATTGATATTGTAATCTAGTATCTATAATTGTAGTCTATAATGACAGTAGATGAATTTGTTGTTGGTGGTGGTGATTATATGGCAGTAAGGGAGGAGACTCCCAAAAGCTGAAATTGAGAATCTTTTAATAAGACGACAGTGCCCATTGCGTTGCGTCGCAATGGTTCATATGACGATATGGTTGCAAGCATATTTGAGGCTGGTAAATTAACTTGCAAGCCAAATGACTTGGTGATTAGCTATCAAATTAATGGGAGGGGAAAAATACATTCCACATTCATTAAAAAAAATGATAGGCATATGCGCTTGTACATGTTAGATATTGGTATTGATGGCTCTAGGCCTACATTGAGGATAAATGTCAATGCGAGGCCTCCTATTGAACCAACAAATTCATTTAACGACAATAATTATTCGATTGAAAATAAAAGCTTCAGTGATCATTAAAATGAGAGTTTGGGTGATCATTCAATGAATTTACATGATCATCCAAGGAATGTAGAAAACTAGCCAGTAGATGCAGAAGATCCCAAACCCAAATGTTGTGAAGAAATGTAGGGAGAACATGAATTAGGATCGCAATCCAACCATTCCTTCTCCGATGGAACTAATTTATGCATAAATAAATATTTCAGTAACAAGAATAAATTGCAATTGTTACTAGCCAAAGCGGCGACAAATAAATCTTTTGATTTTGCTACTGTGAATAATTGTACTAAATACTCAAAGGTGAAATGTGTATCTCACAATTATGCATGGATGTTGTGGGCGAGGAAATATGAGCTTGGATAGATTTTGCATCTACAAGTACATTGGTGAGCACAATTGTGGCGTTGAACATGCCAACAGTAGCCATAGAAAAATTTCAATCAAAGTCATTATTTCACTTTGTGTAAATATGCATTGTGATGGTAAGGATTCAATTGTTAAAGATATTCAAAAGGCTATGTTTAGTTCTTTTCGTTATAGTCCAAACTATTGAAAATGTTGGAAAGGAGGTGTGGTTGCCAAGGAAATGGTCCAAGGACAGCGGAGAATAGATATTCATGCTTACCAGTATTTTCCTACATGATCGAGACTCTTAATGTTGGTTCTAGCTATAGTATCATGGTAAACAAGGATAGTCATAGGGTCATGTATTATTTATTGGTCTTCGGTGCTTTCATTAGGGTATTTTCCCACATGAGAAAGGTAATTGCGGTCGATGACACTCATTTACATGATAAATACGAGGGAGTGTTATTGACCGCTATTGTACAAGTTACGGAAAATCATGTTTATCCAATTGCCTTTTGTGTCGTGAATAAGGAAAATGATTCATCTTGGACATTCTTCTTTGAGAAGTTGAAGGAGATTATCGCTTTAACTCTTATAGACACAAGAGTGTCGCCAATGGTATTATGAACGTTTACAATCATGCTCACCATGGATATTGTATGAGGCACCTCAGTGAAAATCTTTGCGTAAATCATCATTGTGGAGATTCCCTCTATCGTTACTACAATGAGGCAAAGGCTTATTCGTTGGAGGAGTTTAACAATCATTTTGTATAATTCAAGAATAAATGTACCACGACAGCCCTCGACTTTGAGCATGAAATTGGTTTTGAGAAGTGGAGCAGGGCACATTTTCCTGGCAATAAATATGATGTGATGACTACAAATGTCACCGAGTCACTCAATGTTATGTTGATAGACGAAAGAGAGTATTCAGTGGCATTTATATTTAATTCGATTGCTAAAAGGTTTGGAAAATTGTTCAGAGAGAGGCATGCATATATCCTCAAATCAATAGGTAATCAAATGGTGCCGGCTACCAAAAAATTGAAAGAAAAAAATGATCGAGGGCAACTCCTTTTTATGTGGAGAACATAATCGGGGACGGAAACCAATTTACCATGTTCGGGGTAATTTTTACTGCCAATGTGAACCTACTAGAAAAGTCGTGTTCTTGTAGGGAACGTAACTTGATCAAGATAATGTGTGGTCATGCGATGGCCGCTTTGCGACTGAAGCATGACAATGAGTATGGTATGAGCATCTATGAGTAAACTTCGTCTTTGTATAAATTTGAATCATACCTCCTTGCATACTTGGATTCTATAAATGATGTCCCTTTCGAGTCGAAATGGTGTGTGCCAGAAGAATTGCTTAATATGAAGATTCTTCCACCTCTTGTTGATACCAACCTTGGAAAACAAACGTGTCAAGGGCTTTAGTGAGAATTTCAAGAGCAAGAGAATGAACAAATGTTCACTTTGCAAACGAACCGGACACAAGAGAACCACATGTATAAACAACAACAAATCTTAAATAAGCTTGATTGAATTTGTTTTTGTAATCAAGCTATTGTGTTTTTTTTACCCCAACATTTTGGTCAATTTAATGTAAGCGATTATCAAAATTACTCATGATCTAATATAAATCAATCAAAAGATGACATACATTTTGTACAGTATCTATTAATGTTTATTATAGAGTCCACTCATTGTGTATTAAGATGTGTATTATTAATATATGAAAATTATTAATATATGAAAATTCATGTTATTCGTTATGCAATGATTTTAATGCATGAATTAGAATGTTTAAAGAAGGAAGTTCTCTAAAAAAAAATTTAAAAAAATTCTACTAAAATTGTGAAGGGTATCATGCATGCTATTTTTAATGTACCAAATCAAACAATGCTTAAGAAATAATCTAAGTATTGCAAAACCTCGTTTTTTGAAAGAACTAGAAAGACTTAGAATTGGAAAGAAACCATTTTAGGAAATAATCAAATTTGGTAAGTTTGACAAAGTTAAGCTAAGTATGAGTTTTGAGTCGACTTCAAATGACCATAAATCCTAGCTCAGGATGAGTTATTTGTGCTACTAGATACCGTAGGAAAGATCTTTGAATTATATTTCCAACACCATCGAGTTTGCTCAGTTTCGAGTTCGTATAAGGGAGATATGTCCATTCAAAGTTGGGTTGTCTAGATAAGGAAAGCCAAAACTGGATTTTAGAAGGGTATTATGGACTTTTCACTACCCAATTAATTAAATTCATTTTGGTAATTAAGTTGGGGTCAAAACTAATTGGATTCAATTTACTCTTCAAAAGAATAAGTTATGGTTTTGAGAGAAGAGAAAAGAGGAGAGGATCAAGGCGTTCGTCGAGGTTCTTGAGTTTTGTCGTGGATTTTCGCCATGGGTTTGATCCCTAAGAGGTATGTAAGCTTCCACAGTGTTGGGTTTTTTCACCCACGCGCCAAACATGCTATTCTCAGCGTAATTTCATTCTCAAAAGTTGAAGAATTTAAGTTCTTGAAGTTCATTCTAAATCTTGTTTTGTTGGGATTTTGATGATTTATTTTGATAAAACTGAATGTTTTGAGTGGATTAGTGTGTACTTAGGTTGGATAATTGAATCTAAGGAAAACTTGAGAAAAGAAATCGATTAAAAGCGATTTAGAATCAGAAAACGAGAGGAAAAATTCGTCAGATTTGTAGCGACCCGGAAAATGATGGAGTGAAACTAGAGCCTCACATGTGAGTTTGGAGTCGAGAACTTAATGAAATGATTATATTTGAATTTGACCCAAAAAATTCTTAAAAATGTGCTTCGGAAGTTACCGGAAACTTGTTTAGCTATATATAAAAAGATCTGTTTCGTTTTTCGAAAATCCGACATCATATTCTTGTTTAGGGGGTCAAATTGAGTGGGAAATGGGTCTAACCCAAATTTTAGAGCAACCGTATCAAAATCCAAAATTTCCAAGTGAAGCCTTTTTCGAGGGTCTACTTTGGAGGGTCATATCTCCTAGCACACAAATTATTTGGGTGGCCAATAATATAACCATGGAAAGCCCTTTGAGTTAGCTACCTAACGCACTTCGTTTCATCTCATTCGGAGTTCGGACGAAGAAGTTATTCCCATTTTCGTAAAATTTGTTCGGCAGGAAAAGGCAATTTCCAGTAGGCGTGGTTACTGTTCACCCGCCTCATTTTTTTTCTAAGTGTTGGACCATTCTTCCAAAGGACTTATATTATTTCCTAGATACCATTAGTTCAATTCCCATCCCCAAAAACATTTCCCTCTCTACAATCCTCCATTAAGAAGAAGAAGAAGTGGGAGCTAGGGCTTTGGATTCAAGGTTTTCTTCATCAAATTTCGTGGGAGATCATAGCAAAGGTATGGTGGTCTTGATCCTTGTCTAAATTTCCATTCAAGGAGCCAAATCCAAAGTTATTTCAAAGTATGAAAAATCTAGGTTTTCACTCAATCTCATGGGTTCTTCCACCAAATGGTTTTAAAAGGTTTCTAATGGCACTTTATGGTTATATTGTTGTTGTATTGACGATTTAAGATGAAAATACTCCTTGAACCCATGATTTCTCTTTATTCCTAGTTTATGCCTTTATGAAGAGGGTTTCTAGATAATGAATGTATATGAATCAAACTTGTTTAAAGGTCTTTAGATTATTGAAGTATGTCATTACCCATGCTTATTTTATAGTGTATTGTTGGTGTATGGGTATGTGAGGCTTAGGGCATTAAAGGCATAGTATGAGAAATTGGAGTGTTATCATGACATTATATGAATGAGAATTCAATGAAGATAATGTGATCATGTTATGAATATAAAGGTGTTGCTATTGAAAGATTATTTCTCAATTTGACACTCATGAATGTTGATGATAGAATATGAAGGATTCTTCAATATAAAGTATACCTTGAATTGGTAGGGCTTATGCATCATTTTCTTGTATAAATGATTATATTGTTGATTGTTGAATCCTCGGATCGGTAGGCTAGTGGCACCCTTCCACACGAGCTTATAATGAACCTTGGAATCGGTAGGCCTATGGCACCTTTCCATGAAGGTTAATGATGAGACTTGAACCGGTAGGCCCATGGCACCCTTTCAAGAGGAGTTAAAGAGCTTTCCTAAATGAACCTTGAAACGGTAGGCTTAAAGCACCCTTTCACGTGTTAATAAATGTAATTTGGAGTTGGTAGGCCAATGGCACCTCTCATATGTGATAATGTCAAGGTAACGAACTATTTTATGGGAATGTAGGCTAAGCACCGAGTGGATTTGGTTAGATGGAAACTCCCCCAATGGTTAGGCATGAGTTTCAATGATCGTCTACCTTATCCCATAAACTATGTGCCCGCATAGGTAGCTAGTGGATCCATTAAGCTATATACCGGTCTTCCTTAGGCAAGTAGACCACCTCTTTACGGTGTGGGGACTTATGACACCGGATTCCATGACAAGCTCTCATGGTCTATGTCGGTTAAACGCTTACTTCCCATCATGCGAGATTTCATTATGGTTTCTTGATAGGTTCTACAAAGTGTAGGTAGTAGTATGGGATGCTACCTATACATTGCACGAGTAGGCTTGGAGAGGGTCATAGTGAGTTTCTCTAAATCCTAATGTGTGTGATACAATTGTGGCCTAAATGAGGTTATTAAAGAATCTTGGCTCTCAAATGCTTAATATGAGATGCATGCTATACTTGGGTTATATTACGAGTTATTTTCCCTTGTCATGTCTTAATTAATGATATACCTCTTATGTATGAATATGGTGCAAAGGTGAAAGAAAGGAATGATAAGTTACCTTAAGTGACCTTAATGTGGTGCCTTAGTATGGATGGTGGTATGGGACGCCATCCATACATTGCACGAGGTATAGCATAAGGGTTTCTTGAGGTGAAGGTCCAAGGTAAAGGTTTTCATATTGAAATTGTTTAAAGGTAATATTATGACTTACTTGATGTTTATGCTTGTATTGTATGTCTTTTATGCAACTATTCATGGTACTTCAAAAAGTGGCATAATGCATGGTTTCTAACCAAAATGTCCCTTTTAAAGCATGTTTTGCATGGTCATCATACTTCGTACATTTTGTGTACTAACCCATATTCTTCATATTTTTACTATAAGTGTAGGTTCCGGCAAGTGATCCCTCCTAGCTAGTTTGAAGTGTTGGATTGCTTTCCTCCAAGACTTGGTATGTCCTCATGGATTTGAGGATAAGACTTTTAAGTTCTTTTGTTCATGTAATAGACTTAATAGACTTCTTTTGATTGTAAAGGGACGTGTCCCTACTTATGTTTTGTGACTGTGTCTAAGATGGCCATGTGAGACTTAGACTTCCGTTGTGTGTTTTTTTAAAGTTGTTTTAATGAAGTTTAAATGTGTGGATGTAAATAAGTTTTTTTTTATTCCGCACTATTTTCATTATTGAATGCAATGAATGACTATGTGGCTCGTATAAGACCCCTTCGGGGTCGAATACGCCATGTTACAACTAGGGGGTACTCTCTGGTCGTGACAAGATTCACCTGGTGGAAAGTTGGCGCAACGCACCACCGTTGCGCCATGAGGGCTAGGGCAACGCGCCAACAGTGCGCAGTGGTCTCTGAACTTTGGGGGATGGTGCGCCGCGCCAGCAGTGCGCCAGGTTCGTCCTCCCCAACTCGTTTTTCATCATTTAGCCCGTTTAAGTCCTTCTAAAGTGTACTAACACTTCCCATTGATTTTAACTACTCTAAATAACTTCTAAACACCTATAAATCATCTATAAACATGAATCATAACCTTGAATTCATAATTCAACTTCAATGTAAAGTTAAGAGTTAAGTCTTGAGAGTTCTTTCGAACGTTTTAAGGAAGCCATTTTAAGTCTTTTTGAGGAGTCTTCTACAAATTCAAATAACTTGTTTCGAGACTCGAGCAAGTGAGTATGAGAGTGAAGAAAATGTATTAATGAGTCTACCTTATCATTACAAGATCCTTCATATCATGAACCATAACTCTTGAATTCATAAGTCACATTCAAGAGAAAGTTAAGAGTAGAGTTGAAGAAAAATTTTGAGTTCAATTGTGAATCCTTTGAGATCAACTATCGATTTGAGCTAAGTTTTGAGGAAGTAAGTATAAAAAGTAGAAGAGCCCGATACATGAGTTCCATATTGTTATGTTGACCCTCGAGTCGAATCGTTCATGCCCATAAATTTCGCATGAACTTCATAAATTGAGTACCTTTGAGAGGAGTATATATTCAAGTTATAAGTCTTGAGTATTGAGTTCCTAACCCTTTTGAGATTATATTCTTAATCATGGAAATACTACATGTTACCCATGAAGTCCTTAAGTTGAGTAGTTCATGCCCATAATTCCGCATGAGCCATATGAGTCGAGAAATCTTGAGATGAGAAGTATCATTGAGTTCTTGAGTTGAGTTGTTCATGCCCATAATTCCGCATGAACCTAATGAGTTGAGCATTCTTGAAATGAATAGTATCATTGAAGTTCTTGCAGTTCCGAGTATCGAGTTCTTTGTGTGGTTATTGAAAACCTTGAATTGAGTCGTTCACGTCCATCATTCGGCATGAACCCTATTTTGAGAAGTCTTTTACAACTTTTTGAAACTTGTTTTAAGACTTGAGAACTTGAGTTGAGAAAGAGTAGAATTGAGTTCATTTTCTTTAAAATGATATATGGGAACTAAGTATTTCCAAAAATAAATGTTTTCACATTTAAAAGAGGAGGAAACTGAGATTTCCAAAAGAATTTTGAACAGTTGAGTAACATCTCTTTTTAGAGAAATATTTTGAGTAATAATCTCAAACCACAGAAAAAGTTATGTTTTTTTAAACATATGAGCTGAGTATATTTTGGGAGTAGTATTGAGCACCAATATGGGGACGATTTCAGATAGCTCAAGTCTTCATAAACTATGTAGCTGACGTGGGTAGAAAGTGTCATACTTTTTAGATGATTCCTTAATGCTTTTTAGCATAGATTAGTGGATCTTAGTTGAGAGGTCTTATATCGTGGCAAAGTATAGGACAGTTCTGGCAGTGTGGGCGAGACGTTGTATCATCACATAGCTCATAGTAATGGTTGTCGGTTAGAGAAACTCCCACAGAGTTATATTATATTTTATTATATATAAATTGAGTTGTTATTGTATTATTTAATACATTAAGTTGTTTTCTACTGTTTTTTTAAAAGTTTTCCATATATTGCATCTTTTATTGTTGCTTATTATTGAGTATCTTGATTTGAATTGTGCTTCATTGAGTCGAGTAACTTATCGTTGAGTTGAGCCCTATTTCACTGAGTTTAGTATCTTATCCTTAAGTACTTCTGATTTGAGTAAGTTTGAGTGATTTTGAGTATCCTTGAGTATTCCTTAAGTAGAGTAAGAGGTAAGTATGTTTCTTTGCTACTAGTTCAAGCTTATGTTTATGCTTTAGATTTTCCTTTATATGCTCGTACATTTCATGTACTGAGTCATTTGGCCTGCATGTTTCATGATGCAAATACATGTATTTAGAGTCATCAACAGGAGTTTTGTTGATACCACTTGGAGTTCGAGTTAGCTATGGTGAGCCTCCTTGCTTTCGAAGGATTTCATTTACCTTTCAGTTATATCAGTTGTTAGGATGTCGTGAGTTTTGTCCCAACTTCCATCTTTGTCATTTAGAGGGTTCATAGATAGACAGTAGATTTTCAAAAGTCTGTTCATTTATTTTGTTAAATGTTTTAAGGACTTAAGTTGCCTATTTTATGGCGAGTTGAATATATTATTTTTATTCTGAGTTGTTCATTTGAGTTAAAGATTTGTAAAGTTGAGTTTATTGAATTTTATTTCAGTTTTTAAGCTTTTGCATGCTTAAGTTAGTCTTCCGCTTGTAGTCAGCCAGGATGAGGGTTCGTTTGGGACCATCAATGGTTATTGAGTGTCGGCCACGTCCAGGGTGTAGACTCGGATCGTGACAAGTATAACGAATACAAGCATTATTTGAATATACACTCAACCAAACGAACCCTTAAAGAATTGTCAAATATCAGATGTTACTGTTGAAAAGTAACAATTTGAACTTTTGTTACCTTTGTAAAACTTGAATATCTAAATATTTACTAGTTGACAAAATATATAGACCTTTATACAATCGATACATCTATATGTATGTGGTGTATGTATGATTGTTGCTCCCAATTGCACACGCAAGTGTACATGGTCGCGCAAGTAATATAATAGCTCTTAAAAGAACCAGATTATCGAACCCAAATGACTTGTCAATTAACTATTTTTACTAAATTATATTGGTCTAATTATTTATTTAAGAGTGCCAAAAGAAAAGAATGCAGGAATAAAATAATAAAATTACTTACAGTGATTTGGAAAATCTAGGGTTGCAGCATGTAATGAATCTCATGTATCATATTATCGGCTTAGAACTAATTTTAGTTGTCAAGTTACTGGTTTATAAGGTTAATTGTATGAGTTGGGCTACACACCTCTCGTCGCCTACTCCAGTTAGCTATCTAACTACATCGTTGAGCGGGGATAAATAGACTAACTGGCTAGCATTTATATTTCATCATATTTCGTAACCAAGCAAGTTATTCGTTCGGGCATCACTCATGAACACTAATCACCTCAATCAAATGGGTCGACCGAGATCTCTATATTCCCTGGTCTATCTAATCCCTGATCTCTCGATTTTAAGATTAGACAATAGATTTATCTTATGATGCGCAAGCATAAACTACTAAAATAAGAATATAGAAGCAACCTATAATGACAACCAAGAATTAATTCAAAAACCTTAAATAATCAACCTTCAATCCGTAGCTACAGCCCCAGAACTAGGGCTTTAGCCACTAATCTCTAAGAAAAGAAAGAAGAAGAAAAGAACGTATTGACAACTTTATACTTTGATGTCCTATGATTGATCTCCCCTCTAGATTGATGTCCCCCTCTAATAATTATTTCTATGGACAATTTATAGATGTAGAAAACCCTAAATAAAATAACTGAATCCAAAATAAATTGGAAAACCAAAACCAAAATAAAAAAGAATTGAATTTGTAAGCGTGAACAGTAACCACCTTGCGCTTTAACTTCCGCCGCCTTCAATAGTTGGAGATGCCTTCACATGATGCCACGTGGCAGCCTTGAATTCCTTTGCAGTTCGCACTTCGCAATTGCACGCACTTCTCATATATTTTATATATTATTATATTGAATTTAATTCATTAAACTGTCTGCTTGCTTTTTTTCTTCAACCTTTCATATTTAATTTGTTTTAGCTCCAAATAATCTTTTTAACTTTACACCAATTTACTCCTACAAATAAAATATAATATAATATTTAACACAATCCATAAAATTCAAGCTCAAAAGGATAACTATAAAATAATAAATGTGGGTAAATAATGATTAAAAATATTTATTTTTGACCTCACATCAATGACCAATGAGATTTACACTCTGACATTAGTAAGGTATATTCGGATTTATATATATGTTAAAGAATTATCAATACTGCACCTACTAAATATGATACTTATATATAGACCTAACTAGTCGAATTTAAAAAAGACAATAATTAATGACTAATAAATTATATTTTTTAAATTTATCCAATTAAATTAGTTTAAACAAGTCATGTGAATATAAGGGTCCACATAAATTGGGGGTGGTGATCAGAGATGTACGAGGAAGAGTTGTGGTTATACAATCAATATCCTTAGAACAATGTTTGAGAAAGTATAAGTATATTGTTAGGATTTTTGTTCAATCACAACTCTTTCCACACAATGTTGATTATCACCCCCAATTTATGTAGACTCACACATGATCATATGCTTATGTTTTCTCAAACAAGTGACATCCTCACAACATACTTATGCTTTCTCAAATGGATGTTGATTGTATAACCACAATTCTTTCTCATACATCACTGATCACCACCCCCAATTTATGTGGACCCTTACATAATCACATGAATTGTTTAAACTAATTTAATTGGATAAATTTCAAAAATATAATTTATTATTAATTAATTGTTGTTTTTTTCAAATTTTACTAGTTAAGGTCTATATATAAGTATCATATTCTAGTAGGTGTCGATAATTCTTTAATATAGATATAAACCCGAATACCTTACTAATGTCAGAGTACAAGATCTGTTTTTTTGGCTTATAGGAACCCGAAAATAATGTAGGTCTCGATTTAATTAATACATGTTTTTTCACAACCTATAGCAAGCTGAATCATAGAGACTTGGTCTTCTCTTTTCCAAAAATATTCTCATAATCCAATTTTAATTTATTGGTGCACTCGTTTTGACATGCCTTGATGTTGACAGTTCGCAACAAAGAATTAGTAGTATGGATATAAACTATGGATATAATATACTTCAACTACGTACCACTATTCTATAAACAATTCTAAGTGATTGGCACGTTTCTTTTCCATATTACTGAAGAATTGATGGGGACTTAATTAATTGCTCCAATATTATTTCAGAATATTAAATAATCAAGATGAAAGTGAAGTATTTTCAAACAAATCAAAACAAGAGAGGGATTGAATTCCTAAAATTTGATAAATTTCAATTTTAGTACTTATTGATTAAGAATATCAGTCAATTACTTGAATTGTGCAATTTTGATCTCTTTGCTTATAATACTCACAAAGTTTCAAAATTATTAACCACTCCAGTTATCAATGTGTTATGTTAAACTTATAAGTATATTTATTATTCCATATTTTAGGTTAATACAACACTAACAACATATCGAGTATACTAACAAGTGAGGTTTAGGAAAAAAATAGAATGTACGCAGATTTTAATTCTACCTCTACAAAAATTTCAAACATAACATATTTTCAGCCTAAAAGGATCAAAAGTTAAATATGTTGAATCATATATCACAAGGATCAAAATTAAAACTTATGAAATATTGAAGGACCAAAAGTACTAGTATCCCTACTCTATATAGACCATATGATATAACACTTCATTTCAATACAATGGATCATATTGCTAGGGGAAGAAATGCAAGAGAAGCTACTAATTAAGCTCAAAGTCAAGCACCAAATACAATTGACCATAATGCAAGAGGGAAATCTATGTTAGAAGCAATGGAAAAACTTGTTGACAAATACAAAGAAAGACTTCAACATCTTCAAAACACTATTTTTCAACTTGCAAATTATTATTTTGTGTTCCAAGGTGTTATCTTAGCTTCAATATCCCATTCTTCATCCCTCAATTGTTCCAATAGATGGTTCCTTTTTAGCCTCTCTCTATTTGCTGCCATTATCAATCTTTATGCAATATTTTCCATGGGAAGAAAGTATATAGTCACTTTAAGACATTATGATATAGCTTGGAAAGAATATAATGACCTTGTGTTTGAGTTATCCCCTAGACACCAATTACCAAATGAACCTACACAAATTGGAACATCACTTATTCATCTTATAAGAAATTCCCCATTAAGTCATTGGATCGAGTTAACCCTCGAAATCGACCAAATGAGCAAAGGGTACAAAACTCATACGCGTCATCATCAAATTTAAGTTCTAGATCCATTTCTATCCAAACTCCTCAACCGGCACGATCTTCTCCACATCAACGTGTAGGTGATCATATGACTAATGAAGAACAAGTACATTTGAATCAACAATGGGAAGATCTTTATACAAAGATTAAGCGTGGCATTTGTTTGACTATTTGCTTAGTTCTACTTGGAGCTTTTGCGGGCATTATATTGCATGGTTGTTGGAGTATTTTGTGCAAAAATGATGATAAATGCAGCCTTAGTCAATCAAATTCTAATTGTATTAAACTTTGTGATATTTCAAAGTGTGTGACCATATGTAGTGAATTCTGAATTTACCAATAATCGCCTCAATGTAGTACTTCAATGATTTACCATGTGGTTTATTTTTTAAATGCCTCTTTATATGTACGTCGTTACACTTGTACAAAAACTACAACAAGGTGAATCCATACATTGAGATTTGTAGTGTTGTTTTTTTTTTTTCATTTTGAGAAATCACCAGAGTTGCATATAAAATACCTAGTTTATTCTTAATTTACATAAATTATACTCTCTTCATCCTAATTTATGTGACAACTTTCAAATTTCGAGATTCAAACAAGTCTTTCTTTGACCGTAAATTTTTCATATATCTTTTAATTATTTTGAATTGTCAATTATTGTAACTTATAGTACTTTTATTACGTAGTTTACAAATATATAAATTTCATTTCAAAAAAATTAAAGACTCCATGTGTGAATTCCCGGTCAAACGTATATTGTTTGACGTTTGAAAAACGAAAAGTGTCACATAAATTGAGACAGAGAGTACGTACTATATAACCATTATATGTATGAATAATTTATGATAACATACGTATAAATATATGTACATATAATACCTTGTTTATGATAAACGTATCTGATTTATTCCTAATTTGATTTACTATATTAATTAGTTTAGATTGGATCGAAGCGGTGCGAGATTTTCGAACTTTGAATGGGGTGGGTTATGATTATTTCTATTTCAACAATTGTGGAAGAGAATATTTTTAGCGTTCATTTGGGTTGGTAGGAATATCATATACGAGGAGAATATATGTCACGCCCCGAGCTACCCCCGAGACGCGGACACGAGACCTAGGACCACAAGTGATCCCAAGCTAACCCTGCTGGCATGATCATGAGCATACTAAAGATAATAAACTGATGCGGAAGCTAATTCATAAATAAATCTGAAAAGATGGGGAATACCCATATACTATAACTGAATATATCAAATCTGAGAGTTTAATACAAAAGAAATATCAAACTCAAAACACTAAGCTGAATCTAACTATGTCTGAAATAAGCCTCTAAACTGACTAGAAATGTTGGGACATGCCCCAACTAGATCTAGCAAAACTGAAACTAAAGACTAAAAGCGATAAAGATAAACATGTCGCTAGTCCTCGAAGAATGAGGACTCACCACTGATGCTGCTGAACTGAAGATCGAGAACCGATCTAAGCGTGATCTGGATACTGAGAACCTGAACCTACATCACGAGAAGATGTAGCGCATGTATGCGTCAGTACTTGAAAGGTACTGAGCAAGCAGGATAGAGTAAAGCTGAAATAACATATAACTGAACAAAGCAATAAAGCAATGAAATAATCTGGACATGATATAGATACTGAATGTTGAGCTAACTGAATGCAATGACCAATTTATAACATGCTGAGACTGAATACTGAATATACTGATAAATGGTCAATGCAATAGAATCTGACTGAACTGTGGGAGCTACTAATAACCGACATAAAACCACATGAGCTAAATGTGGAGTCCGATGTATACGCCCCATCGAGAGGACCCAATATACCCTGCCAGAGGTATAGAGGCATGCTGGCGTGATCACTAAACTGATGTTGCCCACAGAGGGGACTTACACCTACGTGGCTCGTAGTTCTGGGACTATATGGGTACGCTGAAACCCTAGTCCAACTCGGTATTATGCTACTCCCAATGAATTAAGTGGTTAACTAGTTATGACTGAATCTCTGTAAATACTAGATAGCTCGAAACTGAACATGCAAACTGAGAATGCAACAATTAATATGATAATGATGCATTCATAAACTGAGGCATGTATAACTAAATTCTGAAATATCTTACCTAGCATGTGTAATTTAAGAACTAAAGAAATACATAGCTAGGGTTCTGAAATTCATGCAATAAACTGAGCAATAACATGACAATCTGATTTGGAACATTTAAATAACTAATTCATGATTATCTGCTGTAATTCTAGAAACCCTAGGTCTGTTCATAATCATGGAATCAAGAATCTGACTGAATTCTAGGAACCTAATGGGCGAAAGGAACCCACTAGTGAAATCCCACATACCTGGTGACGAATTCCACAGAGAAATCTTTCGATTTCGGGGCTAGAACTGATGGAACCTTGTTGCGTTCTTGAACTAGGGTTCTTGACCTTTTTCTCGCTTCTTGCTTCTAATTTTCTAAGTTTTGATTAATGAATTTGACTTAGGTAAGTTCTAGTTATGTTTCTAGGCTTAAACTAATTAAAAACCTCATGATTTAGGGTCTAAACGACGTATCTTAGGGGTTAAACCGTAGATTGCGTCCGTAAGTCAAGCCTGCTCGACAGGCCTTCACTAAAACGAGGATAACTTTTTATTCGGAGGTCGGAATTTAGTAAACTCGGTGGCGTTGGAAAGATAATTCAATTATCTATCTAACCATAGGTCATGGGACACATAATTAATTTTGTGCTAAAAGTTATGATCATCTGAAGTTGACCCATCAATATTTTTCATCTAACTAGCTGCTAACCTCATCTACGGTCAGACCTACGGACCGTGGATCGAATGACGGTCCGTGCTGGTCAACCGTAGTTCGGGACTGAAGCTAGGCTTTTGGGGCATCGATCCACGGACACGAACTACGGTCCGTGACCTGACCTACGGACCGTAAGTCCGGACGTGGGTCAACACTTAGCCAAATTTTCTGACTGAGTTCTGGGGAAGTTTTCTGTCACGAACCACGGACCTGCAGGATGGACCGTGAGTCCATCTACGGTCCGTGGATGGTGTCCATGAGTGCCACCTGTAACACCAGAAATCTGAAATCTCTATTTTCGGATACGGGGTGTTACATTATCTCCCCCTTGGGACCATTCGTCCTCGAATGAAGACTAATCTAGCTGAAATGTAGGGAAAGGGCTGCAATCCCTACCACTAAACACTGAGAACTGAATTTCTGACTGAACTGAGTTCTAAGAACATGCAAATACGCTGAAAATGCAAGTACAACTGAATGAACATGATTCTAAGACTGAATTTTCGCATGAATGACTGAAAACCTGAAGAGGAACTATTACCTCAAGCTGGAATGGAATCAGAAGGAAAGAGGTGAGGATACTTGGACTTCATGGCTGCTTCTGCTTCCCAAGTAGCTCCCTCTACTGACTGACTCCTCCACAAAACCTTGATTGAAGTGACTTCTTTATTTCTCAACCTTCTAACCTGACGATCGAGAATCTCAACTGGTACATCCTCATAAGAAAGACTATCTTTCACGGCCACACTCTCTAATGGCACTATGGATGCTGGATCACCCACACACTTCTTCAAAAGAGAAATGTGAAAGACTGGATGCACTGCTGCTAAGTCTGCTGGCAACTCTAACTCATAAGCCACTTTACCAATCCTTTTCAAGATCTGGTAAGGGCCTACATATCTGGGACTGAGCTTCCCTTTCTTGCCAAATCTCATCACCCCCTTCATAGGTGACACTTTCAGGAAAACCCAATCATCAACTTGGAACTCTAGTTCCCTTCTTCTCACATCTACATAAGACTTCTGGCGACTCTGGGCAGTCTTAAGTCTATCTCTAATGAGTTGCACTTTCTCCATAGCATCAAGGACCGAATCTGGTCCTATTAAGGCTGCTTCACCTACTTCAAACCAACCAACTGGAGATCTACATCTACGCCCATACAATGCCTCAAGTTCATAAATTCCTGAGCCCTTGCTTCTCTCAACTCTATAGGGAAAAACCTGTCCAGAAAGGTTTCGCTGAAACATTCCCAAGTAATAGGAGCAGCATTTGTACCCCTGTTCTCCTTCCACTGAGTATACCAAATATGAGCTACATCCTTAAGTTGGTAAGATGCTAACTCAACCCGATCATTCCCAGTGACCTGCATTACCTCAAAGATCTTCTTGATCTCATCCAAGAAATTCTGGGGATCTTCACCAGTCTGCGATCCTAAGAACTCTAGAGGATTCATACTAACAAAGTCACGGACCCTTGTTGTTGCTGATCCACCATTTGCATTCACAGGAGCTTGAACCCGCTGATTGTTCTGGTTAGCGACACTTTGAGCCAACATCTGAATGGCATTCCTAAATTCAGCATTTGAGACTTCTTGATCTGGAACTGGAGGAGTTGCGTTTGCTTTCCTGGCATTCGCATTCCTGACATAAGTTCAACGATGAGGCATGATCACTGAAACGTAGAACGTCGAGTTAGAATGGAATTAGATCAAACCTTACGCACGATAAGAGTAACAAGAAAATGAAGATTTTTCCTAAGACACTTTGTAGCCTCCCTCTCATTAGATGTGGTGCGCACTACACACCCATGGAAAGGACTCTACCTAGTGCGGCTTTTCAGACATCCTAGGACACTTAAACCTAATGCTCTGATACCAAGTTTGTCACGCCCCGAGCTACCCCCGAGACGCGGACACGAGACCTAGGACCACAAGTGATCCCAAGCTAACCCTGTTGGCATGATCATGAGCATACTAAAGATAATAAACTGATGCGGAAGCTAATTCATAAATAAATCTGAAAAGATGGGGAATACCCATATACTATAACTGAATATATCAAATCTGAGAGTTTAATACAAAAGAAATATCAAACTCAAAACACTAAGCTGAATCTAACTATGTCTGAAATAAGCCTCTAAACTGACTAGAAATGTTGGGACATGCCCCAACTAGATCTAGCAAAACTGAAACTAAAGACTAAAAGCGATAAAGATAAACATGTCGCTAGTCCTCGAAGAATGAGGACTCACCACTGATGCTGCTGAACTGAAGATCGAGAACCGATCTAAGCGTGATCTGGATACTGAGAACCTGAACCTACATCACGAGAAGATGTAGCGCATGTATGCGTCAGTACTTGAAAGGTACTGAGCAAGCAGGATAGAGTAAAGCTGAAATAACATATAACTGAACAAAGCAATAAAGCAATGAAATAATCTGGACATGATATAGATACTGAATGTTGAGCTAACTGAATGCAATGACCAATTTATAACATGCTGAGACTGAATACTGAATATACTGATAAATGGTCAATGCAATAGAATCTGACTGAACTGTGGGAGCTACTAATAACCGACATAAAACCACATGAGCTAAATGTGGAGTCCGATGTATACGCCCCATCGAGAGGACCCAATATACCCTGCCAGAAGTATAGAGGCATGCTGGCGTGATCACTAAACTGATGTTGCCCACAGAGGGGACTTACACCTACGTGGCTCGTAGTTCTGGGACTATATGGGTACGATGAAACCCTAGTCCAACTCGGTATTATGCTACTCCCAATGAATTAAGTGGTTAACTAGTTATGACTGAATCTCTGTAAATACTAGATAGCTCGAAACTGAACATGCAAACTGAGAATGCAACAATTAATATGATAATGATGCATTCATAAACTGAGGCATGTATAACTAAATTCTGAAATATCTTACCTAGCATGTGTAATTTAAGAACTAAAGAAATACATAGCTAGGGTTCTGAAATTCATGCAATAAACTGAGCAATAACATGACAATCTGATTTGGAACATTTAAATAACTAATTCATGATTATCTGCTGTAATTCTAGAAACCCTAGGTCTGTTCATAATCATGGAATCAAGAATCTGACTGAATTCTAGGAACCTAATGGGCGAAAGGAACCCACTAGTGAAATCCCACATACCTGGTGACGAATTCCACAGAGAAATCTTTCGATTTCGGAGCTAGAACTGATGGAACCTTGTTGCGTTCTTGAACTAGGGTTCTTGACCTTTTTCTCGCTTCTTGCTTCTAATTTTCTAAGTTTTGATTAATGAATTTGACTTAGGTAAGTTCTAGTTATGTTTCTAGGCTTAAACTAATTAAAACCTCATGATTTAGGGTCTAAACGACGTATCTTAGGGGTTAAACGAAATAGGAAAAGACCAAAGGACCCCTGAATTAACTGCTGTCGGAGTGACCTACGGATTGGACCTACGGACCGTAGATCAATCTACGGTCCGTAGATTGCGTCCGTAAGTCAAGCCTGCTCGACAGGCCTTTACTAAAACGCACATAACTTTTTATTCGAAGGTCGGAATTTAGCAAACTCGGTGGCGTTGGAAAGATAATTCAATTATCTATCTAACCATAGGTCATGGGACACATAATTAATTTTGTGCTAAAAGTTATGATCATCTGAAGTTGACCCATCAATATTTTTCATCTAACTAGCTGCTAACCTCATCTACGGTCAGACCTACGGACTGTGGATTGAATGACGGTCCATGCTGGTCAACCGTAGTTCAGGACTGAAGCTGGGCTTTTGGGGCATCGATCCACGGACACGAACTACGGTCCGTGACCTGACCTACGGACCGTAAGTCCGGCCGTGGGTCAACACTTGGCCAAATTTTCTGACTGAGTTCTGGGGAAGTTTTCTGTCACGAACCACGGACCTGCAGGACGGACCGTGAGTCCATCTACGGTCCATGGATGGTGTCCGTGAGTGCCACCTGTAACACCAGAAATCTGAAATCTCTATTTTCGGATACGGGGTGTTACAATATATTTCTAAATAGAAAATAAGGAGGATTTAGTTTAGGGTCCATTCGAAATTATTTTTAGGGAAAATTACGCGGATAAGCAAACATATATTAGGTAATTAGCTAACATAGCTATAGTTTGAATTCATTACGGCTCACAGCTTAATTTTTGCGGTATTTTCATCGCTTTTCTCCTCTTTTATATATATACAAACAAATTATCAAATACAAATTATACAAATAAATATACTATTATATGATAGATATACAAATACAATTAGTCTCTCTCCACTCTCTGCCCTTTCTCGCTCGCTTCTCTCCTCTCTCTCCCAATCTCTCTCACCTCTCTCCTCTCTCTCTCAATCTCGCTCTCCAAATATACAAATACAGATGTATACCAGTCACATATATATAATTTATCTGACAGATATACATATACAATTCACCTGTCTCCACTCTCAGTTGCCCTCTCTCGCTCACCTCTCTCCTCCCTCTCCCAATTTTGTGCTCGCCAGATATACAAATACATATGTATACCAATTACATATATACAATTCGACATATATACATATACAATTCGTCTCTCTCCACTCTTTGCCCTCTCCCGTTCGTCTCTCTCCTCCCTCCCCCAATCTCGCTCACCTCTCTCCTCCCTCTAACATATATATAGTTATGAATCATAATTAGCAAACTATAGTTATGAAGCATAATTAAGCTATTTTTGAGTAGCAATATGCGAAAATTCTCCTTATTTTTATGGATTGGAGTATACTATAAAATGTAAATCTAAAATTATTACTAAAAATTGTAATTTTCCCTTGAAGGTTGTATAGTAGTGTAATTTCTGAGATGATTGATGATTTCATCTGTTTCTACATATTGAAGGTCTAAATTCAAATAATTTTATATTTAGTTCAAATAAATTTATTTATTTATCAATTACAATCACTTCTTTGTTTTGCGTTAGGATGAATAATCATTTAGAACATTGTGTAGATTTTAAGAACATCTTCATCGTTATTAATTTCCCTATACATATTGTTTAGAGTGAGTTGAGTCATATATCACAAGGATCAAAATTATAACTTGAAAGTTAAATATTCAAGAAAGCTCACAATGCTGGTAAGCAATATGTCATATAGTAAAAAACTAATCCTATTACTGCATTCATTCATTTTCAAATCATAAAGCTACTAATCCTATTACTACATTTATTTTCAAAAATTGTCCACCTATTATATGATGTGAGATGTGAAAAACAAGATACAATAATTAGTATGGAGTAGAAAAAATATCACTCTATACATCAAATTCTAAATTGCATATGCTATTTAGGAATAAACACTAATCATAAACTTGTCACCTTCAAAACTCAATACTTAAAGACTTTGTGTCAGGTTTTTAAATTTTGAAGTTTTTTTGTCACCCTTAATTCATTCACCCCTTTTAATTAAGTTGAAGTAAACTACTCTCTCGATTACAAAATAAGTGTTGTTTTAGCTTGGACACACCACATAAAAAACAATTCATTCTCTAAAAAGTAAGAAGTGTGTTTGTTAACTACCTCGTAATCAAAGAAAAGTTAATTAATGGTTCTTGATCATGTAAACAAGAATAATTTCTTTTTGAAACCCTAAACATTACTCATATTGAAACAAAATAAACAAACTAAAGCACCAAGTATTTTAAAAAGGATAGAGTATATATCTATTTTTTTGCCTTTTAGAAACCCAAAAATAATGTAGGAATTTAATTATTCTAGTAACACGCTAGGTTTCGACTAAATTAATACAGGTTTTTTCTCAGAAGCTAGTTGAACTCTTGGAGACTCTGTCTTCTCTTAGATATATATATAATATATATATATATATATATATTATTGGTGAGGAACTTGTTTTGACATTCCTTTGATGTTGAATCTTCACAACAAAGAATTAGTAATACTAACTACCAAGTAATCGGGGGATATAATTATATTAGTTGAGAATATATTTCAACTACCACTATTGTACAAACAATTCTAAGTGATGGGCAAGTTTCTTTTCAATATTGCTCAAGAATGAGGACCTAATTGCTCCAACTTATTTTAATGATGATTAATTAATAATTAATCAAGATGAAGGTGAAGTATTTCATAATAATTAAAAGAGGAGAGGAATTAAATCCCTAAAATTTGATAAATTTCAATTTTAGTCCTTATCTGATTAAGAATATATCCAACTTTCAATTATTTGAAATGTACAATCTTGATCCCTTTAATTACTTATAAATATTCATAAATTTTCAGAATTATTAACCAACTCCACCATTCAGTTACCAATAGGTTATGTTAAACATATGTTTGTTACTCCATATTTTAACAGGGTACAACAACAATAACATATTTAGTGTAATCATAAGTACTGAGGTATAGGAGGATTGAGTGGACGAGACCTCACCCCTACCTCTAGAAGACGTCCAAATATGACATATCTTTAACCTAAAAGGACCAAAAGCACACATTTTAATTAATTGAAGGTTAAATATGTTCAGTCATATATCACAAGAATTAAAATTAAAATTTATTAAATATTGAGGGACCAAAAGTGCTAGTCTCCCTACTATATGTATATATATATATACATACCATATGGAATAACACTTCATTTGAATACAATGGATCATATTTCAAGGGGAGGAAATGCAAGAGGAGCTACTAATATAATTGATCATAATAATGCAAGAAGGCAATCTATGCAAGAAGCAATGGAAAGGCGTGTTGACAAGTGCAAAGAAAGACTTCAACATCTTCAAAATACTGTTTTTCAACTTGCAAATTATTATTTTGTGTTCCAAGGTGTCATCTTAGCTTCAATATCACAATCTTCATCCCTCAATTGTTCCAATCGATGGTTCCTTTTCACCCTCACACTATTTGCTGCCATTATCAATCTTTATGCAATATATTCCATAGGCAAAAAATATATAGTCACTTTAACCAATTATGATATCGCTTGAAAAGAATATAATGACCTTATGTTTGAGTTATCCCCTCGAAATCGACCAAATGAGCAAAGAGTACAAAACTCATACTTGCCACCATCAACTTTAAATTCTGGATCCATCTTTTTCCAAACTCCTCAATTACCGGGACCGCGTTCTCCACATCAATTTGTAGGTCATCAAATGAATTATGAATGTCAAGTAGAATTGAATCAACAATGGGAAGATCCTTATACAAAGATTAAGCGTGGCATTTGTTTGGCTATTTGCTTAGTTCTACTTGGAGCTTTTGCGGGCATTATATTGCATGGATGTTGGAGTATTTTGTGCAAAAATGATGATAAATGCAGCCTTAGTCAATCAACTTCTAATTGTATTAAACTTTGTGATATTTCAAAATGTATGACGATTTGTAGTGAATTCTGAATTTACCAAGTCATTTGGGAGCATATATATGTGCATGTCTCAAAGTGGTACTCCAATATGTACAAAAATAAGGTTTAAAAAACCAATAATATACCATGTCGATTTAATTTTTAAAAGCCTTTGACTATGTAACTGTCCTGGCCCCACAGTGTACGCCAAACTGTTTATTGAGAAAATAGTACAATCAAATTTGTTTGAGGTCAAAAATATGCATCTTGATTTAACTCGTTTAGTTCATGAGTTATTAGAAGTTAAATATATTTGAAAAAGTAAGTAAACATGAGATAAAGATAAAGTCATGTGAAGCGTTAGGGATCTGATGATGAGTGTTTCCATTAGATTCGGTGTTGTTTTATTGTTTTTAGCTTCGGATCCAAGAATGAAGTAGTAAGTAAATGTTATAAAGTAAATAGTAAAATATGAAAAGCTTTGAGCACTAGATTATAAGTGTCTTGCTATGGCCCAAAATTAGAAGGGAGGTGAGCGACATAGTATATGTATTTCAGATACATGCAAATTACATTAAATACAGGTATTCGGGATATCATATATAAGGAGAGTGACGAGTAAGAGAGTCATGTACATGCAAATTCACTTAGATACGGTATATCTATATTCTACAATGAATTATACCTAATATTGACCTGATGTATCCGAGATACATGTTTCTAGACGTGCTAGATACATGTATCTAAGTCTAGATTATGTAAGTTTCGTAATTATGAAAAGTAAAGGGGAGGGAGATAATTAGGTGGTACTAGACTAGAGGAATTTTTGTAAATTATTGTTTATTATATTAAATAATCATAAAAAATGCATCTACGGGCCTGGGCCCGGCCCAATATCCGCAAAAGGATAAACTATTTTATTAGACATACATCACTACCATATATATTAATTTTACCTCTACTTTCAAACAATTACATATATTATCATTTTTAATATTTTGTACCATATATTATTGAAGATACAATCAATATCCATACCCCTTAAAATTAGGATTGATTAATTATCCTTACATTCAAACTTCAAAATTAGTGTTTTAATTCAAAAAAAAAATATCTTTCTCAGAGAATATTGGTATAAAACTCAAACCCTAAGTCTTCCTCTTCCCTTGATCAGTCGAAATGTACTGAGAAGAAACACTTCATTAAAATGGATGTTTTTACAGCTTGTCAACACACACATTAAATACTTGGCCCTTGATTTTCTCCCTCTCAAACTAATTCCCCAAGGATCCATCATTTTTTCTTGGAAAGGGGAGATACCTTTTGCGCGCAGATACAATGGGTATCTTTTGCGGGTAAACTACATAAATCCCAGTAGTTTAGAGCCTAATAACTAGAAATCTCGATAGTTTTTTATATTACGTGCTATATCACTTTAGGCTGATGGATACATGTGTCGAGATACATCATACGGTTGGGTGTATAAGGCCGAGATACGTGATAAATTTTTGAATTAAACTATTATAACTGAATGTCTTAAGTAGCGGAGCAAATTCTAGGACATTAACAAACATAAAAGATAGAGAATCATTTTGTATCACTATTAACTAATTTGCTAAAAAATTAAAATCATAAACGTTATTAAATTTGATATTGAAACCTTCGTCTTTTTCATCAATTCCTTCATTTTCAAGCTTCAATTTTCGAGGTTTTTAGTTGTTTGTTTGTAAGTTTTTCCTGCCAAATTATAGTGATGGTTTCTCCCTATCAGCTTCATTCTCCAATTGACTCAAATTTCATCTCCAACACTTGAGGACCTTCTTCAAATCTTCATTAATCGAAGGGAAACAAAAGCAAAATTTTTGGTGGATCTGACAGAGGTCCATTGAATCTAAGCACAACTAGCAACATACGCTACGATAGATACTCTATAGTCATACTCTACATCTATGAGAAAAAAATTCAAATGCTAAAAAAAGGAAGAATTTTTATAATTTTCTATTTTTCTTGGATTAATGATACAACAGATACTCTACTGTTGAAATTTGTTCCTGAATTCACGTGTTTTAGTTACATTCCATATTTAGATACTCATAATTAGATGTATATGCTTATTATGTATTCGAGATTCATGTTTTTTTTATATAACATATGAAATTTGGATACACATAATTAGATGTATATGCTTCTTCTTTTTGTCTATTACATATTTAGATACATGTTTTTAATATAACTTATAAAATTGATACTTGAAACATCAAATTAATACTGGATACATTAAATTAATATTAGAAACAAATTGATTGAACAACTTCAAACAATACTCTATGGATAAAGAACTCATACTATTTTCGTAATTTTGAGACATTGCTCTATGGATACAACAACACTTCAAACAATGTAATAACCACTATCGAACTTTAGAAAAAGGGAAACTCTAACCCAGATACGTGAAATTGTATAAATTCGACATACATTAGAAAATAATCGAAAACCTAAAAAAAAATCTTACCTCTTGATATATTGCTAATATTCAAAATTTGGTTGTTGATTTAGAACATGCAAGAGATGTTTGAGAAAGAAGTGGCGAAAGTGAATTACATGGGGGTGTGGAGAGATACATACGGTTAATGGGATTGGGGGCCGGGAGGGAAACGGCTGATGTGAGGTGAGAGAAAATAAAATTTGAATTTTTAGTGTCCCATTAATTAAGGAGATTATATTTTAAGATAATTATTCAATATCATATTTAAGAGGGATAAGGGTCTGAAAAATATCCAACTTTGGCAGAAATTGTTGTTATGATACCAAACTTTAATGAGGACCTATTACCCCAAACTATTTAATACCGTATATTTTACTCTCTAAACTATTTAATAGTATATTTTAAAGGTATATATGTGCCCACGTGGACATATTACTATTTATAATTATGCATTATTTTTTATGTCCACTTGGGCACATATATGCCTTTAGAATACACTATTAAATAGTACAGGGGGTAAAAGGTCCTTTCCAAAGTTTGGTATCGTTATTTCGGTCAAAGTTCAGATATATTTCAGACCCTTATTCCTATTTAAGAAATTGTGTATTTAATATAACTTTTTAAAATATATGGCATAATTATTAAAAAGTGGTATTGTGTGTAATATTTTTAAACTAGAGATAAAATATGTATATATGGTAGTAAAGTATGTGTGGTTATGTAGCTCCATCTATATAAGCAGAGATTTCAAGGCCAATAGATTTATCAAATTCAGCATTGATGATGGTACCGATTGCATACCTTGTATACTATGGATCAACCAAGAAATTTCGTGTTACTTCTCCCGTTAGATCTAGGCGCAGTGAGCAACACCGATGAATCAAAAGGCGAAGCAAAAATCGCCGATGTGAGATGCCCTGACCAGCGACGAACGTAATTGAAAATTTCCAATAAGCGGAAATTTACACATGTATTTGACACATTATTGATGTATCTGATGCATTATTAAGATACAATTATATGTATCTAATTTTTTATCAGTGTATCTTATTAAATTTATTAAGTGTGTATGTATCTAATGAATAAATTGGAGATTTGCGTATTATTGAAAATTTACGCATGTATTTGACACAATTTATTTTGTCATGTATTCGAGTCTCGTCATATTTATCTTAATATTATCATATATATATTTGTTATGTTAAAATGTATCTAATTATTTTTGTATTAATCTGAGATACAATGTTTTTGGATATAACGTATGAAATTGATACTTGATACATCAAATTATACATATAAAAGATAGATGAAATAATATTATATCAAAAAATAATAAAATGAAATTAATTAAACATAGATTCACTCCTTGATTTATGTCTTATATTAAGGGATTTAATTAATTGTCCATTTATTATGATAATCATCAATTACTTCTCTAATTAAGGAAGTTTGTTACAACTAATTAATTTAAATAAATAAAATATGTATCTCAATTTTAAAATTCGACAGATATATGTATCTCAGATTGAGATTCATGTATCCTAAGCACGAACTATGATAGAGGAAGTAATATTTGAAACTATTTAGAATCTTAGTAATTAGGACCTAAACTAGAAGGATTTATGTAGTTTGCCCAAATAATAAAACAAATTTTAAAAGGAAAGCAGAAAACATAAGGGGCTTTTTTAGCCCAATACACATTTGGATTGGAATCATTTTAGGAAAAATTACCTAAATGCACAACTTATTTTATCATATTCTTTCTCTAAAATTCTCTATCGTTTGAAAAAATTACAAAAATTATTACTCTCTCCTATTCTCGGATACATCATTCTTACGCGATACATCAAAACGCAATATATCGGAATGCAATGTATTGAGACGTTAAGTGATGTATCGGGATGCAATGTATTGAGACGTTGAACGATGTATCGGGACAGATGTGTCTTATATCAACAAAGTTAATGTTGGGATGCGATGTATCGAACATTGGGTGATGTATTCGAAACTGGGACAAGATGTACCGTGACGTTGATTGATATATTCAAAATCAGGTGCGATGTATCGAAACATTGAATGATGTATCCAAAAAATTTAAATCTTATGAGATTTTTGTAATTTGAATGTAATTAACTCTTAACATAGGAGGTAAAATATCCACTTTTATATGTGAGTTGAAATTTTCTTTACAAAAATTGTCTCTGTTGCCTTCATAAATATATATTTTAAAGCCCCGGTATGGCCATGTGGAATGCTGGGGCTGGATGAAAAAACAATTAAATTTGCCGCCTTAAGATTCTTTTTATGTCCTCGAACTGATTTATAGTTTAATCTCTATAGTCATGAGTAGTGCCTAATGTTGAATAATTAAATTGCGTCTTGCAGCAAGAAACGGAGGATAACGTAATTAAATAGGAAAATGCATAAGTACCCCTCAGCCTATGTCCAAAATCCCTGAGACACACTTAATTTTTATTAAGGTCCTATTATCCCCTCCGAACTTATTTTATATATAATTTTCTACCCCTTTCGGCCTACGTGGCACTATCTTGTGAGCCCAGCGCGTGTTGACAATTTTTTCAAGGATAGTGCCACGTAGGCCAAAAAGGGGTGAAAAATTAATTAAAAAATAAGTTTGAGGGAATAATAAGACCTTAGTAAATGTTAGGTGTGTCTCAGGGATTTTAGGTATAGGCTGGGGTACTTATGCATTTTCCCTAATTAAATTCCTCTTTTTTTTTAAATGCGTAACGATATTCCCCATATATCATTAGTAAACGCAGCGTTGTATAATGAAAGTAATCTAGATATTGATTACTCTAGATTGATTGTTGATTTTATGGTTAAATAAGCAGCAATTCTAAAGTTGACTTAGGAAAAGGGTTGATTATTATTAACGGTCCAATTTTTTCAAGAGGCATATAAAATAACTCCAAAGTAACAAACAAATACAGATTAAGCTATTAGAATCCCTTTAACCAACTTGAGTTATTTGCTATTTCCCTTACTACTAATCTGTGTAATATTATGATGTTAACACCCAAACAAAGCCTTCAAAGTTAAATTTACGAATGTAGTATAACAAAAATTGCTTCCAGGATGTGAAGCATCGCACGAGATAGGTTAGTACAACCTCTATCCATCTTTACTTATCCAATATATTAAAAATATCTATCCAACATTACTTTTCTAATATGGAAAACCAAAGAGATAAAATATCACTGTGTCTATTTTTACCAAATATTATTCATCCCACAACATTTAAATGACTTGAGTAAATAATAAGAGTGATACTGTAAAATTACCCTTATATTCATTGTGTCTTAAAGGGATGTGTCAAATCAAGTAAAGATAAACAAAGGAAGTACAAATGCTTTGAACCAAAATAGTCAGATCTCATCTCTTTTTCTACTGTAATAAATCTAATGGCACAAAGTCATTTTCGTTTACAAGTATATCTCAACTCTTTCTCCTATCTCTTGCTTCCAGTTCCAGGTAATAATTTAGTCGCGCCCCGTATCTACAACAAACCAAGATATATCTAAAGTATTGAATAAATCAACAACACATGTAGAAAAAGATGCACGATGTTCAGTTTCCCCAACTGCTACAATATACTCAAAACTAAAACCAAATGCTAATCACAGAACATTGCTCAGATACTGAAAGTTCACCAATGTACAGTAGTTACACTTCTTAAGCTGAAAGGTATCATAGTCAAATATTAATTCTCCAGGTAGCGTCCGGCTTGCTGCTTCCTGTTCTCAGCCAGAATATAAGATTAAAAAAACACAGAACACGCACAAGATGTTACATCAGCAATTTTTTTATATATAAATCCATTCTTCTCTTTCTAATATATATATATATATATATTATCTCACAATTTGATATACTGAATACGACTAAAAGAATAATATTTGTATGTATTAGTTGTAGTTATTTTTTAAGTTAAAAGCACTCATCTCACCTTTATATAAGATCAAGTACTTCAACACTCTTACCCCTCCACATTTCTTAGAAAACATTCTCTAGAATTTCTGATAATAGAACTACAATAGATATTTTTTGTTTCCTACTTACACGAGCCCATATCCTTGGCTTTTCTATCAATTTCTAATTTTCTGATTTTCCTCCCCATATTATAGAGCGAAATTCCGTTATGGTCCAATTCTGATCGGTAACAAATACCGGGATTTTGCAATATTTGATTGATCAAAATTATATATATTCAATTGACTATAGAAGTTCCCAGGGAGACGGTTCACACAAAAACCAGATAAACTAGGGTATGAATCTTAGAAGCAACTCTAAGGACCATACTTTATTGAATCTTTCTGGCAGCAGCTTGCAAAGAAGTTGGTAGTAACAGAGATATTCACCTGAGCACGGTAAATTAACTTTCTACATAAACCATACCTGCTCGAATTTCCTCAAAAAGAAGAAAATAATTCTTGTGTGTGTTTTCAACTATGTCCAAAAGTATTCAAATTAATGGCATGTGGAGTAAACTCTCCCACACCCTAGAAAACCACAAAAACACCTGCAAAGAATTAGCCGTCATCAATCATAGGCTAGTGAAGCAAATCCAGTACTATGAGACAAAAGCAACTCACTTGTCCATGTTTTATGTCATTTTCCTGCTCATCATTTTCCTGTCAAATTCAAAACCCTCACCCGTTCAATGTAAAAACTGGTGGAAGCCTTTCTCCCTTTCCATTTTGGTTGCTCTTACATTTGGTGTCAACTTCATATCAACCGTACTTAAAAGTATTCACATAAAGAATGCTCTAGACATGAACTGGATCGACCAAGGGCTGAGCATTCAAAAGATGGCTAACCTAGAGCGAACAGCAAAATTCGAAGCAGAATTCATGGACCATCAAAGGCGCTGCAACCACGTTGTCAAAGTTGAACCACACTCAACGGGTTCAGATACAGACACTTCAGCCCAGAAAGAGAACTATGTTCAATTGCACCATGTTAAAAGTCGTGTTGATTACTCATATACTGATACAGATGCAGAAAGTTCAGTCAGTACAATTGAGGATTTGCCTAGAACATACTCAACCCTGCAGCAACAAGACGTGGATAGCATTACTGTCTTTCAACAGTATGCAAAAGTTGGAACAACTGTTTCCTTCTTGCTAGCCTACACAGTTCTGGTATTGTATGGATGCCGCTCTTCTGTTTGTGATGGTAACGCATAGTTGGACACACAAGTGAACTGGTAAAGCTCCCGTTAATTCCTGAATTATTAACAAATACTCGAAATAATTAGAGCCACAAGGATTATCCTCACCACCATACATCTAGAGCTTCTTGATATGTGTTTGTGTGTGTGGGTTTTTTTTCCAATTGAACTTATCCAATGCTAAAAGATAATAAAACCACGCAATAAATGGAACCTCTGTATATATGCTAACAAATATAAAGAGTCTAGTAATTAGGTTAACAAAAATGTACTCCCTCTGTTCCACAGTTGATACTTACTATTTAGAATAAAAAATTGAATGGTTGAATGGAAAAGTGCTACTGGGGGTTTTATATGAAATGGAGAAGTTGTTACCGGGGTGTTATGTGAAACGGAAAAGTGCTGCCCTTAAATCTTATCTAGCCAAGTAGCTGCTTCATATTAAGCCATAAGTGCTTGGTCATCTTAACGACACCAAATGTTTAAGTTGGTGGTTATGATTCAGCTACTTGAAATCTTCATGCTCTCGGCACAAGTCAAGAACTTTCATTCTCATAAACTGGGTTAAAAAGAATAAAATAATATCAATATCAATATTATAGTGAGGAAAGCTCATATTATCTATGAACTGCAGATTTACAGAAAGGGACGATTGCCAGATCAAAGGTTTTTACGTTGCCTATCATCTGAAGAGTTGTCAGTGGGTGCACTGTTCTCAGCATGAACAAATGTTTGAATAGTTTTAGATTCCTTAAGTTTTGATATTGTATTTACATAGATCTAATAGCTTGTACAACCACTTGAAAGTTTGGGATGCATTTCAGAACACAGACATGAATGTAAATATTGTTGGCTATCGCGCAGAAAGATTGTCAGTATTTTGATGATCTCGGGATTTTCGCAGATATGTAACATGAGATAAAATATGCTTCAACAAGCAGTCAAATTTGATTAACAGATGGATATTAAATATGCTCCAACACAGAGTCAGAATAGATAGAAATGAGGGATCAAGTATACAAAGCTATACACTTTCTTAATCAAAAAAAAAAAAAAAAAAAGTACAGAAAAACTGAAGGACATTATTCAATTTTTTCCTTTCCTCCCCTTTTTTTTTTTCTCTCTTGGGTCTTGAGGAGGAGGAAAGAAATACATAGTAATTTTAGCACATAAGAGTCTATAACAATGGCTGCTAGGGAGTGATAATCACTACTGCATTTCAGCAACAACCATTTAACGTTCCTATTAAGTGCTCACACTTCCAACATATAGCTAAAATTCTCTGACACTTCTCAACAACATCCATTTATGTCTAAATATTCTTGATTTCAAGTCAGACACACACATTAAATTAAGCGGAAGAGAGTATTTGGAAGGTAATGCCAAAGAATTTGTGACCAATTAACAGATGCAGACAAAATATTACCTCCATTAGGCATGGATTCCCCCAGTCAGGAGATAAAAAGAATAACTGTAGCTGAAAATGGAAGGATCCAATAGTCTCATAGACCACCAATTAGTGTATCAGTAGGAGAACAACACACGTCAACAGAAGAAAAGTGTGTGCACCGCTTCCTGCAAAATGAACATGAGACCGTGTGAAATTCAGCTAGTGTACCATTAGAAGATATTTGCAGAAATGAGTGAGTCCTATTGAGGAAAATGCAGCATCAGGTACAGTACAGTGAAAAGAGACGTGTGCAAGGATTCTTTTGATGAGCTAGTAGAAGGAGAAAACATATTAATAGCTCATTGTGAATTGAAACCATTATTTAAAAAATAAATGCAAATTTGAATCCATTAGACTTGTAAACAGCTGCAATATTCAATGATTTTTTTTATAACCGTGTTGTCTGGGGCCATCTTGCACGCACCTCAATTCTACAAGGTCCCCACTACCTCCCACCAACACAGGTACCGGATAACTCTGTCGATCAAGGCTGGGACAAATGGTAAGAAACCACCTAGTGTTTTTTAAATTTCAGTAATTTTAATGTGTAACTAGAACATACAGAAGAAATAAGCAATCTGATACACTAGTAATTTGAGAAATTCCAATCCTACATACAATACTTTCCTGTGCTATGTTTAGACAAATGTTTACATTTAGCAGGTGCCTTTTCTTAGATTTGATTAAGGGTGTCCAGCAAGTGATGTAGATGCACATATCTCCAAGGGTAAAGATGTGTGGTATTAACTGTTTTAGGCAGAACAAATGGAAACACTATTTTCACCTCAACATATTATTAAAATCCTGTGGTACCATAGAACTACTTGAAACAAAAAATAACTCAAAGTTATCCGAAGATTTTAGAGGCAAGATTGTGTATTTGTTTGCAGAAAATCACAATCACTAGAAGGGTCCCAACCAATCAACAGGGCTCAATAATATATTCCTTTCACTATTTTATCCTTGTTCTTATATTTTTGTTAAAAGATAAAAGGATGCTGGATGAGAATGGTTTTGAATCAACAAATATTGTGGTCGAATATATTTGTCCCATGGATTGCTAGGGTATTAGCAAGCAAGGGTAATGAAAATATTCCTTTTATTGTCGGAAGTACTCGGCTCTCATGAAAGAAATTGTTTTGTGTCAACATCAACCACTGGTGGTAAATGGTAATTGAAGGATTCTTGTGACATTGTCACCTATTTTATAATGCTCTTGTAACATTATCTCTAATCACTCACTACCTTAATAAAAACAAATCTTTAAGATGCCTCTCCATAATGCTACCCTGTATGACCAAGAAATTTGGTTGTCCTCCATTTCCTTTGTTGAGTTTCATAATTGTCAGCGATGATCAATCTCAATAAAATAGTCTACCTACTAAAAATCTTTAAATCCATTTGCTTTTATACAATAAGGCTTTACTAAAAACCTTAAGATCTCTGAACCCCAACACTCATCTACATGGTGATCTTCCACCTTCTAGTTTAAACAGTATTTCTTCACCTCCTCTCGTATTCCATAAGAATTTGCTTTATATCCTCTCCAGTCTCTTTTCCTCCCATGTTTCAAGATGTCATCGTTACAAATAGGTTGAGGGCAAGATATTGTACTCGAGGTCTATATCTTTTCTTGCTTTTCAGTAAGTATCTCGTTTTGCCATACTTTTACCCTCTTCTCAACTCTTTCAATAATGTGATTCGACATTACACAATCTTTCTAGGTTCGCACCCAATGAAAAACCTAAGTTGCATGAAGTGATTTAACCATTATTGAGGGTCTCGGAATATACTTTATATTTTCAAGCTCGTCTACTAGAATGTTATTCCTTCAATTTATTTTTAAGCCGGAGACCATCTAAATTCATATCAATACATGCCTCAAGCATGGAATCTGATCTACTTCAGTATCACATAGGACGGGTTTAAAATCAGCAAATAACGAAGTGGGACACTAGTACACTATCTTATGTCCATTCCTAGGTTTAGAACCCCTCAAATATCTGTCTATCAGTGCTCTATCTATCATTTTAAGTTATGCTTCCACCACAGAAATTGACCATTAAGAATAACAGATGATAAAAATATATATAAAATCACCGATTTTAAGTCAAGATCAGAAACTCAAAACCCAGTTTCAGCTCATGCTGAAATGGTGCTTCAGAAACATTCCAGCTTATGAATTCTATTGCTCACATAATTGCGGGCCGTAACATGAGTCAATCTGAGGAAGGCAATGATATGCCTAAAACAGAAGAGCAACTCACACGCTCATGATTGCAACAATGAAGGGACTAATACCTGAAGCTTTCAAATGACATATCAGTTCTTTCATTTCTTCTTGTATTTCTGATTTATGATGCTATGACTACTTATATACTTGAGATCAAATATGGACATTGTTTTTCTTACGCTCTAACATCATACACTGTTATACTTATTGTTTCTATTACACCTAGAGAGAGAAGAAATATTTTTACTTTGCCCCACCAGCTCCACATTTGCTTTTCTTACAATCTCTAACATCATACACTATTATACATATCGTTTCTATTTCACCTAGTGAAAGAAGAAATATTTTTACTATGCCCCTTTACCAGCTCAATAATGCAGGGCATATTTTGGTGTTACCAGAGAAAATTAGTAGCTTGTTGGAAGTGTGGAAATTACAGGAGGTTAAAAAGAGCTTAAAGCAATATGGAGAACTATTCCCAATTGCATAATGTGGACCTTATGGCTTGAAAGAAACATGGCATGCTTTGATGGGAAGAAGTTAAAGATTTCTAGAGTAAAAAATAAATGCATTAAAAACTGTACTTTTGGTGTTATAGCACTACTTTAGATATGATGGATAAGTATTTGACCTTTTTTGTTCTTACTAGGAGATAATATGCAGTATTGAATTATAGAGTTTGCTGTTAAGTGCTGTACCTTTTTCTGTACCATCTAGGTACTCTTTTAATAAAATCCGTACTTATCACAAAAAAACAAGGGAGATAAAAGGTAGATTCAACATACCCAAGCATGTCAGACAATGCACATAATATCAGGAGAATCTTCAAATTTAAAGAAGGAAGATTTGTTTTTACTCTCACAGAAGAGAGCTATTAATTGAGATGTGAAATAAGTACTAGACATGTTTAAGTCAACACAAGCAGCAAAAGAAATGAGAGGAGAGTAGATACTAGATAATTTGAAAGACTTGGACACATAATCCACAATGGAAATAGCCCCCAGTATGTTTTCTTCCAAGTCAGCTTCAATGAGCTTCAACTCATCCAAATCAAATGCTGGTCTTTACAGCTGAGCACAAGAAAAACAAAAGTTACAGACATCAAAAACAGCATTGAACAACACTCAAGTTGAAATTTGTTGCACTACTTCTACAAATCACTATCATTGGATGCACATATAGATATGTATGAGAGGAAAGATGAGAGAAAATAGTTCAACTTCTGCTTAAAATACGGATCCTATCATAAAAGCTTTCAACAGAAGCAATAACTTTCAGTCTCTTTGGGTTCAGGTCTGATGCAAAAAAAGAGATTTTAGACTTCTAAATGAGAGAGGAGTTGAAGCAACGAAAATTGAACATGCAAAAGAGTCACTTAACAAGAGATAAGATTTTTCAATCGCACAAGATCCTACTCCCAAGGAAGCCTCTATTGATCATTAGAATAAAAGCAAGAAAATGCAACCTGGAAAGAGAACCCCGAAAAGGTAGAAGCAGCAGTAAAGTGGCGATAGAGCAAGGTGCCCGGAAACCACTATTAGAAAAAATAAAAAGTGGCAATTGAGCAATGCAAATCGCAAATGCAATTTAGACGACAGTATGAGGCCAGTAGTGCTAATTGTAGCATCATCTGCGAGGAAAGTAGTGAAACTATCAAGCTCTATTTCTATTTGGATCATTGTCCAAAAAAATGAGTGGAAAAAGTCTTGCCATATTTTGAAAATGTTTCATTTGTCCCAACTAGATGACCAACAACATTTAGTATCAAAATTGTGTGGATTTGGTCACAGTAAGAATGCAAAGATTTTTTGGAGGTACACATGTGAGAAATATAGGAGAAAAATATTATTGAATTGTTGTGTCTACATTATTATATAAAGATCCTATTTATAGACACTACAATACAACTCTTTACCAAGTAGGATGCTATTTACTATTCCTATTCCTATTCTAAGTAGGATTGTATATACTTATTCCTATTATAACACTCCCCCTCAAGCTAGTGCATACAAATCATATGTACCTATAGCTAGTTACAAATGTAATTAATACGAGGACCGATGAGGGGCTTGGTGAGATATCTACAAGTTTATCACTCGACTTCACAAAATTGACCGTCAATCTCAATGTGCTTAGTCTTCTCATGAAATACTGGATTTGATGCATAATATAAGTCAATCTCAATATGCTTGGTCTTTTCATGAAATATTGAATTTGATGCATAATGTCCATAAAACACAGAGTGATAAAATAGCAGTGTTGAACTTCACAAACCAAGCTTGCAAAGACTGTTTCAGACCATAGAGTGACTTACGTAATCGACATACAAGGCTACTAAACTCCCCCTAAGTAACAAAATTAGGTGATTGCTACATATAGACTTCTTCACAATGCAGCGGTCACCGGAAAGTGCTCAAAATCTAGTATGAAGTATATGGTTCATGTTGGAATCAATAGACGAGTCGATATTAAACAAGAAAGTCACTGAAAAACTGGTCGGAACATGCTCATACGACGGAGTATTAGATTTGATGGTTGAAAGTAGTCACAATCTAAGAAATAAAATTATATGGGTAGGGTTGGAATGACGGCACGACCTAACTGGAAATTAGAAATTATATAGGAAAGGTCAAATTGACGGCATAATCCTAATGAAAAAGAGAAATAATATGGGTAGGGTAGGAATTATGGCACGGTCCTACTGAAAAAGAGAAATTATATGGGTAGGGTTGGAATGATGGCACAACCCTACACAAATCAGATTTGAGGAGTCACCGAAAAGACACACAATGGTATGCCTCTCAAATAAGAAAGCAGTTCAGAAAAAATCCACGGTACGACGCAAATTAACTATGAAAAGTAGTCCAGAGAGATGCACAGTGCTACGCAAATCAAAAATGAAAAAAAAAAGTAGTCACCGGAAGGATGGCACGGTGCTACACAAATTAAATATGAAAAGGCAGTCACCGAAAGGATGGCACGGTGCTACACAAATTAAATATTAAAAAGTAGTCATCGGAACGATGACACGGTGCTACGCAAATCAGATATGAAAAAGTAGTCACCGAAAAGATGGCACGGTGCTACACAAATTAGATATGAGAAAGTAGTCACCAAAACGATGGCATGGTGCTACATAAATTAAATATGAAAAAGTAGTCACCGAAAAGATGGCACGGTGCTACACAAATATACCGACGGATATGGGGTTGACACAAAACAGCCCTAGAAAGTCACCGAAAATTGACGCACGGTGACTTGTCTGACTGAGTTTTCTTCCGTTGAATATGGGGTTCATGCATATAATCATTAGCCAGACGGGCGGCATATATGGATAATAGCCACCCGCGTGTAGCGGAAGCTCTTTGATTCTATATCAAGTTCGTAGAGGCTCTAATACCATGTGAGAAATATAGGAGAAAAATATTATTGAATTGTTGTGTCTACATTATTATATAAAAACCCTATTTATAGACAATACAATTCTTCACCAAGTAGGATACTATTTATTATTCCTATTCTAAGTAGAATTGTATATACATATTCCTATTCTAACACACACTATTTACAGTGTAGTTGGATGTAACAAAATGCTAGAATCATTTCAAGACCAACTCACTATTGTCGTTATTTTGATGCAACCATAGCACTTTCTCATAGAGTCCATGCATTAAATTCAAACAAAAGCAAAAGATGTACACTTTCGGATTTCTTTTATTTTTCAATCAAACCAAACGAACAAAGAAAATACTCTTGTTTTGCTATCCCCAAAAGGCAAAAACAAGTGTTTTCCCCTTGATCTCCCCTCTTCTCTTCCCTTCCTTTTACTTTCCCCAGTTTTCAAACAAATGATTACGTTCACAATAAACCAAAAAATGTTGATGACATGAACATGATGGAAGGGGATTTATTTGAAATTAATGGTCGACAACATCTACCAACCTCAGCTACTTTTGGACATAACCATATCAAATATAACTCTATCCATTGAACGGGTAAGGGAATGTAGACAAAGGGACGGTTCTTCATGTGATGGGTTAATCAAAATATATATTTTTGTAGTTAGTTCCCTTCTAAATAACCTTATATTATCTAGATTGACATACTTCTTTATGTAACATCTGAATTCAGTGGCTACATATGGTTGTTGCTGATTTACAGGGTGTTCGAGTCTAGGAAAATGTTTATATTAAGATGTCATATCTTTTAATGCATGAATAAAGCTTACAGAGAAGAAAAGAGACAACAAACTTTTATTTGGCATGACACAAAAAGGCCAGAAGCGACAGTATCACTACGTTTCTATGAAACTATTATCCTAAAGCCTTTGACAGGTAAAACCCAATACCGAATACAGGATGGAGGAAATTATCCTTATTCAAACATAATATGTATCCTTAATGACCAAACTGTAATGACTACTTGAACTAGACTAACAAGGTGAGAAAAAACGTTGGTGATAATCGAGAGAAAATGGATGGCCCAGTTTGCGCAATGACAAATCACATTGCCACTCTACAGTCAACCGAAAGGGACAAAAAGTTTTTATCACAATATTAACAAGAACAAAATGAACTAAGAAGCATGTTATGGCAATCAGTACCCAAGTTTCCAAGAACTAATTTATAGAAAGCAAGAAGATCTAGACACCGTTTGAACTGAAGTGATACTACTCTGCTGTTGGACATGGTTGTTCTCTAGGGATCGAAAATACATCACTCCCATAAGTAGTAAAAGAGGGAAAAACAAAATCAAATAAACTATAAGAAAATAAGTACCAAGAGCCTGGAGATTCTGCATCTCATGATTGTCACACCTTGCCTTCCGCTGTATTCTCGGCCTAGAAAACCACATCCCCTAAGCCATGTCATCATGTCAATCATCAGAAGTCAATCAACTCATGCCAGACTCTTAGAATGAAAAAGTGACCAGTAAGAGCAAGTTAAATTAAATCCTTGAAATAGGTATATTATCAAATTTACCAATTCATGCAGCCAATCATGCTAAGCATAATCCAGCTAATAAAAGTTAATCCAGAAAGTGCAATAACATACATATGAAGGTTCAATAACATGAAGATGAAGAAAAGGAGGCCATTACTTTAATAAGCTCAGACCCTAATTCCTATCAAATGTCCACATGATGGAGAGTGATCTTTCCTAAGAGCAACAAGTAGGTAACTTTGTTCTGAAATTTTGTGAACTTAATAAGAGTTCTTTTCTTTTCAATGAGGTCTGTGTGACGCTTGTTATTTCGATCAAGAAGCAAGTACAACATCACGCATATGCCCAAGGATGGAATATACAGAACTGTCCTTTCTAGATTTATCGCACACCCGACCAATATCGTTTTGAAATTTCAGTCCAGCTGATCGGGTCTCTAGTCGATGTCCACCTTGCTAGATTCCTCATTCCTAAGCTTCCGATTCCCACTTCCCCCAGCTCTAGTTCAACAAGCCTGAATCTTGTGTGATGCAAATATCATCCATATATAAACCACCCTAATCGTTTTGTACAAGTTACAAATGGAGCAAAAGACTAATCAAATACGAGAAAAAATAAAGGAAGGGAACTATGTAGTTTTAAGTCAATTCTTTTATAAGGAATATTTAAATCCTTTTTTCTTTGCAATCTTCTTGATAAAACATTAATAGTTGCATTGCCCCGGCCCATGCGCCAGGGAGACAAAAGGTTGTCTTATTTACAAAGAGGAAGACAATATCAGAGACAGGAAGAAGCATTTATATGTAGACTGATAGTATAAAAAACTATGGAGTACTAAAATCCCTTACCAACAGGAAAAAATTTACACCTTTCATTCAGTAAGGAAAAATAAATAAATGAAAAAAGGGTCCCATCTTTTCTTCTTCTTCTCTTTTTATTTTTTAAAGAAATGCTTGCTCTAAAATACAAAAAAGGATCCCATCTAAAACACAAGAATCGCTTGCTCTAAGCAAACGAAGTAAACATTTATTGCACCTCCTAATCATTTATATCATTTTTCTCCCACATCACTTTGGGTCTCCATATCTCTTTAACTCTTGGTGAGTTAATTCCTGCATCTTCCACAGTTCCACAGAAACGAAAATTCAAGATTGAGTCTTTTGTGTGGCAACCTCATAAGTTCTACTTACCCATTATCATTAGAGATTTTGAGAGAATTAAAGAACTAGAGAGAATTCAACTGAGGTACTTGATTTTTCCCTCAAGCTTATTGAGATTTATGCTAATTACACAGACAATAGCTTTGTTTGTAGGCTTAATTACATATCATTATCAAGGTATAATCACAGCAATCAATTTAAACCTAATAACTCAATCAATACAGATCAAATTAAGCATGTGCCAATTTAAAGCAATCCAATCCAGACAACAAAGAATAATCTTCAGCATGATTTTCAACACTGCACCTCAACCTAAAGCATAAAAGTCAGAGGCACCAAGCGAATTTAAGGTCCTCCAAGCCTAAGGGACTTGGTAAGAAAAACTAATAGTTGATCATTTGAGTTGATGAAGCTTGTGAGAATGCATCTGACTTCAATCTTACGGTGAATAAATCATTGGTGGAATAAATGACAATTTCACCTTTATGATGTGTTTTCATAAAAAAAATCAGGAATTAAAGATGAAGAGAAACTTGATTATAGCATCAGTTTCATCGGTTCAACACCAATAAAATTCACACCTACTATCAATATATCTTGTGCAATACATACCATAACATAATACGAATAATTTCACTTTATACAAAGTACATAGCCTTTAACTTTCAAAAGGTACAATTCTAGTCATAACCACAGCAATAAAACCTAACTAAATAAATCTAAGTCACTACATATCAATACTAATTTTCTACTAGAAACTCTTAAGCAATCTAGACATCAAATAATCTTCAAAAACCATCAGCACTGGCTATTTTAAGTCCCCCTCCCCTCCACCCCACACACATTAAAGTTGAGGTTCTAGTTACAAGGTGCTCAGGCAGGAATGATTTTCTCTTCACATGTATTTCATCCTAGTGTTATTTCATCTTATTTGGCAAAAGTTGTACCGATATGTAATTTTGTTAAAGCCGATATCAGATATCTTTTTCAGAAAAATCAGTCAATCAAAGAAGCATAATAGTTAACAAAAACAACAGGCAAATATCAGCTAACCAACATCTGCTTCCCATATAATTCAAATCCAATTCTACGCTAGTTATTCGGTTCCTTTAGCGAGCGATCCAGGAACCCATACCATAGCTTGCTCATTCTTTAGTGCAAATTAGACAACCGCAACCTATAAAACACATCCTGGTGCCTCAAAATATACCATCCACTCTAACCCAAAGTTAATCCATCTTTATCAAAAGTCCCACAATAATATTGAAAAGCTTCAAGCTTTCTCCCATACACAATCGGTTTTATGGTTACTTTATAGAACACAACAATTTTTCAAGTTTAATCAGCAGAAACCAAAAGGAAACCAATAGTCCATGTTAATTACTATCATACCAGAAAGTAGCTTTTGGATCCCATATGTTCCTCAGCTTTCAATTGTCATTCTTTAGCTACAAAACTCAAAACTCAATTGGTAAAATTGTTAAATTCATTCTTCATAAAGACTATCAAATTAGCTGAAGGTATTGAACAATAATGATTGATCCTTCTAAACATAAATTGAGTGATTAATTTAACCAAATTAATCTTTCATTCCCCTATCTTACCCTTTCCTCTCTTATTTCAAAACACACTATGCATGATATACAATTCCCATTCATTGTAAAACTAATTTTATATTACTGCATAATCACTAGCAATTTTACTATTCTGCTGTAAATTAATTTACTTTTTAATAAGGAAAATACACCAAACGTTGAATTCAATAATATCACAAAATATTACCTGATGACAGCGTAACAAAGAGCTAACCCAAACACAGCTAGATTTTCAGAAGATATTTATTATTAATAATGAGCCTAAGCAAATAACTCAATTACTGGAGCATGAAGAGATACTCACCAAAACCAGCAGAGATCAAGGAGTTGAGGACGGACTCCTTTAACAACAAGATCCGGACCTTCAACAGAGAGTGTTATCTTCACGTATCTAACGAAATCCTGGGAGATTAAGCTTCTCCGGACCTCAGCTCCGTCTGTAAATATGACGATCTCAGAGGGCATTCCATACTGATGATTCCGATTGAGGAATAGGGAAGCAGGAATCTCTGTACTGTCGTAAGGATCCACTCGAACTGTGTAGCTATACAGCGAGGTTGAGGCCCCCAGCATGCGAAGCTCCTTCATAGAGATCAACCATGGCGTTTCGTTTTGGATTCGCGCAATCCGATTTCCCATATTGGAGATTAGGATTTGGAGATGAAGATTCTGAAATGTGAGGAGAATGCAAATGCTCTGATACTACATAGTCCAGAGTCCAGTTCGAGTGGGTAATGCAAGCGTCAAGTGGATTTTGCCCTTTGGAAAACGAAAAAAACCTACTTTAAATTTGGACCCGTTTGACACGACGACAGTTTTTTTTTTTTTTTTTCCTTTTTTACCCTTCCTGAGGGTTTCCTCGTGCTTCACTCTTTTTTTGGGTTTTTCGGTGATCTGAACACGCAATTTTGAAAACCACGATAATTCTTTACTTTATTTTTGAAAAAAAAATAAAACAAAATATTTATTAGGTTGAATTTCTTATAAAAAAAAAAGATATTTAAAATAATAAGTGGTCATTACACACTTTTAGGTTTTAAAATAGAGCAACTTACAAATATGATTATAGCTTTTGGGTATTAGATTAGAATAGCTATAAGTATTACTACCCAAAATAACTATAGTTTCTGTCTAAATCTCGTTGTGTTCAAAATAGTCAATTTTCTTCTTCATAATCCTTATGCTTGGCTTCTTCTTTCAACGTCTTCTTCTCGTTTTTTTGGTTCGTTCATTTCTTCTGCTTCTACTTCTCCTCCTCCTTCTACTCCTTTTTTAAAAAATTCTACCTATTGTAAATGCGGATCATTTTGAACGAATAATATAATTGAAACTAGCCCAAAAAATCATCATCACTGTTTGGTCAAGAAAAAATCTATTTTTGCTTGCAGTTTCATTATATTTTAATTTTGAAAATTTTACTCTAAATTTTTATATCTTATTTTTTATTTTTCAAATATTATTTATAAAAGTATAATCATGCATAACTTTATCTTCAATGCTATTTTTTTAAATAAAAGTGAAAAAAAAATTATTTGTAATAATATAGTAAATTAGTAATGGTTCGTATATGAAATTTAAGAGTTAATATCTCAAAAGATCACCCAACTTTAAGAATTTATTTAGTAAAGTCACTGAACTTTATTTTATATCAATAAAATCATTCAACTTTAATAATTTATTTAGTTAAATCATTGAACTATGTTTTATATATAAATAAAATCATTCAATTTAGGCATTTGTATCCATCAAATCACTCAACTAATTTTATTATTAACAAAAATTGACTAGCAAAATAAATATGTAAATATTTAAGAATAAATTTAATTAGTGAAATAAATATTATAATATTATTATGCACTTAAAATTTAAATGGTATCTGGATGAACGTTACCCTACCAATAAATATTACTGATATTATCATAGGCTTAATGATTGCAACAAAAAAATTTATAAGACGTCAATTTTTTATAATTTAATGACCGCAACAGATTAATATTTGCAGAGTTGCAGTTATTAAGCCAACGTCTAAAAAAAAACGTCTATATCAATTTGTTATACAATAAAAAATCATGTATCCCACAATTATTTGTCATGACAATTTTTTTTTCTCTCTCTCTCTTTTTTTGGAAAAACCTCATCATAATACATATTAATTATATCCTAATATAATTTTTAAGTTTATTCATAAAAAAATCTTGATGATTTTGTTTAATTTTATTTATTTATGGAGTTCTTATTTACATGACATACAATTAATTTATTTATCTATGTTAATTTTTTTTAATGATAAATTGAATTGAGTGATTTTATTGATATAAATGTCTAAGTTGAGTGATTTTGTTGATATTAAACAAAGTTTAATGACTTTACTTGATAAATTCTTAAAGTTGAGTGACCTTTTGAGATATTGACTCGAAATTTAATCTATGATATTAGTCCTTATGTCCAATAATAATTGTCCACTATTGACTTGACATAACCCTTAAGAAACAATAAATAATAGGGGTAATATTGCTATATTATCCTTTGGCTTTATTAAATTTAATGTTTTGAAAAATGTGTTAGATGATAAATAATATTTAATAGCAAGGCAAATAGACACAAAAGGTAAATTATCTCTTGATTTTCTAAATTAGACAAATATTATTGAATTACTATTGTTGGACGGAAGAAATATGTGACTATCTATTATGAGATATTACTCTTTTAGAGCGATTTGATTTTATGTTGTAAATAAATTAAGGTAATTTTGTTAGTTTATAATCAAAGTCGCAGTTTGTTTTTTGGTTTTTCATTTCACGTAAGTGTTGTGCTGTTATTAATATAAATTAAGTTTTAAAAATGATAATTTGAAGAACTGCTTTAAGTTTCTATTTTTTATTTTTATTTTTTAAATTGTTAACTATTATTAAAATAATTACAGAAAATAAAATATTAATTTATTATTTAATTCTATTATATAATAATTTTAAAAAAAAATATTTTTATGATGTTGATATACTGTACTTTTTTCTCTGTTATTATATCTAGACTAGATGGGAATGGCCCGTGCCAACATTTTATTTGTGGTAACGAAGAATAGCAGTAAAGAACTTAAAAAGTTGCAACATAGCGATGTAAAAACTAAAATTGCATTAGATGAATGACGTAAGCAGAACGTGTAAAAATGGTTGAGCTATGATTGATACAGATCTTTCGGACTGTATTGTCTTCACAAAGTTTCCTGCCTTAGTCAATTTCTGCTTCTTCCAAGAAAGGTAAATTTGTATGTGCATTAATGTACACACCGGAAATAATTGAATTTACTTGTTGATTTGAAGAGAACATGGAGTAATTGAATAAGTCGTTCAACTTTTAAGTGTTGTGATGTTGCATCTTGCAATGCTAGCTGTCGTAGTTTGAATGACCATCTTAGAACAACTATTGGATGTGCTTTGCAGTTTGCCCTCTTTGCCAAGGCAAAAATGAATTAAAGACTATTTAAATATGAAGAACGGTGATAAAGTAAATAAAATTATCTATTGCATTGGCGAACTTTAGACTAATAAGCCTTAGAATATATTTCACCTTTTAGCTATTCGGCTTCTTCAACATATGGGAGACGCAGAGCGAAAGTGCTGCATCTATTCAAGAGACAGCAGAACTCGCCAGATCATTTAGAAAGAACCCAACCTTGTGCGGTTTGTTTTTATTCCATAAAAAAATATCAAGAAATTTGTCTGTAGGTCTTCTCAATTTGATTCCACAGTTGGTAGAAATAAATGGCCGAGAATTTCACATGTTAGCTACAACTTCATGTGAATTTTTTTGAATGTTTTTTGAAAAGTCAAAACAACATAGATTTAAAAAAGAAGAAGAAAATGATGAGATGAAGTCTAATATGTTTTTGACATATTTATCTCATTCATGTCCAGGTCTAACATGGCATTAGAGCTCTTTCACTTGGTCATGAGTTTGAAACTTAAAAGATCAATCTAATGAGCAGTATACAAAAAAGTAAAATTAGTTGTAGGCAAAGGTAATTTTAAAAAAAAAGTTATGTTTTCTTCCTACTTAAATATATGAATTGTTCTACCAACTACTTTTGAAACTCATATTTCAGTGATATTACTCCATATACTAGCTCTTGATGCATTATGAACAAAAAGAGGGCTCCAAGTATCTTTCACATATTTCACATTTCATCAGATTTTTCATTACCATCATTAAACTTTTATAGTCATTTAAATAATAAACTCTTATTATGCAATCTTAGATTTCTTATTCTCAAACCTCCAACCTTCTTGTGAATCATAACTTTTTTTTGTCATTTAATAACCTTTAGTTCTCTTGTATTACGCCTTTCCACATGAGGTCAGTTTTTATGGTATTCAAATTTTCCTCATATAACCATGCAACTTTAACAAAAACAATAAGTAGGTTGAAATTTTATCCAACACACTATTAACTGAAGTGAGTCTGCCATCGAAAGACATTTTTTATTTTTTCAAGAAGTCATCTTACTGAGACATCTATTTAATATCTCAGTCAGATACTTTTGTCATTCTTCTTTGCACCTCAAGAAAGTCCCAGATATAGGTAACTCTTTAACCTTTCATCTAATTCCTACATAAAATCTCTGAGGTAAATCCTCTATACAATGGTGTTGTACATAATACTCCTATTTAATTTGCTCATTTTAAGTGCTTTAGAATTTAAGGTCATTTTTTGTAGTGTTTGATTGCCAGAAAAGGCAAAAAAAAAAAATTAAATCTAAAAGTTGGGTATAACCAACTTATGACTTTTAGCTTTTAGCTTAGAGGTCACCTTGTAAAAGCAATCCAAACACCCTCTTAGCCAGATTCAACCTTGAACCAGTTACTATCCCAAAAGTTAGGAGAATTCCTCCATGAACATATCAACAAAATGACATTTGCATATAAAATATGAGAAATTGTACATGGTGCACCTACCATTCTATCAACCTGCAACCTCTTTACCCAATCCAAATTCTCACTTTTTTTTAGCTTTATGTTGAGTCTCTATCAGCGAAACAAACAAATATGGGGACAAAACTCCATCTTAGCACTCTAAAAGATTTTAAGAGATCTTGAGGGTTTCCATTGATGAGAAATGAATTTTCACTATATATATGCAGAATTAAATCTATTTGAATCTTTGTCTTTTTTCAAAATTCATGTGTTTTATGATGTCTATAAACACGGTCAACTGAAAATTTTATTTTTTTCATCATTATAGGATTATGTCTCTTGCATCAAACTAAACCTGACAATATATGAATCATCACAGAAAGTTTTCAGCTAAAACTTTATGTTTGTGCATTAATGTACACGACTGGAAAAAATAACAATAGTTTTACTGAAAAAGTCATGACTAACATCTCCATTATAATTCAAAAACTAATAAAATAAATAACGAAGAGAATGTGATTGTACTGCAGAAGATGTGTGATTAACTTTTAGAATAAGATACCTGTCAAAATAGGCCTTCAATCTCCACAAACATCTTTCATTGGTGAAGTGCATCACGAAAGACCCTACTTTCCTCCTAGTTTTAAACTGAGTAGATTTTTTCAGGGTTAAGCTTTCTTGCTCAAAGAATAGAGTGAATGTCATAAAACATTAATATGACATCTATATACTTTACAATGTGAATAAACATGCGAGTAAAACTTCATATATACACCAAATAGAAGTAATAAATGCTATAATTACTTTGTAGTATGCGTAGGAGTGCATCTCATTTACCTACCCTTAAGCCTATCATATGGCAACATCATCACCATTTTAAGGAAAATAAATCGAAAGCTCATTTTATTGTTTAAAACATACAATTACATATTAAGGTTTTAAACTAAAACTAAAATTCCTTACCCCTATTTACGGCATCTTCATTCAAATTACTTAAATATTAGTAACATTTACTCGACAAATAGCATATAAACTTATTTAATAAAATTCATAGTAGAAAAACTAACAACAATTAATTTATCATTGGCCTAGTAGTACTTAATACACATCACGTGAGTCGAAAGATGAATAAATAGCAACTCTTAATATAATATCTCTATTTATGAACGTAAATGCTACTTACACTAACCTCACTTAGTTGAAATAAGTGAAAACATATAGGTAGACTTTTTCATGTCAATCGATCCTGCTAACCTGTACACATATACACAACAAAGTTAGACTATACATACATTTTTACTCATGCAAGTTATAAAAAGGTGTTACATTTTGTTGTAGGAGTATCACCACTTGATACAGCTTGAACATGAAATATCTAGCTAAACGCATTTCAAATAAATATTTATTTAACAAAAATGAAATATAATGCATATTATAATTATTAAATAGTTCTTTCTAGTGAATGTGAATAATGCATCTTTGGAATTGTTAAATGAGAGATGATTTCCTAATAGAATCCTTAAGGGGGCATTTCATCAAACACCTTGGTAGTGTGAAAGTTCCTTCCTTCAAATTCAGATCTCATAAAAGCATTTGAACACTCACACAAAATGCAAGTATAAGTCTTCTAATAAAACATGAAGAGCAAAATCCAATATCCAGAAACGTTTATCCAGAAATGAAAAATATATAAAGCCTAAGAGAACTTCAGAAGTAAAATAATGGCTCCGATAAAATCGAGCAAAATCAAAGGTCGATAATCTTTCGGCCTCATTTTCTTCTGTTTTCAATTGTAGATATGGAAAAAATGAAGATGGAGACTTTACTTTCTCTGTGGCGTGTCCATTTCTCTGCCCTTCACTTCTCAGGTGTTCAAATGAATTTCTGGCGAAAAAAACACACATGCAAGAGTATCCAACACACCCGAAATCCAAGAAATGCTAAAGTAGAAGTAAAAGGTGCAAAAGAAATTCAAGCAACATTAGGATTTGGGATTAACAAAAGAAGAAGAACACTTCAAGTACACTTGTTTTCGTATAAAGTACACGTGTTGCTGCCAGAGATGATTTTGTTCTTACCAGAATTTTGGCTAGGTTGGCTCATTCAAATAATGGGACGTCAATAGCATAATTTTCTGGGGTTGTCCCTCATCATCACCAAAGCAAGATAGTAGTTGTATAGTGTTGTTTCCTGTTTAGATTTAGCAAAATCAAAGGAATTAGTTCAGGTCACAAGTTAATTTTAACAAAAAGGGACAGCTTGTGAAATGAATCTGTGCCAGAGATGAACCATTAGCTGCAACTCTATTTTCTCCTCTTATATAATCCATATTTCCTTAAACCACTCTTACAGTTAAAACTCAAACATCACAAAAACGCAAAGACACATATGAGAAGACATTGAGGGATTATGGCACCTAAATTTAAAAAGAACAGCCTGTGTTCATTTGAAATGAACTCAAAATTCAAAACTCACAACCTATAAAGAGGTTAAGAAGTAAGAATTAATATTATTACGTTGCAACAATTAACCATCACAAAGTGTCTGCTGCAAGATTCTATGTTGCTTGGACTCTTCAAAAATGCCAACGGGTGCGTGTCGGATTCGCCAAAAGTAGTGTATTTTTGGATAATCCGAGACGGGTGTGGCATCAAAACTGAAGAGTTCGCGCAACTAAGGCAAGATTACAAGTGTATAAAGTAACAACCATAAGATGCCTGCTGCAAGAATATAAACTGTTGAGATAGATGTAGCTGAAAAAAGTAGAGAAAGAAGATGATAGGAAAAAGAGTTAAAGAGAATAGAAAAGGCAGTATGTGTTTTCATTAACAGCATACAAACACCTTTGTTGGTAGATCTCTAATTTACTAAATCGAAATAGATGAAGATGAACCAATTACGATAGTTTTTGATAAATGAAATTTTAATTAGCCCGAGAATGAAAATGAGGGCATAATTAGGCTAAAGTTTGAGAAAACTTTGCAAGGCAAACTTCAAGTAAAGTTGAGAGAAATAGAAAACCTCAATACCACATATGAAGTCCTATTTCATTCAAGTTCATCACAAATCAAAGCTAAGAATCCTTTCACTTAATATGAGATTAAATGATAAATTGTTCATTAATTTGCTATTAGAACCTGTCTATTCAGTGCCCAGAAAATGTAATCTATTATTCGTGCAAATTACTGAAAAGGCCACACACCAGAAATAGTGGGGCAACTTTATGTTAAATGTATCAACAAAAAGAGAGGGATAATACTCATATTAAATAAATATGAAGCAGAAGAAATTAGATTCTAAATGAACAAATTCAAACTTAAAAATACTCCTCCTTATTCCTGAAGAATGAGTGTCAAAGGGATTGGTGAAGAAAGATCTTCACAATTTCCGCAGATTACAAATTTATATCCCGATTTGGAGCAGTCAAAGTTAATAAAATGGGAAAGAGTTTAAAGCCGATTCGAAGTGAGAGCTATGCTTGTTGTTATTAGACTTTAGAGCACAGCTAAACTCGTTACCACAAAAGCCTCTGTACATCAAAGTTATATACATATTTATTTCTATTTTCAAACATGCATGGGAAAATTAAATACATTTTATGATACACAACCTAAGAATCCAAAGAAAAATGAGAAAAAAGCAACCATTATAGGTTCTTTTCAAGAGTTGGACACATTACCGAAAAATTGGGGGAGAAGGGGAACTAAAACTTGGTGTAACCAAAGATTACAACAACACCGAAGAAAAATTTGAGGCTCAAACATAATTTGAAGGGTCCTAGCTACGCGAGCATATGGTAGATTCTACCGATGAACAAGGAAAGAAAGCATAAAGTGGATACACATGTGAAAATTTAATTTACAAATTTATCCCAAAGTTAACATTAGAATTACCTATTTGCCCTTGTTCGTCCTTCCCTACTGCCACTTCTAAATAAGACAAGAATATGAAAATTGAAATCAATATCATAATGGAACCTCGTCAAGAATGAGAATTATGCATACTAATCAGTTGCTTTCTTTATCAAGTATTATCCCAAAGAATAAAAGAACAGTAATTATTTGATTCTTCATTAGTCTGATAATGCACATTTTGCTAGTCGTAGAGAAATTCCTTAAGATATATGTATGCTAAGGGAAAGAGAATCACCCACAGAAGCATGCCACTAAAACAGTTGGTTCTTCAAATTGGTTTTTCACTGCATTGTTGAGATTCTCTTAGAGAAGACAGGCAGAAATATCTGTAACATCGTATATCATCACATTGACTGATTAAGGGTGATGTCATATAGGTGTAAGTATCTAGTAGGAGTACATGCAGTTTTTTGGCAGTTCTTTTGTGTATTAAAATAATTTGTGTGAAGTACCTACACCCATATTTCAGCCACTCAACATGTGTACGTCAATGCAAATGAAAGGACCGAGGTAACATAGGTCACACTAAGAGCTTTTCATCCTTATCAGAGATGAAATGGAACTGAGAGTAATTTCTACTTAAATAAATATGATGGGAAAGAACATGTCAGAGGCATAGTTATCACAAAGATAAGAAAATGTACTAAAGCAACTTAATGAAGCATATGTGCATTAGGTGTTTTGTAATCCCTCCATGAAAAGCAGGATTTACATGACTTCAGCAAATTAACCGAAGTTGAGCCAGGTACATTGACTCATATTTCCTAGTTTCTTCAGAGTAACTCACAGTTATTATCTAAGTCCATCTAATAAATGATCTCATTTAACAATATATATGTTTGAAATTGTCTCAAAACACACTTTAGAAAAGTCAACCAATCAAATGGCAGCCAAAAATTGCTCAGAATTGCCTATCCTTTCATCCAATACATAGAGCTATGTTGGTTCTACCTGAAAGTGTGAATTACCCAAACTAACACATCAACTGATATATGTACTATTTTAGTAATAAGAGTAGTTGCAGCATACATAAAAAGTTAACAGTCCATCATAAGTAATCCCCTGTGAAGGATCTCAACAATATCAAAGCATAAATAGTTGGCACATAGGAAAAGATGACTTGTAATAATTTAGACCGCAAAGAGAAACCCCTATGTTAAGGCGTAAGGTTATTGAATTGGACCTTGGAGAGGAAGTTGGATACTATCAAATCTGATGTACTATTTTCAAAGCACAAAGACTTACTAATAAACTCATGCTGACGCACAATTCGGTTACTATGGATATTAAAACCTTAGTAGCAATTAGAGTCCTCTTTTATTTCAAAGCATAAGGGATGGGTTTGTTTCTTCTTTTCTCATTATATAGGTAAAACAATATGGTTGGATCATGCAGCTTCCAGAATCAAATATAAGGCAAAAACACAAAGGCCAAAGCAGATTAGAAAAAAGTTGAAGAAACCACTCTAGCCATATTGGACTGATTATCACCCTCTTATGTAGTGAAGCAAGCCAACAATGTCAATGACTACGTCTAAACTCCAACATCTCTGTTAACTTTTTGTTTTCTCTCATCAATTATGCCAATGTTTTTCCAATCAATCACTAAAGCACTAATAAAACTTTATCAGAAAAGTAAGTATTTTCTACTATGTATAAGTGCAATAATAATCTCCCTTTATCTTCAAATATAATAGCTTAGACTCACCACCAGAAGCCAAAGAAAGTCAATACTGACCTAAAATCTTCATAATTGACAGAGGAATATGTTGTAGAAATGTGTAAATCTTTTATTTGATTGAAGCATTCCACCATCAAACACCTTTGTTGCACCAATTGTTAACCTGAAGAGAAAATGGTTATCTTTGAGCTTGGACTCAAAATCATCCATAAGATTACACCCGACTATCTAAATTCAAACATGAATAAGTATATCAGAAAAATTAGTACATGCATATTGAAATCCAATGGGAAACAACTCAAAAAAATAAATGGCAATTACAAATAATAGAATTTCAATAATAAAGAAAAATGCTTTAAAACCTCAAAAACATAAATATGTCGCAATTTGAATGCTAAATTCCTCAGTATCAGAGAAAAAAAAAAGAGGAAAAAGGATAAGATTGGAGAACCATTAAGAAGAAAATTGTATAATTTTAGAGAGAAATTATGTAAAATGCTTAAAACCCTAAAATTTAATTAATTGAAGAAATCAGTGGTAGGAAGAGGAAGAATACAAAATTTGCCTGTACACGTGGTTTGCTAAGAAATAAGCACAATACACGTGCTTATAGAAAAGCAAAAGTGATTGAATGACCAATCAGATAAGTCCAGGTTTAAAGTACAATTGATAGTGCTATTGGTACAATATACAATTTAATTTGCCTTTGGTACAATTTTCTTAAGCTATGTTAGTCCTGTCCAACTGTTTAATTAATTGAAGAAATCAGTGGTAGGAAGAGGAAGAATACAAAATTTGCATGTACACGTGGTTTGCTAAGAAATAAGCACAATACACGTGCTTATACAAAAACAAAAGTGATTGAATGACCAATCAGATTGGTCCATGTTTAAAGTACAATTGATAGTGCTATTGGTACAATATACAATTTAACTTGCTTTTGGTACAATTTTCTTATGCTATGTTAGTCCTGTCCAACTATCCAATTTAACTTGCTTTTGGTACAATTTTCTTATGCCATGTTGGTCCTTCCCAACTCTCCCTTCTATATAAGGAAAATATATAGATGTTTCCTATGCGAAGTGCTCAAAACTGCGGACATTTTAAAATGTGTTTAATGACGGAAGAAATCCTATCCTACCCATGAAATTAGACTAAAAAAACATGTGTTTATGACGGAAGAAATCCCACCCATGAAAGTTCTTACCATAATTGTGACTTTTGATTTTACATGATGATTGATGGATGCATACCAAAAGTCCACTCACATCATAATATTCATTCGAATTTCTAATTTTATTTTCAAGAGAAAATTATTTTAGGTTCCAAACAAATTAAATTTCATCAATAAAACAAACAAATATCCAATTTGGGAGAAATAAATCTGTACATAAAGAATTTAATATAAGATAAAATTTTAATTGATTGAAGTCCTAATTATTTGGTATTAACGAAATATTCTTAATCAAGTAAGTCTCTATATTTTATATATATATATATGTCCTTGAGAGTTGATACTAATAGACTAATATATTTTATTATCTAAGTATCTGTATTTGGTATTTGACATGAGTATCGATTTAATTTAATGATACTGATTGTTTATAAACAATGATACAAACTATTAGACTACTTGCTCAATGATACAATCATGATAATTAATTATCAAGATTTTTTTTATATATTAATCTTGAGTTCTCACACATATATATAAACGTATTGAGCAAAATCTATATCTGTACAATTAAATTTTAGTTTAAGTTATTTAAGTTTCTTGTGTTTTCTTTTAAGCTTGTTAGTATAGTATATACTCCATTAGATATGAAGAGCCTGTGCTACCACGCATTTAGTATATATTACTTATTTTATTTTAATTTTTGTGATACAAATATAATTTGAAGTCAACTAAATTTTCATATATTTTTAGAAATATTTTAAATTGGTAATTGTTATAATTTATTTTCTTTTTATGAAATTTTTACATAATATATGTTATTCCTATTTCATTTTGTCCCAACTTATATGATACAAATGAAATTTTGAGAGCCAATTAATTTTTATATGTTTTTTATATAAGTTGTTATGATTATGAATTATAATATAAAAATATATGTTACTTCATCTGTCTAATTTATTTGGCACAAATAAAATTTTGAGAGTCAATCAATTTCTTTTAGATATTTTAAAGGGAAAATTGTATGAAATAGCAAATTATTAATTCAAATTAAATGTTATAGCCATAGTTTCTTTTATTTGTAATTCGCAACAAACATTCCATGCTTTTTGCCATCTAACGGGACCCATTCGGAAGGTATATTAGTATATACAAATTCCCTTTATACAATTTTGTTTATATACAATTACTACTTTTTAGTTTGTTTATACAAATTCAATTTGTTGTTTGTATATTTCCATAGTTATACATAACAAGACATGTTTGTATAATCTCTTTATGTATATATGTAGTAATTTTGTTTATATACAACTACTATGTTTTAGTTTGTATACAGATCAATATACAGATTATCGAAATATACAAATCAAGACATGACAGGTTTTTATGTATAAGTATACCGAAATATACAAATACAGATTTTTATGTATATGTATACCGAAATATACAAATACAGATTTTTATGTATATGTATACCGAAATATACAGATTAATAGTCAAAGCAAACATAAAGTTTGCTATGGAGCGCAATTATACAAACTATAGCTATAACATACAAATATGATTTTTATGTTTGCTAAACCTAAAATTTACTCTTTAAATTGTTAATTATTATGATTTATAACTCATTTTACATAAAATTTCAAATATATAATGGCCTAAGAAGAAACGTAAAACAAATAAATAAAAACAAAGAGAAATAATTGAGGATCTAAACTCTATTATCCGTGAAATCAAAGAAAAATGATGATATTATATATATATATATATATATACTAGTAAAGAAAGCCCGGGAATTGCCTAGGCCCAACGGTGATAAAGTTATGTTATTGTTATATTTATGTATTGTTAAAAATTTGGGATAAGGGTTTGAAAAATATCCTAACTTTGGTCGGATTTGTTGTTGCGATATTAAACTTTCATGAGGACCTATTACCCCCTAGACTATTTAATATCGTATTTTAAACATATATATTTGTCCACGTGGACATAAAAAATAATACAAAATTATAAATAGTAATGTGTCCACGTGGGCACATATATACCTTTAAAATACACTATTAAATAGTTCAGGGGGTAAGAAATACGGTATTAAATAGTCTAGGGAGGTAATAGGTCCTTATGAAAGTTTACTATCGCAACAACAAATCCGACCAAAGTTGGAGTATTTTTCAGACCCTTATCCCTAAAAAATTAGTAAAGATTGTTATAATATATTTTTCTCATAAGTGAGTTAATTTAGAAATGTATTTGTCATTTGTCTTTTTAATTTCAATTTCAAATAGCAAATAAATATAGCGATGAGATTGAGGATAGAAATGAAACATATCTTTCTAAATTAAGTAAAAATAAATAGAGTACAAGTAACATAAGAGTTGTCAATAGGACGGTTCGGTCGATTATTTTTAAATATTATATCATTTCAATTTTTCGGCTATTTTATAACGTATAACCAAAATTAAATTTTTTAAAACCTTCCCAATCCTAATTTATGTCACACAAGCAGTATAAAAGTTAGCCGTTTGTCTTGTTGATATGCTAAGTTATTAACTATTGTAATTTATAGTGCTTTTTATGTAATTTTTAAATAACATATGTTATTTTTTATGTTCGAGAGTTAAACCAATTTTTTTATATGTCTTTTAAATATTTTAAATTGTTAATTATTATGATTTTTAGTAATTTTTAAATCATTCAGAAATAATATGAGTATGTTACTTTTTTAGTCCCATTTTATGAGGCACATTAGAAATTTTGAGAGTCAACTAATTTTTAGCAAATAAAGATTGAGATTTACAAAAACGATATTTGAAGAATTTACGATTGTAGGTGCTAATTGAAGTGGGCCCCAAATAATTGTACTAATTACTATGTGATAAAACTGAAAATTGGTGGTAGAAATGGCAAATGAAGTGGGTCCTTTAGAGAATAAATGTGGAAAACTTACCATTGTGTGTGTTGAATGACGGTTAAGTGGGCCATACATGAATAGACTACATTTTTTTCATTGGATAAACAAGAGGCAACATGTAGCAGCTAAATGAACCAGAGACATCTAAGGGGAATAAGCAGGCAGCACTAGCAGACGTGTTGACGATCGGATGCCTGTTATTCCCTCTTCTTATATAGTAAAATAAAATAAAATAAAATAAAATATGAATAAAGATTACATAATTAAACAAAAAAAATCATCATCTCAATTATAACAATTCAATAAAACCTTTGAATTGGCTATGGCTTAGGCAGTGGCGGAGCCACATGAAGTTGAGGGGTGTCGATCGACACCACTTCATCGAAAAATTATATTGTGTAGCTAGATTAAAAATATTTTTTTATGTATATATATTACATATTGACATTTCTTGATTTCTACGCGATTTTACTTCTTTATATTTTGACACCCCTTTATTAAAGTTCTAGCTCCGCCATTGGGCTTAGGCTACCGTGTGATAAAATATAAAAGAAAAATTGAAGTATGGGGGGGGGGTGAATCTTCTAAGAGAAGAATTAGGTTTGACATACGGAAGAAAGTATATTCCCTCACAAAATTATTGAGGAATTACCATAAGTTCAATGAATTATTATGAATGTAATTATGATTTGAATAACTTAGAGCTTGTTCGTGTTGGGAGGTCAAAATTAAAAAAAAAAAAAAAACACCTTAAAACTGCTTTTAATTGGAAGCATAAGCAGTTTTTGTTGTCGGGAATAAGCTAAAAATTTCAGCTTCTTAAAAAAATTAGAAGTAGAAAATTATTTATTTGAAGACTAAAATATTGTTTTCATATATACATATTTACCAAAATATATCTCTTATTAGTTAATTTGCATATCTCATAAATTTGATTAAGTTTCATTCAAGAGTTTTTATTTTATATAATAAATTTTTTATTTTATTTTTTATTTATATATTATTATTTATATTTTGTAGGATTAAAAATACGAAGGACTTTATTTACTTTTGTGGTGAATTTTTCGTATATAGTGATTTAATTTGTGGAATGATTTTTAAATTTATGAGTATGTACATTTTATCTTAATTAAAATAAAATTTTAATTAAAGTTTTTGTAATAGATATTTAAAATAGTTTCTCTCTATAAAACAATATTAATATCAACCGCACATTGATACTTACCCTTTTTCTTAATTTGACTCTCAAATTTTATTTTATTTTTAAATTAGTCAAACACAATTTACTTATCAAAAACACGTTTCAAGTGAATTAGCCAAATACAAATTATTTTTTTTCAATTTTTTTTTTAAAAAGTCATTAAAAAAAAATACTTTTAGAAATAGACAAATTTTTTACAGTAATATCAAATAGGCTTTTAGAAGAAATGATGTAGTCGATTTAATTAGCAGTGACGCAATGCTTTGTTGGCAATTTGTGCACATTAGTTTATCAACTCCACGTTCCCTACCTTAAACAAGTTTTATGTGAATAAAATACTCTTTAACGTCAAATTAGTGCTTACAAACTTTTCTTTTTCTTACATCGTCATCAAAGAAGGCTTCCTCTTTCGTTTTAAAATAAAAGTGGTAAAGTCCATTCTAAAATTTCAAATCTATATTCAATATTAGAGAATTTCTGATGAAAATAAATTGTAAGACGTTGAAATAATTCTTAAGAAAGATATTAAGACCTTTTTTTATTTTGATTTTGATATGCACTTTCAATTTTAATTGAAAAAAATAGCAAATCCATCCGTCCAATTTTTGTTGGGGCCAGTGTCTTTGAACATATGATGTTTGACTATTTTATTTATCCAATAATTGACTATTTGCTTTATCCAATAAAAATGTTTGTTGGATTTCTTTAAAAAACTTGGCGTGTCACAATGAATCCAAGCTGCCGCGTTACATGAGAAAAGGGGAAGCTTACGTGTATGATTTTGACCTACTTTTTAATTTATGTATACTTCTTTTTTTGTTGGTTTATTTATTTATTTATTTATTTGGGGGGAGGGTTAATTTTTTTTGGCAACCTCAGGAACCCGCAACCGATATAATCTCTGCCCTTTTGGATGAGCACTTTGTGCGCACTGAGTAAATCCTGCCGAAAGGGTTGGGATTCGCCTTGCCCTAGTACACCAACCAGGAAGAAAGATTTTGTGCTTTTTTTCGCTGTGTAATAGCCTGCAAACCACACATGGAATGTGAATCGCACTAGACAAGTCCTATGCGACAAACTCGACTCAGAAGGCATTGAGGGAAGATCGATTTCGGGATAATTGTGTACCCCATTTTTAGATAAATGGTGTTATGAACTTAATTTTGACAAAGTTTGTGATTGAAGACCACTTATACTAAAATCCAAATTAAAAATGGTTGAAATCATACAATTTTTTTTCCTGAATTTAAACGGTATATACAAGTAAAATACATGACACTACAGTGTTCTTCAACCCCAAAATTCAATATGGAACTCGATCCAAAATCTCACCAATAGCCTATTTGGTCAAGCATGGAAAATGCTTATTTTAAAATTGTTTGCAAAATAAGTACTTTTCATCAAATTAAAAAAAAATTGTTTAATCACAATTTTAAAGGTGGAGCTAGAAGTTTGGGTATTGATTCGATCAAACTCAGTAACTTTTGCTCAAACAATGTATTTATATTTAAAATTTTATTAAATTTGTACAATTTACACATATTAATAAGTATAGAACCCAGTTATTAACACTTGAAATCATCGTTATAAAGTTCAAAAATCATAAGATTAAAAACTCTTACTTCAAGTTCAAAAATCATAAGATTAAAACTCTTACTTCGTTTTTAAAAGCACTTATGAATATCAATTAGTGTTTGGCCAAATTTTAAAAGTGTTTCTAAGTATGTTTCAAAAAAATAAAATGCTCTTAGCCAAAAGTTACTTTTTTTTTTTAGCTTCTGAAAGTTTGCTTGTGCTACTCCATAAAAGCACTTGTTTTTCCCAATTTTTTTTACCAAACACCACATTTATTAATTAAAAAAACACTTTTAATCTCTCGAATTTTTTTTATTATGTGTGAGGTACAACTAGTATTAGTTGTATGAGAGGTTATTTTATTGCTATTATATTCTTGTTTGTTTTCCTTCTTGACCTTTGTTTCTCCTTCTTACTTTTCACTTTCCTCTTTGTTCTCATTTTTTGTTTTCTCTAAATCTAATTTGAAACAAATTTAATTACTCCATTAGTTTGTATAGTGAAACATAATTTATTTTTTTACTTATTTATTTTAATAGAAAATATTTTTAAAAATTATTATTTTTCTTATTAAATAATTACATAATATGTTAATAATAGAATTTAAAATTTAAAAATATAATTAATAAAACTAGTTTAGTAAAATGAATTTCTAATACAAATACAATTGAATATATTACACATTAATATTTAAAAGTTATCGACATAGAAAGCATGGTTATATTTTATTTTTTTTGCAAAAAAATATTCAAAATAATGTTCATGTTAAAGTTAAATAACATTTCAAAAGTGAAAAGTAGGTTGAAAAAACACATTATACCAACATGTTTCCAAATTTAAAATATACCTTCCAAAAAGAAAATGTGGTGTTTCAAATTTACATGGTCAAAAATCAATTTTCAATTAAAGCGAAAATTATTTTATAAATAAATAAATTTTTATGTTTAAATGGGTCCTAAAAGTAGAAGTTAAAAAAACAATGAAATATGAAGGCAATTTTTTAAAAAATACAATAAATGAAAAATGGGAGAAAAGGAAACAAAGTAATTTTAGTGGTCAATTTTTATGGAATAAGTGACCATTCGAAGAATTAACTTGAATATTTTTATGCGCATAGTCTTTAATTATAGAATAATAAAAATTATAATTTGAAAAACATTTTCTATTAAAACAAATAATTATTATTTTCATCCAAACAACCTAAGGTAGTAATTAAATTGATTTCCGAATAGAACTTAAAAAAAATATCTAAAAAAAACGAAGAAAGAAAAACAAAAGGAAAATAGGACAATAAAACATGGATCCCATAAATAAGAATATAATAGCAATAAAATAACCCTTCATACAACTAGTACTAGTTGTACCTCATGCATAGTAAAATGAAGTAAGAGATCCCCTCCGGTTTCCCCAAATAATCTGACCAAATGTCCACTTTATTATTTAATGAAAATAATTTATTTTGTTTGTAAGCAATTATAATATAAATTGTTTGGTAGATAGATTAAAAAACAATGAAGTAAGAAATTCCGACAACTGTTTATATTAACATATAATAAATATACCCTGTCATTTTTCTTGATCTCTTCAAGCCTAGACTAGTTCAGTCCAAATTTATTATAATTGATATCTAAATTTATTTATTTTATATTGACGCAGAAGCTATAATATTGAGATTCATATGATGAAAAAAAAAAGATTCATATGAAGTTTAAACACCATAATTAGTAAGAATATAAATATAAATGTGACATATAATTTTTTTTTCAAGCTCGACAATGATATATAACATTTTATTATAATATTCATATTAATTATATATAATTTTGACTTTTAAAAAATAATTTTAAAGAATAAATAATTAATATTGAAGCCCAAATATGAAAAAAACAATCTCTTAATATGCTAGAGTAACAAATAAAAGTTAACATATAATATTGTGTGCATTAATAAACAAGACTTAATTTTCTCTTTCTTTGTTATACGTAATTATTTTAAGATTTTGTTTGTCGACTCAAACTAATGGTGGGCCCAATGCATTGTGTGTTTTTTTAAATTAACTTTAAATTAAAGAGTAGTTTAGTTATTTAAGACTTTACTTTATAGGAGTAATTAAATGCTTAAATTATCTTGTACACAATATTATATTGCGTGTACCTTTTCCTTCGTGGACAAAAATGATACTAGTTCTGTTGAAGTATGCAGCAAATGTAGCAAGAATGTACCTGGTTCATAAAGAAGTCTTGATTCATTGAAGAGTTAGTTACAAACTAATTGCACCACGGTTATATTGAGTGTATTTCATTGTGCGCAGTCTAAGTTAGGAAGATATTTTTTAGTAGAATTGAAAGATGAGAGATGCTATAAATAAGTGATTGATTGTATAGATCTCAGTTGAGATGATTCTTCCTAAATAAAATCTATCTTTTTTCTCTCTAAATTTTATCTTGCTAAAAGGCCGTTGATGCCTTTTCTGAGTTCCTTAGCTTAGTTTTCACATTGTATCAAAGCCAGCGAGAGTAGACTTCCACAACGACTTTAATTAATTGGTTGCTAGAGCTCGACAATGGCAGCTCTTAAGATCGATCAAATTAAAACGATCCTTTTTACATTGGTCCATCAGGCGCAACTTTAATCTCAATCAGGTTGATTGGATCTGAATATGATGTTGTAGTGCCAGCACCAAGCCGTGCTTGCCCTGAGTTGAAGGAATATGTAGATCATTTTTATCATATGAGATTAATTAATTCAGTTTTTGAGTGGTTTAACTGACTCGATCTTATATATGATCAAGCTCATAGAGAAATTCTTTTGAAAGGTGCTACTCCTTCCTTAAACCAAGTCTATGCTATGATAATTGAGGATGAAATCCAACACTTAGCTCCCCTCAAAACCTGATATCGTACCCTTTTTGAACGATTTCATTCTATTGTTGCTTGTGCCTTGGCAGGTGATATGAGAGAGAGGCTGTGAGTGCATTCTCTCCTTCTCCATCTTCTGGAAAGCACTCTTTATGGTCAATGTTATTGACAAATCTAATCCAATTGCCATGCACATTAATAAACCTCAAAGTTATAATCATGGAAACACCAACTACAAAGAGAGAAGGTGTGACTATTGTCATTTTACTGGAATAATATGAGGAAATAGGTTATAACACTAGTACTTGAAGGGGGTCATCTGAACGGTACAATCAAGGATATGAATCTCCTGGTGGATTTGGAGGGTACAATCAAATATAAAATAATAATAATAATAATTAACGTAAAATAAGTAAAAAATATTATATAAAAATACAATAATTAATAATTAAAAATATCAAGAAAAACATATAATTACTTTTTTTATGCTAAAAAATTCATCCATGCTGTCTAAATTGGACAAAGGGTGTAAGAGTATATATTATCTGAAAATTACATAAAAAGTATTATAAATCACTATAATTAACTTAAATATCTAAAACCTTTCACAAATTTTGATTGAATATCGAAATTTCATATATATTACATAAAATCAGAACAAAAAAATTAATATATATATTATCTTAAAATTACGTAAAAGATATTATAGATCACAATAATTAACAACTTAAAAATCTAAAAACCTTATAAGAAATTTGGCTAACTCTCTAAATAGGGACAAAAATGGAGTAAAACATTATGTGGAAACTACGTAAGAAATTACAATAATTAAAAACTTAAAATATCTTTAAAAAAACATATAATATATTTGATTAATTTTTTCAAATTTTATTTGTGTCACATAAATTTGATCAAAGTAATAACATATATATTATGTGAAAATTATATAAAACATACTATAATAATAATTAAAAACTTAAAATATATAAAAAATTTAATTGACTCAAAATTTTATCTGTTTCACATAAATTAAAACAAAAAGAGTAATCAACAAAAGTAAAAAAAAAAAAAAAAAAGTAGCGAAAGAAAGAAGAAAAAAAGAAGAGTAGAGGAGCAAAAACGATAGGGGCCCAAGCCCATGAGTCCTAATCCATATTAATCCCTCTTTACCCATTGGTAAGAGTTGGGCCCAAGCCCAATTACAAAATCACCCAAATATCTCAAGCGCTTCTTCTTCTCTTCGCCTCATCTGCAGCTAACGCAGACAGAATTGAAGTTTCTCTGCGCCTCATCTAATTTTTCGACAGCAAAGTTTATAGGTAAGTCTGTTAGGTTATTTTTGAACAAATTCCAAGTAATAATCTTGTTTTACAGGTTATATAATCTTCCTCTATCTCACAAAGTTTGATTATTATGCACAAAAAATTGTAATTTATGAACGAAAAATGTCATGATTTATTTAGTAGTTTCATGTTTACTTGTATTGTAGGTTATTTTAGAGTTTGAAAAATTATTTTTTTAGTTAAGCTCGTGTCAACAAAAACTAATTTTTTTAGTGTGTTAATATGCCATATTGTAATTACTATAGCAAAACTTTTCATTTGGGCATTCACCAAAAGAAAAATAATTATCCCTCTGTTTCAATATTTGTTTGTGTGTTTTTAATTTGACATGGAGTCTGAGAAATTGGAACTTTGCGGAAAGGTGGGAACTTTGAATTAAACGAACGGGTTAAAGGCAAGACAAACAAATTGAAAGGAAGAGAGTATGAAAAACAACCATGGAACTGGAATTGCTTGTGGATCTGTTTTTTTTTTTTTTCATAATTGCTAGTGGTGCTTAGTGCAATAGCATATATATTGGTGATTTTGTATCAGATGTATAATTGACAATCTTTTTGCTTCCCTGAAGTACTGAGCTACTTCTACGTGTGACAAGAATGGTGCGTGCGTACAAAGTAAAAGGGGAGAAGAGAAAAAAGAAAGGAGAGAATTATGATAAAGAAGAAGAAATTGAGGTACCTTTGGAAGAGGAGGAATCAACGAAAAGAGTGAAGACAGAACACACTGTGGCAGACACGGAGGCAGCTGAAAGAGTTGTAGATTTACTATCTGGCATTCCTGTTGTTGCAGCTGATCAAACCAATAAAGCTGGTGTAATTTTCATCATTGAAAGAGCTTCTCTTGAAATTGCTAAAATTGGAAAGGTCTGTCTCTATCTTTGCAAGTGTCATTTTTGTTCCTCTACTTTTATTATGGTTTTGATTACAAAGCTTTTGAGAATGTCTACTTTAGAAGAAGATTGTAGCTTTATCAGTATTATATGATGTTATCCAACACCCCACTAGCTCATCTTATTATTATCTTTAGCATCACATATAATGCTCATCCTTCCCTTCACCATGTATAAAAGAAGTTGAAGTTATTATGTGTAATGATCTCTTCTTCTTGTCGATGCAGACGTACCAACTTCTGAATTCTGATGAACACTCTAACTTTCTGAAGAAGAATGGTCGGAACCCTTCTGATTATCGGCCTGATATTGCGCATCAGGTTAGTTGACTTTGGAACTCCTGCCCTATCTTGTTGCCCAATATTCCTATAGTATGAACACAATGGTGTTCCTGTAGACTCCAGATTTAAGTGTTTGTCGTTTGAGACACTATCTGCATGCATGTGGGCCATAGATCAATAGTAACCAGCAAGAAGTTGATGGTTCAAACTTCTGTCAACTTTTTGTGGAGATGGGTGGTGGAATGTCCTGGTCAGGTATTGAGTCCTGCAAGTGAAAGTATGTCAAATAATGACAAGGAGAGGGATATCTGGTAGTTGGCCACGAAATCGGCAAGTAGTCATTTTAATAGCTCTTTGATAATATATTTATTAGTGATTATTCATTGATTTCTCTAGTGGAGCTTTCTGTTTCTCTAAGGTACAATATGAGTTTGGTTTGGACAAGAAAGAGAAAAGAGAATATGAAATTAGGAATGAGCTCACCCTAGTCTGTTCAGTCCATATATTCCCTTACCCTTTCCTAGATTTTGTTTCAGTTGAATACATGAATAGGATGCAAAGCAGCTTCTTCTCATAAATAATAGTAAAAACTTCTAGATACAAGATGTGTACAACAATTTTAGAGTTCTTTCAAACATGTTATTTGCGCACTCATCTATACAAGTGGGGACATCATATGTGTACTTCAAAGGTAAATGAGAAATACCAAAATCAGTTTCATTTGCACTATGGATCTCTTTGCCTAACAAAAGTCTCTAGTATCTCTCCTCTGGCATTTTTATTTATAAGAATGGAATCTCAACATAGTTGTGCAAAATTTTATCCATTTATCCTCTTCTACAAAATACCATCTTCCCAATCATCATCGTCATATGCCTTATCTAGTTTCTCTCCTCTGTCATTTTTGTTTATAAGAAAGGAATCTCAACATAGTTGTGCTAAATTTTATCCATTTATCCTCTTCTGCCAAATGCCATCTTCCCAATCATCATGGTCATATGCCTTTAGGCATAATCTTGCTTATTCACTCTAGAGTCCACGTATTCAATTCTACCATCCACTTTGCAATCAAGGCAGCATCTAATTTATGCCGTCCATCTATAATAGTTGTTTTGTCCCAAGAGATAAAACGAAAATTCTACTGAAAGTCTAGAGAACATAACAAAATTAGGACTATGGATAAGTGGGCTAAGCTTGTTTTATTGCTTAGTTACCCAACTGACACTTAAAGTTTAAGTTTCTGCCACTGTCAAAAGGAGAATAAAACAAATAGGAAATCAGATGCCTTCTCAACCGACCACCTCTGGTTCTGCGCAACTCAGGCTCACTCTCTATGCTGCATTGTTTGATTTATACATTTGACGATATCAACTGTGGCTTGATGCCTCTATGTCAGCTTCTTTATTTCTCTCAAAAGCTTCTCAATACCTTACATGAGAGATGCAGATATGGATTGATTAGGCTGTGGTTTCCCTTCCACATTTTTGCTCAGAGTTAATTCTGTAGAGTCAGTTCATCAACTTGATCTTGCTTCTATTATACTTATTTCCGGTTCAGATTCTGAGTGTGTATTGGAACTGGGGAGCATAGATGGAATTGCAGTGCCGAGCTGGGCTTCTTCTTTAGTATATAATTTCTTATTGAAATAGAAAGAGAAAAAACTATAAGCAGCAGTTGTTAAAAGTTTAATAGATTAGGAGAACACGAGATTTTCCTTCCTTACTGTTAGATCTTCTTCTAGTGGGAGGGAGAAAGCAGGAAGATTAGATGTTACTATATTTGCTTGATTGCACCTTGGGGCTTTTAGGATGTGAACATTTTAATTGATGTCCAAGGCACCCCTGTGAAAGTCCTTACTTGCCCTATTACCCTCCTTTTGGGACAAGAATTACTGCTTCCATCCATTTTCAGTACAGTATGTAAGTGAAATAAGTTCTAATTCCTTGCAAAGCTAATGAAAAAAAGGAATTGTGTTGCATGTTGACCAACTCCATTTGCATTTAATTATCGCACAAAGTTCACGATTGCTTTATGAGGTGGTGCAATTAGTTAAAAATCCTCATTCGCCTTTTTCCTAAAATGTTTATGTGAGTTCTTCTTTCCTTTCACAGGCAATGCTTTCAATTTTAGATAGCCGAGTAAATAAAGCTGGGCGACTGAAAGCTTTGTATGTGAGGACTGAGAAAGGTGTCCTTTTTGAAGTAAAACCTCATGTTCGTATCCCTAGGACATTTAAGAGATTTGCTGGCATCATGTGTAAGTTAATTTACCTTGAGCAAAATTTCTTCACTCATCCCTTTTCATGCCTTTATTCCTATATGTGATCTGTCTAATTTTTCTGTTTTCTGATGTTGCTTCAATTTCAGTGCAGCTGCTACAAAAGCTGAGCATAACTGCTGTTGGTAAGCGAGAGAAACTGTTGCGTGTTATAAAAAACCCTGTTACACAGTACCTACCCATCGACTGTCGGAAGATAGGTGAATAGTTTTTCTGTTTTAGTCCCTTCCTTCTCTAATGGAATGTTCTTGACAATTGACTAATACCCCACTTCGCTTATGCATCAGGCTTCTCTCATAGTTCTGAGAAGCTGGTGGATATTCAGGACTATGTTAATGGCGTCAACAATGACACGAACCTTGTTTTTGTGGTATGTTCTAGTGTAATTTTCTATAGACAACTACATTTTGTGTGAAGTTATAGTTTACTTGATATTTGACATATGCAGGTTGGGGCTATGGCCCATGGGAAAATTGATAAAGATTATGTTGAAGATTATTTGTCGAGTAAGCTAATTCTTCCAATTAGAGTGCTGTCATTTGATTCTTCTGACTTTTTCTTGATTTGCATGGCTAGTAATTAACGTAGGAATGCGAACATCTATTACTTGTGCCTGTATGCTCAATTGATAACACTAGGGTAAGATTAATCTTCCTGTAGATTAAAAGGACTTCTCGAGAGTCACTTATGACTTTGGCAAATGAGAATTATAGGTTGCGACCGCTGTAGAATGTAGATATGGTTGGAATGTTGAACATAATCTTTGATTTTTGATCATGTTATTCTAGTATATGCCATACTCATACAAAACTAGTAAAGGGGGAGATTGTTCTCTCCCTATGAGTTGTTTGGTTCAGTGTCAGCCTGTCAAACTCTGAAAGCAAATATATGCGGGCTCTCAACTGCATCTTAACCTACTTGATGCTTTTAAAACATCCTCTGGAAATGAAAACTCGTCTTGGTATACTGATAAGTTTGATAAGTTATTGGCGCCATGCATGTATATTCTATGTAAATGCTCAACTAGGTCCACACTGCTTTCACTACTTGAAAAATCGTCTTGGCAAATTATTGCATTATTTCTGCAGCTGAACCTAGTCTAATCATCTAATGTATCTTGCAGTTTCAGATTATCCGTTGAGTGCTGCATACTGCATATCAATGATCACGAATGCCATGGAGCGCAAATGGAAGATTTTGTAGACTGACCTTACCTATATTCTCCGAAGACATACTTTCTAGAATGTTGTCCTTGCTAGTTTTCTTTCTATAGGCCATTCTGGTTGGTTAAGTTGTGTAAAATATTTTTAAAAGGGCGAATGGCCCTCTTCTACATTTTGGAGTGCCCTTTTTGCTTGTTCACAATGAATCTGAAACAATTTTGAGCCTGTGACTGACTTATTCATAGAAATTTCAGTTTAAAAAATTTTGATTATTGAAATATCCCGTCGCCGGGGTGAGTGCAGAGGCCAACACTGACCATTATGAAGTCTTCTCTTATGGCTGCTGCAGTAAATATGAATTGTCAACAATGTTGGTTCTGCTTTGTTTTCAAATCCAAAAAGCTCTTCCTACTTAGAGTAGGAAGTTGCCATTGGACTGTCTATTGCTTCATCAAATTATTGCAACAGAAATTTTTGACTATATAGGCCCCTCAAGATGGAACTAGCTTTATAGTTGAGAGAGAGTTAAGAGTTGAAGATCAATTTGGTCCATTTTGCAGTTAGTGGAATTAGGTATGTAAGTACACTATGAGACCTTAATGCTGGTAAAACAGTGATGACATGAGATTTGATACTCAAAATGTGTATACCTAGGCACTTTTTAAAGTATAACATGTTTTTTATAGCCTTCATTACACAAGCATACATAATAGTACAAATGGAGTTTACAAAATTTAACATCAATCTGGAATTTGGAACCAAGAGCTAGTTTTTCTGCAATGGTGTGCAGAGAAACTGGATGACACAGCCAATCTCCAGCACAGGTTATGGCATTTCAACATCAATGTATGTATGTACTCTTCATTTTTTCCTTTCTATGAGACATGAGTTATCTCTGCTTGTTGTTGTGTCAATCAAAGACCTGTAAGTAGGTCAGGGTTCGCGGGAGGCTTTTCCTCTGGAATGTCAACGCTAGCAACAATGTTGGCTGTCTGATTAGAGGACAACGGCTCTACTTGAGACATTTTTCTTCTTGATCCGAGACCACCTTTTGTACTCGGGGAAGTTTCAGGTGATTCCCCTGGACTCCCTAATTTTCGTGTTTCTATTGGTCCAGGCTTTGTAGGTCTCCTCTTTTTTGCATTCTTATGCCAATTCATTAGTGCCTTGGAAGTTTGATCATCAAATATTGATCTCTTCATGGTTGATCCCATCTAGAATGTCCAAATGAATGAAAACAAATCAGTTCACCATGTTTTGTACTTCTAGCATGGGATGTATCTACTCATTGAACATCCAAATGGTTAGCCTCCATGAACGTCAAATCACGAGTTAATTTCATGTATGATCACAGAGTTATCTAGTAGTAGTAAATCCATGAAACTAGTTTTGTTAGCTAATCATAATGAATCTGCAACATAAGGGAAAAAGAGTTACCTGGGTAACAAGTGCATACAGTGGAAGTGTAATGTAGCTGCACAAAATCTGAACACCTAACCTGACAAAGCATCCTTTTCATCAGATAAATTGAGAGTATTGTTATGACACTTGAAAAACTTAACACACTGAAGATAAGTATTTGTTCAATTACCCGATAGCAACTCTCAATAAGGCGAGGTAAAAATTATCGTGAAAACAGGAATGGAGCCCAAATTCATACTGCAGAGCATGGTATGCCATTATGTTAAACGAAGTAGTAGATATGAAGGAATTGAAAAGAAAGATTGAAAAAGTTTACTTACTGTTATCCAAAGGAAATAAGTTATCTCGAAAGCATTCTGCATCACATAAAGGAAACGATTAAGCTTAATATTTGCTTCCAAGTTCAAACAAGTTCCACATTGATTGTCTCCTCTATACCTTTGTGTTTACCCAGATTATATACAACCTTACTTATATCACTCATTATTATTTTTCTAAGATGCACATACAGGGGACGTGTGTGAGAGTCTAAGAGGCGGAGAAAGCAAGAAATGAGTACCTGAAAGAGGGTGAGATGGACAAGATGAAGAATTAGAGTGGGCTTTCCAAACCAAAAATTTCTATCTGAAACTTGAACAAGAGGTATGCCTTGGACTACAGCATGTCTTTCTTGAATTTCAAGAGCCATCTGAGCTATAATTGCTTGAAGTTTTGTGCCAACTGCTAAGATTATCTTTAACCAATCCAGTGGTTAGTTCTTTCTTCAAAACTTTAACGAAATGGAAAACAAGTAAATGAAATTCTTACAACTAAAGGCAGTATGGACAGCCAAAACATAGCTTGCCATCCTGAAAGGACAGTATTTGTATTGGTAGTTAGAGCTAGTTTTTTTTTACAATTAGAGATAATATGTATCAAGGTCGTTAACATTACCGTGGACATTCAACAGAAGATAAACAACTGCAGAAAACCATAGCAATGAACTGCAAATGTATAACAACGACGATAAATAATTAGATACCTCTAGCTAGTACAAAGTAGCACATGATCAAAACCTGAGAAGATTGAGTAATTTGTTTCAGTTTTAGTCGAAAGACACGTACTTGATTCCCACAATAACCTTGAAATCATCTTCCAAGGATCTTTTTATGTACTTTTGAAAATTAAACTTACTTCCAGGTGCTAAATGGACCTGCAACAAGAGGAAAACAATAAAACTAGATATATTTTTCTGTCCTATAAAAGACATAATTTGATTTGAAACCTTCAATTTGTGAACCTCACCGTGATGAAACCGTGGCGCATGGTCAAGTAGTCAGCTTTCCTAACTGACCTGAAAAATTGCCTAAAAAAGCACACCTGCAAATTTTGGGGAACTAGTTAGAAAAGAAGAAACAACAATGGTTGTAATACAACATTTCACTTGTTACATTCCATGTTATATTACTATATCACCAACTAATTCCCCCCTAATTTCTGGGGTCTATCGGAAACAACCTCTCTAGTCTCTAACTCACAAAAGTTAAGGTCAAATTTTCCTTAGGAGATGGCATTCTTTTAACTAGAACACACAAATGTGATTTCCATGCTTATGGCGAGGATGGCTAGAAGAATGTGAAAATCATATCAAATTCGTTATAGAACGAAACTCATTGAAGCTTTAAATTGAAAAACAACAGGCTCTTAATATCACAGGCAAACCTATCAAAGACCCCATTCTTCCCAAAATATTGAAAAATATGCAAATAAAAGCAGAAGGCAGATGCTTTAATTTTTTCTTACACTGTAGAAAATGATTGGGGTGGTTCCAAAACTCGTATTATCCCTAACAAAAGATGTCTCCTTGGTAAGCCTGAATCTTGAGGCATCTGCATAGAAATGTCATATAAGAAATATAGATTAAATCCCTCTTGGTTAAATGTGAAACGTAAAAGATATTGTATAAACATGAAAACTAATTCTTAATCACTTTTGCCTGAGTGCTTGGTCTTCACAAAATTTAACAATAGTAGAGGATAACTATATGAACTTCACCATATCGTAAGACAAGAGCAGAAGAGTCACATGGATAGAACCAAACATGCACCTAATAATTACGAAATTTCAAGAATAATTTTTCTCAACTCTCCCTTTAATCTTGAAGTTTCTTTTCAACTACAAGTCCTTGATCTCAATTTTTCGAAAATCTTCAACTTTATCAAGAAAATCATACATCAGATTTATCTCCATATTTCTATGCAGCCTTCAACTTGACAACTTCTAAAGTTGAATTTTCAAGTTCTTGCTTGATGCTACTATCAAAATACCATAGACTAAAAGTATCCTTATCGTCCTCCTTTGGTGTTAGCAACAAAATTGTCTCTCTTCAATATTACTATGACACTCTCATGAGTAATAAACAAATTTATGAAAATTATAGCATTCATATTGATATTTGTCACCTATTTTTATTTGCTTCTTGCTAGTTGTTAGAGTGGGTTGGAATCCCCCATTGGTTGGGGATGAACTGATGGTCCGCGTATATGGACTTTGGCAACCCTCCCCTCATGATCTAGTTTTGGGGTTGAGTTAAGCCCAGATACTGTATCTTTACATGGTATGAGAGCCAGGTCCATCCTCGTTTGGACTCTTGGTCCACACTCCAGTTGAGCCTGGGAATGATGGAGTGTTAGAGTGGGTTAGAGTACACATTGATTGGGGAATGAACTGATGGTCTGATTAAATGGACTTGATAAATTCTCCCCCTATGATCTAACTTTTGATTCGAGTGGTGTCATATTTTTACACTAGTAACTATGACTGCTTCCTCTTCCAGTTATGACCATGACTTTTTGATGATTATTGGTTTTTCTCTTCATTGTTGGATTGTTACAATTACATCTTCCTCTTCCTCATCCACATCTTCTGTGGATCTTTTCACCTCATTCATCCTTCGAAGTTGCTCTTCTCAAGGAACGAAGGATCTTCATGAACGACTTCTACTTTATCTGAACCATATCTCTTCAATTTATTCACAAGGCCTTCACCCTTGAACAATAATCCAAATTTCATTTGAGTTCTCTCATTTTCAAAGCTCCAAAATACCTACCCCTTGAGAATTGAAACCTTACCTTCTTGACCTTGTCTACTAATTAGAGAGAATTTTGCAAAACCTCCCAAGCTTCGTTTGAGGTGGTTGCAGTGGCCACCTTCTCAAACATAGTATCATCCAAATCTTGATGGATGAGAGTGAGGCTCGTTGTTTCTTTTTCCTTTTCTTTGCCAAAATATCCTTCTCATATCGGATTTCTGTAATCCCTGTTCCACTATTGCCCACACAGCCAAGTATTACTTTCATGCAAAGACACTAATGTTCTTTTGACACCACGAAATTAGAAACCAAGTGGTCCATCTCCCTATATTTTCAGCACTCTTTGCAACTCGATTGCCAAATGACAAGTTCAAAGGAGTATTTATAGGTTCATAGGTGCCGACAAATTCTTCTCAACTCACTGATCGCATTCAAAACACGAAATTCACACACTTAAATCACATAGATATCCTAAAAGTCAGACCAAAGTCCAAACATGCTTCTATAGTATTTCAAGATTAGGCTTTCCTGACAATAAATTACCTCATTAACTCTCTCGTGCCTGCGTAAAATTAGGCCAAAGACAAAGCAAAATGAATTAAATCATGAAGATTTCACACCATACCATTGGATGCTTCATACTCATGCTCAACTTGCCTTTCCCATTCCTTCCACTCACGAATCTGCATATTTGAAATAGAATGATCATTTCTTGCCTCTAAAGTAATGCTCAAGTATTTAGTACAAGCGCATAAGTACTGGAATTAATATTTCAAGGGTGTCCACGGTTAACTTTTGTGCTTGTCACACTGAAAATGCCGAAAAAATCTCACCTTTAATCTTCCGAGCAGCATTGTTATGGCACTGTAAATAACGTGGAAGACGGCTAAAAAGAATATGAAAATGTGCAGCTGATGCAAACCATGGGTGGATATAAGTGGAACTTGTCCCTGTCAATGTGGTTACTGTTAGCCTGTAAATCTTCGAGTAACATTTATTCAAGAAATCTAAACAAAACGAATAACGAGTTCAAAATATAAGTCTAGAACCTTCTTGAACTAAATCAAAATAAATATTGTGACCAATAAGTCAAGCTTTATAGAAGCAGAAAACGGGGTTCAAACGCCAACTAAGTAAGGCTTGTCATACATAATACACAATCAGGTCACCTAAAAGATAGCTATAGGTAACAAACTTTTTTTTTTTGATAATTGTGGTATCTGGGCCAGCTTGTGCTCACCTCGACTAATTCGACGGTATACCTGCCACTTCCCACCAACAACATGTACCAAGTAATTCTGTCCACCAAGGCTAAGACAGATGGGAAGAATCACCTAGTGTTTTACAACATGTTAAAGTAAATACTAATGTATATAGACTACAGCTACGCTTCAATCCCAAGTCAAGCTGGGGTCGATTATATGAATCCTCAAAAAGGTACTCACCGGCCTGCAGGTTTCTGCAGGACTATCAGCTGCTAATATCCTATGGTCTGATAGAAGCCTTCGATGAGCTTCTCCGGTACCAGGTGGTTGATGATGACCTTGTCCAGGTGCATGATGTCCTCCTCCATATCCCAAACGTGCGTGTTGTTGGGCAGGGCATGGCAACATTGTGTCTGCAACCCTTTCAGGTATGCATATTCGCGATATGTAATTTTGTCCGAACGTCAGAAGCAACGATATAAAACCAAGAACCATAAGCTCTACAAACAAAAAATAATCCATTGTCAAGGAAGGAAATCACTAATTAACTAAACCCCCAAATTCAATAATTATTACAAAAGCCCTTAATTTACCAGCCTTAATCTTCTCCAATGCTTCCACCAATGCACTTTTTCGTCTCCTCTCAAATGTCTGTATCCACAAGAACGTAACCAATTAATTTTCACCAAGACATTCATCATCTACTGTATATACATAATTATTTTATTTTTCTAGTTATCATTTTCCCACGAAACGAATTCAAATGAACCCCTTCCACCCTTCTAGCTCTCTGCCCCTGGCTAGAGGTCATGGTGTAATTTGAACACGTCATTTTACGTGTCCAAATCTTCAGTAATCCAATTCAAAATTATTGGCTTGATTAATTCAAATTCGCGCCCTCCTTTCAACAACATCTCCTAGGACCACAACATTTTAAAAAAAAAAACTTGTTACCTAAATAAAAATTACCTGTCCAACTTTATGAAGAACCTTTTCCAATAAAATGGAAATAAGAACAATAACAGCACAAACCAAAGCCACAGCCCATGTAGGTGTTTGATCTAATTCCCTTGAACTTGCATCTCCTCCAGCCATTTTTTCTTCGTATTATTATTACAATTTATTTTATAAAAAATTCCGCTATTTACACAACTTTATGAATAGATCTCATGGGAAAAAGCTCTAAAAAGTTTGTTAATGGAAGCCAAAAAAATCCAGTTACATTTGTTGAGCCTAGTAACATGGACCGGTTCAGTGAGGAAAAAGGAAAAAAAAGAAAAGAAATAACAGAACTGAACCGGGTGAATTTGGGAAATAGACAAATGTGGGGAATATTGTATTGGTAGTTGGAATTGGGAGGATGGTTTAATTGTACATGTTAACCAGAGTATTAATAGGGATTTTGTTAGATTATGAAGCCATAATAATACCAAGTGTCTTAGAAAATTGAAGTAATTTATCGAGGACGATTATTTTAAAAAATTGTATCATATCAAGTTTCTGATTACTCTATGATGTATAATTAAAATTAATTAGACTTTTCAACATCATTTTGATTGTCTCAATTTCTTTTCGGTTTTATTGATGCGAGACATTCCATTTATCAGGAATAATGTGCTTGTAAGGAAAAAATCGTGTACAATATTGATACTATAAAATTGGATTTAAAATACTTAATGAATCGTCACAAATAACGTGTTATTGGCAAGTTACCGTCTTGAAAGTGATTTCAACCTTATTTCGATGCAAATCATTAAGGTTAATCACTCATCACGACCGGTCAATCTCCTATCATTGCAATCTCGTGCGTGAAGAGTTGCTCATGCTTCCCAAACGTCACACATTTTTTAGGTCATTAGTCAACATCTCCCTAGACAACAACTCTTTCAAACATGTGCACTCGTAACTGAAAGTTTATAATTGCACAAATATAATTGTTCAGAAATTCACATGGAAAGAAATCCAAGAAATGAGAGGGTGTTTTTTAAACAATCCAAACTAAAATCTAAAAGAAGAATAAAACCTTTTATTTATAATATTTTAAAAACTCTATATTCTTTTGCAGTGACTTAGGAATGCATTAATGCATTGAATCTCTTTTCCGTGATATCAAGTTTTTATTTTAATATCTCAAATTTTAATTAATTTGTTTTTTCACAAAATCCTTTTTATAACCACTTAAAAATTACTACTATATGCATGTATTACAAAGTTATAATTAAGATTTCAACTAATTAATTATTTCCTTATATAGTCATGACATTAGGAATAAAGTAAATTTTATTTTCAAATTTATAAGTTTTTAGTCAAATGAAAGTGAACTTTGTGTCATATTCTAAAATTTTGAATTAACATACTTAAAACTTATTATATAATAATAAGCTTTTATAGAAAAAGAACAAATGTATTATATCGCATCAAATGGTTAACATTATATTAACTTATAACAACTTTTCCCAAGTTCTATAATAAAATATTGGCCAATAACTAACTATAAATCATACACGTATCAGTAACTAGTTATACAATAAAAATAGTTTTTGAATGTATTTTAGTCTTGGAGACACATACCAATAACTAGTTATGAAAGTAGTATTTTTGAATGTCTTTTAGTCTTGGAGACACGTACCAGTAACTAGTTATACATTAAATATAGTATTTTTGAATGTCTTTTAGTCTTGGAGACATAAAGAAGATGCTTAGATAATTGAATGATCAACACCTAAATGAGTTTTGTGATACGTATTACAAATTACATCCATTTGAAATAAATGTTTAAAGAAAGATAAAAAGTTTCCTACACAAGATGTTTGACGAGCATTCAAATTTTAAAAAATCATTTAGGTGTTGATTTAATTTGAATGCTCGTCAAACATTTGTGTAGGATTTTATGAGAGATTCAAATTAAAAAACTCATTCATTACACATAAAATCTCTCAACTTAACTACTATTTTCGTTTATGTGACTGAGTTCGGACTATAACATGTAATTTTCCTTTGGTCTTTTGCCATAATATAATTAATGAAAAAATTACTAGAATATTCAATTTAAGACTTTAATTTACATAATATTAATTTACTCTTTTTAGTTATAACATTATCATTTTAATTACAAATATTATACGACTTTTTTACCTATTTTTTTTTAGCTTAGTGGGCTGATTTTATGTGATTCATAATTTGTTGTTTTTACTTTTTTGATTTTCAATTACAACTATAATTGGTAACATTATTTTCCCCCCTTTTTTTTCTCTTCCTTCCTTGATACAATTACACTTCTAAAAATATTTTTTCTCTCTCTTTAATTACGTTTTTTTTTTTTACTTTTAGAATTATATAATGATAAAAAATATATGATATAGAATGGTATAAACCTCTTGTTTTTCTTGATATTATTTAAGTGCAAAATTGGTCTATATAGTGGCAAAATTCTGTTAGGGGTTAAGCCGAATCCCCTTCGACAGAGGTTAAAATCATTTTTTATGTGTATATATAGTAGATGTCGAACCCCCCATTGATTAGTTCATGTGTTTAGTTCTTCATATTTTGAACCCCTTATTAAAAATTCTACCTCCGTCACTATATATATAGATTTAGAACCTCGTAGACATAAGGTAAGAGTTTGGCTTAGAGCTCGTTTGGATTGACTTTAACTTTTGATTTATGAGCCAAAAATCACAAGTTAAAATTTTAACTTATGTCTTTTGGCTTATTTTATCATTTAGCTTAAAATTAAGTGCTTAAAAGTATTTTTAAAATTTATCTAAACACTTCAAAAGTGCTTAAAAAACTATTTTGACTTAGAAACACTTCAAATCAGCCAAAATTAATACTCATGAATTATCACTTTATGCACCACAAGAATCAGGCAGGCAACACAATCAGCATTTTCATCAACCACACATGAACTGTTAAATTAAGGGTGTGTTTGGTATGAAGGAAAATGTTTTCCATGGAAAATGTTTTCCTGGAAAACAAGTTGATTTTTGACTTATTTTCTCATGTTTGGTTGGTGAGTAGAAAATATTTTCCGGAAAAGATTTTTAGTGTTTGATTTATGAATGAAAAATATTTTTGAGAAATATCTTTTATTTTTACTAGAGTAGAAAATAATTTTTGAAATTGAAAATATTTTTTAAAAACAAACTTAAATTTTTTTTGGGGTTGGGGGGGGGGGGTTGGTAAGGTGTGGGTGAGGGGGGGGGGGGGGGTCGAGGGTAGGAGTGAAAAATTGAAATTTTGAAGTTGAAAATATTTTTTAAAAACAAACTTAAATTTTTTTTTGTTTGGTGGGGGCTGGTAGGGGTGGGGGATGGGTGGGTGGGTCGAGGGTTGGGATGAAAAAATAAAATTTTGAAGTTGAAAATATTTTTTAAAAACAAACCTAAATTATTATTTTTGGGGGGGGGGGGGTTGCTGGTAGGGGGTGGGGGGGTCGAGGGTAGGGGTTAAAAAATGAAATTTTGAAATTGAAAATATTTTTTAAAAACAAACTTAGAATTATTTGGGGCGGTGTGGGGGGCTGGGTGGGTGGGGGGTCGAGGGAAGGGGTGAAAAAATGAAATTTTGAAATTGAAAATATTTTTTAAAAACAAACTTAATTTTTTTTTTTTGGGGGGGGGGGGGGGGGTCAAGGGTAGAGTGAAAAAATGAAATTTTGAAGTTGAAAATATTTTTTAAAAACAAACTTTAAAATTATTATTTTTGGGGTGGGGGGTAGGGGTAGGGGTAGGGGGTGGGGGGGTCGAGGGTAGGGTGAAGAAAATGAAATTTTGAAGTTGAAAATATTTTTTAAAAACAAACTTAATTTTTTTTGGGGGTAGGGGTGGCAGTAGGGGGTGGGTGGGTGGGTTGGGGGGGGGTCGAGTGTAGGGGTGAAAAATAAAATTTTGAAGTTGAAAATATTTTTTAAAAACAAACTCAATTTTTTTTGCGGTGGGGGGTGGGGGTGGGTTTCGAGGATCGGGATGAAAGAATAAAAATTTGAAGTTGAAAATATTTTTTAAAAACAAACTTAATTTTTTTTTCTTTTTGAAGGGGGTTGGGGGGTTGATAGGGGGGTTGATGGGGGGGGAGGGCAAGGGTAGTGGGTGGGGGGAAAAAAAATAAAAAATTGAAATTAGAAATATCTTTTAAAAATAATTTTTAATATTTTTTTGGGAGGGGGTGGGGGTAGGGGTGAGGGTGGGGTAAAAAAAATGAATTTAAAAACAAGCTTTAATTTATTTTTTTTTAGGGGGTGGTTGGGGGGCTGGTTTGAGGGTAGGGACAAAATAAATTGATTTTTTCAACAAAAATGTAATTGTAATTTGAAGTTGGAAGAGAGTTTTGGAAAATGTTTTTATTAAGTTTTGAAGGGAAGTCATTTTCCTTAAATTTGAGGAAAATGAATTGATTTGGAAAACATTTTTCAAACATTTAACCCTACCAAACATGAGAAAATTGGAACTCAATAATTCATAAAAAACACACCCTAAGTTTCAGCCTAATTCACCGTCAAAAATTAATTCAAAGAAAGGAGGATTGCCAAAGTCTTATAAAAAACTCAATAATTCATTCACAAATGTAGAACTTTCCATTCATGTGGAATAATATGCAACTATTATGAAAAATACCATAATATTGCTACTGAATTTGAATTAAAATTAGACAGTGAATCGTCACAAACACTCTATTATAAAAAATTATTGTATTAAAAGCGATTTCGACCTCATTATAATGCAAGTCACTGAGGTTGGTCACTTTCGTATCACAACATTTTCAAACACACGCATTTGTGACTGAAAGTTCTTGGCAATAATGCCTCACAAATTCAAATCCAAATAATAGGAAATAATTTCTTGGCAAAAAAAAAAAAAAGAAGAAGGAAAAACATGTACTTAAATATTAGTATCCTTCGATTTAAATAAACATGTAGTGAAATGAGACAATAACAAATATCCCTAAAGTGAAAAACTCTTAAACTAAAGATAACAATAAATTAAATTCAAGTATTTTTTTCTTCAAAATTCACTCCTTTATCCCCTTTCTAGATGCAAAGCTATAAAGTTATTCTTCTAAAGATTACTTCATTCAATATTTATTTTCATAGACAAGTAAAATTAAATGATTTAGAACAATTGAGTTTAATATATATATAACCTATGGGGTAGGTATATGTACTAATTAACTAGAGATAAAAACTTAACCTATTTTTTTTCCACTCATTTGAATAATTCAAACTAAAATCTAAACAAAAGAAGAATAAAACCTTATATTTATGATAATTTGTAGACTCTATATTATATACAATAAAATATCATTTTAAAGTTTTTTTAATACAAAAAAAATATAATCTTCTTTTCCTTTATAGTGACTTAAGAATGTATTAAATCTCTTTTCTATAATATCAAATTTTTATTTCGCCATCTTAAGTTCTAATTAATTTTAATTCTTCACAAAAATCCTCTTATATCCACTAAAAAATTATTACTATGTGTATTACAAAGTTACAATTAAAATTTAAAAATTAATTAATTCCTTACACAATCATGACATTAGGAAATAATAAATTTTATTTTCAAATTTATAAGCTTTTGATTAAATGAAAGTAGAACTTTGTCTTATATTTTAAAACTTTGAAGTAAATTATTTGAAACTTATTATATAGTAATGAGATTTTTGAGAACAAGAACAAATGTATTGTATTGCATCAAATGGTTAACCTTTATATTAACTTATAACAATAATTGCCAAGCTATATAATAAATACTCACTTTTCATACAAAGATATAAACCATATACATACTAATAACTAGTTATATAATAAAATTAATATTTTTTAAATAAGCCAACAATTTTTTTTTCAAGGAATGGGACCTTGAATTCTTTTGGATTTAAAACCACACTTTTAGCATGTTTTATAAAAAATAATATAAAAAAAAAAAAACATAAAAAACGGAACTGGAACTAAAAAAAAAAAAAAACTGAAACTAAAAAAGTAAAACGCTAGTCAGGGGATTCGAACCCTGGACGTCATGCTTAGTTTTGAATGAACTTGCCGCTAGGCTATCTCGTTTTCCTTGTCATTGAGAGGGTTCAAGATATATATATTCACATAAATACAAAAAAATTATCTTATATATACAGTGTAATTTTTTATCGAGGAGATTCGGGTGAACCCCTGTGGGTCCGCCCCTGATGGGGAGGGTTGAAGTTTATCACCCTCCCATGTTGATTCAATTACTAAAGCATCTTCTGTAGTTGAACTTCCAGGTTGATTCAATTACTAAAGCATCTTCTGGATGCCTTAGTCATAAAAACTTTTATTTGTTTAATATAGATTTTTTTAGATGATCATTTTTCATTTTTAAAACTTAATATAATTTTATGCTTATACTTATGATTACACTTGTGCAACTAAATAATACATTTGTAATTACACTATAACAAATAAACTAGGTTGTACAATTTCAATTACCAATGGCTTTCTACACAGACACTTAAGAAAATGATTTTTCTTATTTTTAAGCGATCTGTATTCTTAGAGAAAATGTTCTCCAAAAATTTATCTGATCAAATATGAAAAAATAAGGAAACATTATATATTACTCCGTAGCATATCATAAGACTTTTAACATATTTGACCACTGGATCAAAAATAATTATAACCGCTAGTCAATATATCAAAAACATATTTCCTAATTGTTACTCCCTCTGTCCCTAATTACTTGTCCACTTTTGAATTGACACACCTATTAAAAAACAATAATTGACATAGTGAGTTTATCATTTTACCTCTATTAATTATGAAGTGGGTGAATTAAAAAATTAAGATTTTCAAGAAGTTCTATCATTTTTAAAGTAATTAATTGAGAGTATAAAGGTAAAAAAAAGTTGTCCTTTCTTGATTTGTCAAAATGGATAAGTAATTAGGGATAACTAGAAAAGAAAAAAATAGACAAATAGTTAAGGACAACTAAAAAAGGAAAAATAGATAAGTAATTAAGAACATAGAGAGAGTATTATTTAAAACTTCACGCGTGCCCTATTTGGCACGAAATTTAATATGTACCCATTTTTCTTTAACTTATTTATAGCCGATATTAATTAACTTCGGGAAGACTATTCACTACTCAACAATATTTTTATAATATCTATTTTTTTTAACTTCTTCTCGGTTTCATTCTCTTATTGTAGATTTTAGATTACCAAATATCATTTATCCATCGAATTGATTTTGTTTTGCTTGATATGAAACACACAACCCACGATTGTTGAAAAACTTAAAATAAATGCGTGTTATTGAAAAGTTCGAAAACAATTGCAAACCACCATTATGTTAAAATTACAAATTAGGTAAACCCCCACTACTATTTGCCGTTACAACGATTTCAGAGACTAGTATGCCGCAATTAATTTGTTGCAGTTGCAGTTGAATAGCGGCGATTTTAACTTTCGAATTTTCAACAAATAATTCTATTTTGATTTCGTTAGGGTTGATACTACGCCAATTATTTTTATAAAATTTTAGTGCTTCATTTTAGTATTCAATTTTGGTAGAGGTTGTAGTTTATATAATTAAGCTACAACTAATCTTCAATTTAATCAAGTAATTAAACCAATACATTTATAATCATAATTATATCAATAAAATATTTCATAATTAAAAAATACAAAGATTTAATTAAATCATGAAGTATTACCGTAGACTTTCTTTAAACCAAAAGAACATAATAACAGCCTTGCTTGTTAATCTGTGGGGAATACATTTTCCGATTCTGTTTCAATTCCTACTGAATTCAGCGAAAAGGAAACTAACACAAAATTTACGTTTCAGTTTCTGCATATTGCAGTTCAAGGAGTATTCTGGTCTTCAACGTCAATTTGTAGTAAGAAGGTACTTTAGACACATTGCTTAACAACTTCAAATTAGGTCTGAGCTTTTGCATTACGTAATTTGCTAGAGAAGTTTGCTGTCAACTGTACTAAAGATGCTTTGCAATAGCACACACTTCACTGAAGCTAGCTAACCGAATACATGTAGCCACCTAGTTGAAAAACTGTAATGTACTACAGTACTGTTATAAACCTCTGTTTTGTTTAGTTGGTTTCCAAGATATATACTATATTAGAAGTACTCAAATATCTAGGGTTTTGACAAAAAGAATAGTTTCTATAAAAGATCAGAAACATAACACATTCTACAAATCTTGTAGTTTCTATAGATGAGTATATGCAACACCCCAACTTGGAGATCGGGAAATGCCCATCCCTATTTTGTCTATGAGGGAAGATTAACAGCACATAGAAACATCTGAGTTACTAGCTTTCAGACAAAATGACTTCAATAGCATGGCATACACACTATTTTCTTCTGGAAAGACATGCATAAAAAAATACAAGGACAAAAAATATGAGGCATGTTAACCAACTTAAGTTCCTGGTGCAAGCCTAAAGAAAATGTTATGTTACCCTTAAATAAACAAACAAGAATAGGATAACATGGTATAAAACAAAAATACTAACAAGTTAAGACTTATCCTATGGCCTTCTTCAATATAAGACTCGTCATCATCAAGTATGAGACAAGGTTCCTATTACCTTCTGCAGGACATGTAATACTCGTATTAGAGATCATGTCCTATAAAATAGATCAGAGATCATGTCATAGTGTTTTCTCTCCACACACCTCAAAAACTCCACTTGAACCTCAACTTAACATCAAATTTTAAAATTCAAGGTTCTACATAGTAATTCCAGAACAACAAGGTTCTATCTAGCAATTCCAGAACAACTTCAGTCTCTAAAGCAAACAACAATATAGAGAAATATGTTAATTTGTCCACTCCTAGTAAATTCAACATTTATTAGAAAAGATCATTGAAATTGAATAGAACTATACGTGAAACAAAGTGCATGTGAGCACTGAAGAGTCAAATATTTGAAGTCACACCCGTACTAGTTAAATACTCTAAGGAGTCCTTCTAGCAGGAAAGACTTGGAAATTCCAAAGTGATGCACCACCATTTTAAGGCTCTTCCTCTCAATGTATTTGAGGCTACTTTGCTTATAAATATCGATCAACTCAAAGGCAGACAATTAATATTACTTCACTTTGCTTCTTTGATTTACGTGCATTAAATTTTTGAACTTCGAGAAACAATGCATTTTAAAACAGAAATATGCCAAAGGATGAAACATGACAACTTAGCTACAAAAATTTGTATGTTGCTTAAAGGCAAAAGCCCTTCCCTTCAAAAAACAATGCATTGCATACCTTTTTCTGAATTGCTTCGCAATTTCTTTGGATTAGTCACCAACGTGTTAATTATCAACTGAAGATCGTAGTGCTGCCCATGAACTCCTATCATCTTGGTCTAATGGATCTTCACTAGATACAATAGCAAAATCATTGAACTCCTTATAAAGTTCACAGAGGCTCTGAGTATCAAATACATGTGTTCCATCATTTGGTTGTTTCTTAAAATTGAGATCATATTGGCACTCTTTGTCAAGAACTCAGATGCTGCTAAATCCATGTCAATTTTGATCTACACCAATTTTTCAATGAGAAAGCCATATCTTTCGAAAATAAAATAGTGTAATGAACTGCAAGGCCAAAAAGAAAGTGACCTTGCCAGTGAAACTAGCTCTTCCATGTTATCCTGGACATTTGGAGTGAATCCACCCTCATCACCAACCTTGCATGCATCTTGCCCATAATTTACTTTGATAATTCCGTAAGTGTAAACTGTTATCCTATAAAGGGTGGGCAGTCAGAACAATGGCTGATTTGAGATAGTGAAAAAATTGAAAAATTAACACATTTTTTTGTAGTGAAAGTGAAAAAATTAATACACTAACCTCGAGCAGCGTAACTACAAGACCCTGCATTAATGACAGACATGGACTTGTTCCTTGGCATTGACATCAACCGCCTTTGCAGCAACAAAATCAGTAACTCGAGCTCCAAAATCACCCCTCTCTGAACAAAACTTCTATTTCGTGTGTCATAAACCTTTCAATGAGAATAAAAAACTCAACCTACCCATATAAACCGTTGGGAAAAAATTGAAACAAATTTTAAAGATGCTGAAATTTCTTTTAACAACTATTTGTTAGATGTTGAAAAAGAATACTTGGTAGTGGAAGCTGTGCTTGTTCACTTTTCATGCTGAAAGACACGAATACCTTGTTTTGATACTAAAACCAAGCCACATGGTAAAAAAATCCCAAATGAAAGCACAAGTACTCTTCTCTTTTTCACAATTAACCAAAGAATTTAACAACAATACCCATGAGTTCTACTTAACAATAGATAACCGATATTCAAGGTGAATATTAAGGAAATGTAGTTTCTAATGTTACCCATCCTCTCTACCCAGCTTCTAAATTAAATACTACTAATAGGTTTGAACCTTATTTTATACAATCACAAACCTAAATAGCTTCAGAATAACTTTTCTCAGCAAGAAAAATTTAATGAGAATCTCAGTAATGGGAGGTGTGGAATCCAAACCAAGATTAATTGTCATCATCACAATAATACTGGCCAATAACAAACGAAAACTGAACTTTGTATAGAGTTCCACACATACAAAAACTCACCCTACACAAACAAACATGAAGATAACTAAACGAGTTCCACAAATTCAAAAGCTTCAACATTGACGTTTTCCAAAAATATCACTTAACTACACATGAGAAGCCCCAATTCAGCAAATAAACAGAGAAATCCAAATTCGACGGAGAAGATCCAAAACAACAGTGAGATAAAATAAAATCCTACATGAAATTCAAAGCACACACATAGGAGTTTACACAAAACTAAAAAATGGTGAAGATGGAAACGCCAATTGCAGAAAACAGAAAATGAAAGGTATATTATGAACAGACAAATACCAAATTCAAGCTTCCATGGTCCGAATTGAAGAACTTCGAGTAAAGGATCAAAATCATAATTTATGTTTGAGTTAAGAATCAAAGTTAGCATAGATCACTAATATTCCTTCATATAGTACATATTTAGTATTCTTTCAAAATTCCGTTTGATTTTTTAACGGGATTTTTTTTTTGCACCATGAGAAAGTTTCCCCCAAAACTCAGTTTTTCTTGTCCCTCCAAATTCCTTATCAAATCAATTCTATTTTTTCTTCCCTTTCTTCTTCGATCAAACCCTATAGTCAAAATTTTATTCTAAATTTTATTAAAGCTTAGTCGATTCTTGGAAGCAACGTAGCCATGTTGTTAAGGCACACCAATGACAGAGAGTCAATTCCTACTTATGGTGGATTAGTTTTTTGATCATTATTATTGCTTTTGCAAATTCATGTATTTTGTACATGTAATTTGGTAGAAAGATTAATATAAAAATGGATCAACTTATATCGTATATATATTAGAGAAGAAGAGTGACAGAAGAAAAGTACAGGAAAAATGACAATCTACAATGAAAAGACTTGTTAGCGTTGGCAAGATTCGAAAAAAAAATCCTACGATGAGTACAATTATAAAAGAACATACAACTAGTTTGTCACTTGTTTTTATAAATACTAAAATAACTATATGTATATTTGTAGTGATTCTTGGAAGGAATTTCCTTCAAGTAGCTCAAAATTTCCTTCAATTTTTTTATTTTTGTTTGTATAAAAGGAAAATCAAAGTTGTGGAATTAAGGATGAATCTACGGAGAAGAAGGGGAAAATCTGATTTTCACCAAGTGAAAACAGATTTATTGAAGAAGACAACAAGATTTGATTTGCAATGGTGAAAACAAAATTATCAGGTTTATATTTTCTCACGTGCAAAGAAAGGTTCTGTTAAAAAATAGACAGATGTTTGGAAATATACTAAAAGTGTACCAATTCTTGAAACAAGGAGGACTATTAATGCTCCATGTTAAAAGACAAAAACTACTTTGATTCTTAACTCAAACATAAAGGACGATTTTGATCCTTTTCTCGAAGAACTTCACCCGATTTTGGAGACTGGCGAATGAGAGAGAGAAAAGTGCAAGTAGATTTGGAATGAGAAACGAGAGATAATTAAATAAACGGAAAAGGGTCAAAAATACCCTTAAACTATTCAAAATAGCTCATATTTACCCTTAAACTATATTTCGGCTCAAATCTACCCTTCCCGTCAAACTAATGGGTCAAAAGTACTCTTCTTATTAACGGAAGTTGTTAAATGTCATGTGGATGCCACATAAGCACCAACAGGGTTCCACTGCCACGTAGACTAATAAAATCCATAATATCTAATTTTCCCCTCATTTCTCTTAAGACACGATTTCATTCATTTCCCCTAATTTTCCCCCCATTTCGCCATTTTCCTTATAAATGATTTCAAATCAGATCCGTCAAATTTAAAGCATTGAGACCACAATGACATCTTCTTGCATACGATTTCTCAAGTGAAGATTCCGACATCATTTCGAAATCTATGTCAACTTCGAAATCCAGCCACGAAATGAAGAAATCTGTGAAATTGTTTCTTACCCTAGCCGAGAAATGAGAGGAAAGGGGTGAGGTGAAATCATTTCTAAGGGAAATGGAGAAATGAGGGGAAAATTAGGGGAAATGGGTGAAATCGTATTGGGGGAAAATTAGATATTAGGGGAAAATTATTAGTCTACGTGGAAGTGGGAAATGTTTGGGCCTTATGTGGCATACAATGTGGCATCCACATGACATTTAACAACTTCCGTTAATAAGAAGGGTACTTTTGACCCAATAGTTTGATGGGATGGGTAAATTTGAGCCGAAATATAGTTTAAGGGTAAATATGAGCTATTTTCAATAGTTTAGAGGTATTTTTGAGCCTTTCCGTTAAATAAAAGGTGTCAAATAAGTCTCCATTTTGTTTTTGGTGATATTCACTTAGTCAAAGAGGATTAAATGAAAAGTGGGTTTGATTAGAGTAATTAAAAACTTTGGGGCGTAGATTAATATTTCGAATATTTTAAAAAGTTTTTTTTTTTAATTTTTTTTTTTTTAAACCTTTCCCTTCATTATCTTTTCAATCTTTCTTCTCTTTTCTTAGCACTTGCAAAATGAGTTTTTTTTTAATTTGTGGTAGCAACATTTTGTGATTTAGAACTGAAATATCCCTTTATTATAAAAATGACTCATATATATACTATCGTTATATAAATGACCTAAAAATACTCTTTTCGTCTAATGAAATTTTAAAAATTAATTATAATTTAATCCATATATGAGTATATTTGATTTTTCTAGCAATGTTCATGGGTATATTTAATCTTTCTCACACGTGGAATTTAGCAAGTTATTACATCTATAAAACTTTGTCAAGACCACAAGTTCTTTAAAAATAAAGCTGGCCTCGACAAATCATATCATACTTTTAAGAAAAAAAATGTTCAATTTTTGGTTCACAAGACCATGTTGTAGATAAAAAATATTTGAAGTTTGTCAAACTCTAATTAACACAAATTTTTGCAACTTTAGTGGCACATATATATGTCTAAAGTTGTTCCCAAAGTGGTTTTACTTGCAAAAAATTTAACTTCGGACACGAATTAAATAACAATTCCAAAAATAAGTATTTCTGCATTTCATTTATTATTATTTTGATAGAGAATTATATTAAGTAAAAATCACAATATTATATGCATGTGCTACCTTGAAGAAATTACCATACTATACCTAAACAAACGTATAGCAGCAAAATATGAATATGTCCTTTCAATCTAGGAAATTATCTACGTATATAAGTTTATTTTATGTCAAACAAAAACAGCCCATTATTCCTCGAAGATAACATAGTTCATCTCTGGTTATTCCATAACAAATAAAATTCTCAGATTTTTCTTTTGGTGTTAGAAAGTGGCTTCTTTATTTGGAATTATTTTGTAGAAAGACGAGGTTAAAATTGAGTGATTTTATTGATGCAATTGAAGATACATGATGTCATATTGCGTAATTTTATTTATTTGAGTGACTATTAAAGAAATGTGCATAAAAATAACGGAACAAGAAAAAAAATAAAAGAATAGAAGGGAAATTGCTTATAGTACAATGTTAGGGAAGTCAGATTTAAATCCAGTGAATTGAAAAAAACTAGTGCCACGCTCTCCTCGATCGCTAGCGTGCAAGCATACGCAAATCCCATCAAAATCCAATAAAACAAATTAATAAAGCATGTTTTAAAATTTCAGTCAAATATTGATGGCGGATCAAAAGTGCTTTTTAAATTGATTAGTCGGATATAAATAATTCTCATCAAAAGTACTTTTATAAGTTGATTTTAGAAGCTTCACCAAATAGATTATAGATACAATTTTAACAAAAGCGTTGTGTTTTACTTTATAATGTCTATTGTCTCGACAGGTTGTTTTTGTAGTCTTAATAACTATGACTCAAGAGGGCTCGTATGAGAGATCATGGATACCCTCTATAGTCATGATCGACATGTGATAATAAATGACTTAAGAGCCTGTTTGGATTAATTTAAAAAATTGACTTACAAACCATTTAAGTTTGACTTTTTATTTTTTGACTCAAAAAACTATTTTTTTAAGTCAATCCAAACAGACTCTCAATCTCAATTTTTTTTTTTAAAAAAAAAATTAGCAAATGACTCATATGATTTGCCTAGCAGTATATACTTGGTAATAGTTGCACTACACTTTTTCCTCACATTCTCTGGTTTTCGGGGATCAGAAATAGAGGGTGTTTAGATTGACTTAAAAGTTGATCAAACCTATTTTTAAGTCAGTTTTTTTTTTAATTTTTGAAAGTGTTTGATAAATATAAAATAACTTAAAATAAGTTAGAAGTGTTTGACAAGGTTAAAAATAACTTTAAATAAGTTAAAACCATAAGTAAGTTACCCCCTACTTTTTTATTTTTTGACTTAAAAAAAATAACAACTAATATGATTATTTTACCACATATTCTTATTAATTGAGGTTTATTAAGTGTTAAAAATGACTTGAGAATAAATAATTAATGCAAAAAGTAAAATATGATTTTTTTAATATATTAAAAGTAACAAGTAAAAATAAAAATATATTTCAGAAAATAATGGACAAATAAAAAAAATAGAAAGAGTAACACTCATTGTGTGCATATTTAAAATAAATTGTAAATAATAATATGTTAGAATTACACTAAAAGAAAATCAGTACATGAATGCTTTTCTGTTCATACAACAGCTTTAGAGAATATTGTAAAAGAAATTTATTGATGTGGTTAATATATATAACTTAATTTCGGTATAAAAAAAAAGAATAAAATTAAAACTGAAGAGTGAAGTAAATAGATATACTATTTCATCATTTCACTTTTACCTGTCACATTTAAATTCGTCACACTCACTAAAAAAATAATTATTAATATGATTATTTTATTATACTATCTCTATTTATTGATGTTTAATATTACGTCTTGAAAAATAATTTTGGAAAATAAGTAATTAATATTAAGTGTAAAATATGAAGATAATTTATTTTTTCCACATTTATTTAAAGTGACAAATAACAGTAAAAAATTATTTTAAATAGTCGACAGAGAAAGTAATTAATAAGTGAAGAAAATTACCACAATTTATAACCTCAATTAAATAACCAAAAAGAAAAAAAAACTCTAGCACTTGTATTTATAATAATATAATAAAATAAGAATTACTCCCTCCGTCCCATTTTATGTGAAGTAGTTTGATTCGCCACGAAATTTAAGAAAGAAAGGAAGACTTTTAAAACTTGTGGTCCAAAATGAATAATAGAAATTTGTGTGACTGTAAATCATTTCATTAAGGCTAAAATAGACATTTTATAGTGAAATTGTTACTTAATATAGAAATGTGTCATTCTTTTTTATACCGATTAAAAAGAAAAGTAAGTCACATAAATTGAGATAGAGGGAGTAATAATTACAATAAAAGTTTAAAGTAAATTTAGGACGTTCATATTATGAAGGCCCAAAACAACGAGCTCACCGACCTAGCTTTAGCTTTAGGGTTATTTGGTATAGTGTATAAGAATACTGTTAAATAAAGTATATTAGTAATATTTGTATCAATAATACTTATATTAGTAATGCTTGCATTAATTATACATAGACCATTTCTTATGCATTATTAGATTTGGTGTATCAAAAATAACATGTCTTAAATAAAAATATTTATTAACAAAGATATCCTTCATAATTATGGTGGAAAGATGTAAAAATGATTTTGATGGGCCAATATAATTTTTAACCATGTTAATGCATACATTAGAACTCTTTTAACTAAAAATTCGTGATATTAGTAATACACAATATAATATATAACTAATACTTACATTGGTTATACTTTAACATGAAAAAATATACCAAACAAGATAGTTAATAGTATTCTTAATACAAAAAAATAATATATACATTATTTTTACTTACATGTATTATTTTTACTAATACTACCTTGAAAAGTTTCACTTATTCCGGTGGACGTAAGCAAGCATGGTTTGAGTCACATAGGGTAATATAACTTCTTCTTTTTTTTGAGAAATAAAATACTGCGAGTAAATGATCTATAGCTTCTACAACTAGTTCTAATTATAGGAGATATAATTCTATAAATATTCTTTTGTGTTTTTTACTGATATTTTATCCACGTCTGATAGGGACATATATAATATCTCTCCGTTTTAAAAAAATAACATAGTTTGACTTAATTTAAAGTTTAAGAAAATAAAGAAGATTTTTCAATCTTGTATTTCTAAATTAAAGTTATATCATATGTATCAAAATGTCATTTAATCTTATAATTTTAAGTATGACACATGAAAGTTAAAATTAAAGTATTAAAAAAAAAAGGGGGTGGGGGCTTTTTTAAAAAAACAGAACAAAACAAGTCATTTCTTTTTGGAATAGAGAAAATATATTTTTGCCATTTCAATTTATATGATAATTTCTTTTTATCATTCCGTTCAAAAAAAAAAAGAATAATACGTTATAATACTTAGTAATATTATAATTTTGAAACTTTTATTGTATTTTTAATGAATTTTTTTATAATTTCATAAATATTATGACCTCACAAGTTCTTAAGTTTTTCCAAAAGGCTTATTTTCTTTTATTGTAATACATAAATTGAAAAGTTTTTCCAAAAGGCTTATCTTCTTTTACTATAATAAATAAATTGAAATGGATGAATTAAAAAAAAGACTGATCCATAATCAACTTGTTAAACCATTCCGATAAATTGCTATAACTAAAGGGTGTATCTAGAATGTTCCATTAAAAATGCTCCTTTCCCGCCATTTGCTACTTGCACAAACTTTATATAAACTTCACCAAGTCACAGAAATCAGTTTCACCTGCTATTAGCAATTCTCTCGAGCAATACAACACAAAAAAGAGTTCTCTCTCTTCCACCCGCCATTCGCTACTTGCACAAACTTTATATAAACTTCACCAAGTCACAGAAAATCAGTTTCACCTGTTACTAACAATTCTCTCGAGCAATACAACACAAAAAAGCATTCTCTCTCTTCCACACGCGCACGCACACGCACACTTCCTCTCTCTTAACAATGGCCGACTTACTCCTCTGTGTCCTCCTACTGATCGCCGGAACACCTTCATCATCACTTCTCAAGGGTTGTATTCCACCACTACAAGCTGTGCCGACAAGCTGGTTTCATTCTCTACATGCATTTGTTCCCCGCCGATCAATCTCCCAGCTCACCTTTGATTCAGTGTTGCGACAACTTCGCGGTTGCCATTAATTACAATACCGCGATTTGTTTCTACTTGGTTCATAACTGGCCAATCCTTGGATTGCCGTAAGATTATCTATTTATTTTTCAATATAGGCATTTAATTAACTTTCATAGATAAATGACAATTTTATGAATGCATATTTTTCTTAACCATACTAATTTGGCCACTTTGGTGACTAACAAGCTATATGAATACAAATGCACACATAATATCATAAAATTTTTGTGCATGTGAATAATTTTATACATTTTAGTTTGGCCATTTTGGTGACTAACAAAATATAGAAACATAATACATGCATCAAATGATCATAAATATTATATGCATAGACGTTAATTCTCTAGTTTGGCCACTTTGGTGACTAACAAACTATTTTTCACAAAGTACACACATTATTTATTGCTTAGTGTAATGACCACTTTAATTTATTGGACAACTTAAAACAAAATATAATAATTATATTTTGGAAAGATTAACTTAAGAGTCCAAACACCTTAAATATTTCAGCACAAAATTAAGCTAAAAAATTCAATGATAAGTTCAAATATAATTTGATTTGTCAAACTATAGATGGTAGGCACAATATATTCATTAAACGATCAAGATGGCATGGTACATAAACTTTGACCAAATATAGCTAATATATAGAATGTTCTATTGTATTTAAATTAACCAAACCAAAATAATTGACTAAAGGAAATTAAGGCATATAAGGCAGCGTTGTATTGTACATTATGGACAAGGACCGTGCAAAAACTTAATGTTGTATTTCCTTTCTTGTGGTCAAAGTTTTGTTTTAAAAACTTTAACATATAGTATTACAGAGTTACATCTAATGTGATGTTTGGACGATGCCCGTGATAATTTTTTTCTTTTTCTTATTTGAATTAGTTGCAGAAGATATATGAAAACAATCCAGGCTCAGATGCTACATGTAAGATTAAATACTTTAATACATAATATTAGGATCTTGAACACGATAATCTTACATAGAGATCGTTAGGGTCACATATCTGATGCGGAAGACATCATCACAGAGAAAAGCAGAAGCGTTAGTCGTAAATTGGTTTCTACCTCCTTGCCCTAGCCTTACGTTACCACAACCGCCAACGATAGAATTATTGTAGAGAATATGTGATAACCCTAATAGGTGGAGGGAGGACCAATTTATAGAGGTTAAGAGTTAAATTGGTACGTCCATCAAATAACCAATGTACGGACGAGATCTATTATTCATTAAATATTATTTATGGTATTACTTGGGCTACAAGTAAACTTGGGCTATAAGTAAGAAATAATTAATAATTCTTACATTCTCCCACTTGGCCCAATGACCATATAACATTAATATTTCATAAACATTAGTTGCGCATACAATAAATCTCTTCTATAATGTCCTATCATACATACCTCAATATAACAATCTACTAATGTGAGTTATGGCGGTTGTACATAAAATTTAAGTTACATACTTCCTTCCATATACTATTACATTAGCAACTTATCATACTAGGTTCATATAAAACATATAACATTACGGTCCACAATAATGTCTCATAGAGACTTGTAATATGTCAAAACAACAATGTATACACCATTATGAGAAACAAGAAATTCATTAATGTATATCAGAAACACATAATTGAGCTCAGAGTGTAAAAACATCATAAATGTATCAATCATAAGTACAACCAAGACCCATTCTGTGAACATGTTCTTTAAATGTCTTTGGTTGTAAGCCTTTTATTAACGGATGTGCAATCATGAGATCAGTTCTAATATTCTCAAGTAACACTCTTTGTTTCTGAACTTCTTCCTTGACAGTAAAGTATTTTAATTCCATATGTTTGGCACCTCGGAGTACTTATCGTTCTTGGAGAAGAATACTGTTGCAGTATTATCACAATAAATTTTCAACGGCTTGATAATGGTATCGACAACCCCAAGTCCTGAAATGAAGTTCCGCAGCCATAATTCATGAATTGTGGCTTCATAACATGCCACAAATTCTGCTTCCATTGTGGATGTAGCAATGATAGATTGCTTAGCACCCTTCCACGATATTGCTCCTTCAGCTAATAGGAACAAGTAATCAAATGTGGACTTTCTAGTGTCAACACATCCGGCAAAATCTGAATCTGAGTATCCAGTAACTTCTAAGTGATTGGATCTCCTATACATGAGCATGTAATCCTTCGTTCCTTTCAGATACCTTAAAGACTTTCTTTGCAGCTTTCTAGTGATCAATTTTTTACAGGCCAAGTGTTATATTATATCTTGATTATTTATTCCATTAATGACAGATGTAAATGGTGACACCCCATTATGGGAAGCTATAGCTGCAAAATACCATCCCATATTTGAAATCTTGTACCATTGGGCATCTATTTCTGATCCATATGTTTCTGGTGACCTCCTATGTACAGCAGCTAGGAGGAATGAATTAACAATTATGAAAGAACTCCTCAAACATGGATTACTTGTTAACTCAAAAGATTGATATAGATCAACTGCTATCCACATTGCAATAGAAGAAAATCATGTCGAGATGGTAAAACTTTTATTATTGAACGGAGATGAGGTTGGAGATACATTGAAGTACAAGCTTTCACCAATGAATCTGAGTGAAATGCTGCAAATACCACAAGGCGGGTGAAGTTGATCATAAGTGGCAACAAAAATACAACTTTGAAAGTTAAACAGATCAATGTACTTTTAGAGTTAACATATACAGAGGTCATCCTGCGGTCAGGAGAAGAACTAAGTGCAATGAACCTGGAAGGTTAATAAGACTTCCTGATCCACTTCCAAAACTCAAGGGCATTGCAACTACCTTTTCACGAAAATTCCTTTATTTATTCTTCTCCTTTTTTAGTTCTTCCACAACCATAACATTAATCTCAACTTGTGAACTTGCATATGTCACATAGTATCGAGTTAAAAGTAGTGGCTCAATATACCTCTATATCAGTTTCTACCAATTTTAATTAACTAGAATCTTTTATCAAGAGGAACATATTGATTTGTCCATACTAGCTACCATGTGAGACTGATAACTGTCACTTGTTTTTTTTAGGTAAATAGTGAGCATCCATTGGCCGAAGCAATTGTTGGATATGCTAAAAAGTTTTAGAGAGCATGAAAAGAATTCTGAGTGGACAGAAGTTCAAGAATTTGAATCCATAACCAGCCAAGGTGTCAAAGCTTTTAACTGAAATATGAAATTTATAGTTTGAAACAAGAGCCTGATGTTGGATCAAGGTAGATCTAATTCCGGTTGATACTGAAGCGTTAGCAGAAACAGAAGAATTGGCACATATTACAGATGCTCGTGATCCCGGAAGATGCCACATTTATCTAGTGTAAAACTTTGTTGATCAATTTCTTTGTTTCTACATTTTTGAACACATTCTTTTATTATCGATAATTCATATTTTTTTTACCACAGGTAGACAAAGAAGTGGATGTATTGAGTTTGAATGTTGTTAAGTGAATGACATTGTTTTGAATTTGGTAAATTAGTATATTATTACCTTTGAACTTATTTCTCTTTTTGTGAATTTTATTTTTGTAGTTTTAAAATAGTGATTGACTAAATATGTGGATGAAGGTGAATTTATGGCTAATTTTCGTCATGGTAAATGCCACTAAAACAAGTCTCTTTTACCGGCAATTGTTGTATCTTTATCGGCAATTACAAAAGCCACAAAATATGCTTGATATTACATTTCTAAGGTACGTAGTTTTAACGGCAATAGTAATTGCCTCTAAATAAATGCCGCAAAAAGTAATTACTTTTAGTGGCAATAATATTGGTCTTTACCAGCACTCGATATAAATGCCGCTAAAGGCTTTAGCGACACTAAATGCAATGGCATTTGATTAAATGCTGCTAAATGTTTTTGCGGCAATAAGTATTGCCATTAAAAGGGAAATTTATTGCCGCTAAAGGCCTATTTTGGTGTAGTGATTTGAGAATGTCGAAGAGTTTTACTGGAAATTAAAAAGAACGTGGTTGTAATTGGTTGATAGCAATTCCAATGGAGAGATTTGGTGGAAGACGAGCTTCTAACACTAGTCATCGATACTTCAAGGTGAATACTTCAATTGATAGTAAAGGAATTGTTGCTAAGGAAGAATAGAGTGAGAAGGGCATGGCAGATCCTGCTAGCCATATGTGTATGCTGCTGTTAGAAAATATGAAAATGCTCCCTTATGTTGCTGCTCATAGTACTTATATAAGTTTGGGTGATGTTTGTAGGTGCATTGATTTTTTGGATACATCTCACAGTGTTAAACATCTTTGTCATGTTATTCTGCAGTAAAGCAAGAATAATGCAACCATGACTAGTCTACTCCAAGCTGCCAACCAAATTAGGATATTGATTGTAAAGGTTTTAGTCTCATCTCAATTCTTATTTCTATCTTAGTTACTTGTTATTTCAGCATTTCCATTGTAATAGTCTAGGGAGGTAATAAGTCCTCATGAAAGTTTAGTATCGCAACAGCAAATTCGACCAAAGTTGAGGTATTTTTCAGACCCTTATCCCATGTCATTACATTATTGATATTTAAAGAGTGGCGGAGCCACATACAATTGAGGGGTGTCGATCGCCATCCCTTCGTCGGAAAATTACACTATATAGCTAGATAAAATATATTTTTTATGTATATATATGATATATATTGGCACTCTTCAACTTCTAAACGATTTAACTTCTTTATATTTTGACACTCTTTAATTGAAATTCTGGCTCCGCAGTTAAAGTACACATATACTCTCGTCATTTAATATTATTTAACTTGTGTTGATACGACCTGACACATTTCTTAAGAAATTTTTATTTAGATTTGTATTTTACTAAATTAATCTTATTAATGGTGCTTAAAAACACTAAAGTTGACTACTATTAATATATGTAGTTATTTAATATTAAGAATAGTATATATTTACTACTTATATATAAGTGTGGATAACCACGCAGGTGGCGGTCAACATGTCTGCTTCACCTGTGTGGTTCCACACTTACATATATATTTGCCTATTTTTTTTTCATTTTAATTTGTTTGTCTTATCTTTGTAATTTTTTATATATTTAAAAATTGCATAAAAAATACTGAGTTAATATCTTAAAAGGTCACTGAACTATAGGAAATTATCTAACAAAGTCATTGAACTTTTTTTTATATCAATAAAATCACTAAACTTAAGACTTTTATCTTTAAAATCACCAATGTACATTTTTCATTAAAACAAATTTTAGATGACAAATTAAATTATTTTTTATGTCATATAATTATAATTATGAACTCCACAAATAAACAAAATCATAAAATCTATTAATTTCGAAAGGATAAGTCTCTAACTCTATGAGACCAGAAAGGAACGGTAAATCTGATCCCATAATACACAGGATGCTTGGCATCAATTAGCTGCCTGAGTAATTAGGATCAGCCACTGCATATATAATAATTAATAATAAACAACAAAGTTGAAAATTCGGCCGATGCGTTCAAACTGATGGCATAGAGCGAGAGAGGAAAAAAACTCGGTATAAAAATAAATAGATTTTATAATTTTTGTATGGGTAGAGTCCATGATTACATGACATAAAAATAATTTGATTTGCCATTTAAAATTTATTTTATTGATAAATGTAATTGAGTGATTTTCTAAAATAAAAGCCTTAAGTTGAGTGATTTTATTGAAACAAAACAAAGTTCAATGATTTTGCTAGATAATTTCTCATAGTTCAGTGAGCTTTTAGGATATTAACTCAAAAAATACTATATATAAGTAGTAGATAACCACATAGGTGGCAGTCAACATGCCTGCTTCACCTGTGTGGTTCCACACTTACATCTATATTTGCCTACTTTTTTTTTCCGTTTTAATTTGTTTGTCTTATCTTTTTAATTTTTTATATATTTAAAAATTGCATAAAAAAATACTATAAATCATGATAATTGCCAACTAAAATTAATATATCTGTGTCATATAAAATTGGACAAAAGAAGTTACATGTATTATTTAATTTGAAAACTACGTAAAAAATATTGTAAATCTCAATAATTAACAATTGACTCTTGAAATTCTATTTGTGCTACATATATTGGGACAAGAAAAGTAACATATATTATTTAAAAATTACGTAAAAAATACAATAATTAACAACTTATCAAATTAAATGTTATAGCCATAGTTTCTTTTATTTGTAATTCGCAGCAAACATTTCATATTTTTTGCCATCCCATTTGTATACCGAAATATACAAATAGACCGAAATATACAAATGCATGACCCATTTGTATACCGAAATATACAAATGCATGACCCATTTGTATATCGAAATATGTAAATGCAGGACCCATTTGTATACTGAAATATACAAATGCAGGACCCATTTGTATACTGAAATATACAAATGCAGGACCCATTTGTATACCGAAATATACAAATGCAGGACCCATTTGTATACCGAAATATACAAATGCAGGACCCATTTGTATACCGAAATATACAAATGCAGGACCCATTTGTATACCGAAATATACAAATGCAGGACCCATTTGTATACCGAAATATACAAATGCAGGACCCATTTGTATACCGAAATATACAAATGCAGGACCCATTTGTATACCGAAATATACAAATGCAGGACCCATTTATATACCGAAATATACAAATGCAGGACCCATTTGTATATCGAAATATACAAATGCAAGACCCATTTGTAAATCGAAATATACAAATAGACCAAAATATACAAATGCATGACCCATTTGTATACCGAAATATACAAATGTAGGACCCATTTGTATACCGAAATATACAAATAGATTGAAATATACAAATGCAAGACCCATTTGTATACCAAAATATACAAATGCAGGACTCATTTATATACCGAAATATACAATTACCCAAATACATTATTTTTATGTATATGTATACCGAAATATACAGATTAATAGCCATAGCAAACATAAAGTTTGCTATGGAGCGCAATGATACAAACTATAGTTATAGCATACAAATATAATTTTTATGTTTGCTAAACCTAAAATTTACTCAATAAAAAACAAATATTGGGCCTTTGCTAGCACGGGCACTTATATCTAGTATATATATATATATATATATATATATTAATCTGCTAAAATAACACAAAAACATCTTCTTCTTTTTTAATATAGAAATCACGTAATCGAAGTAACATATAATTTATTCTAATTCAACAATCTTTGTATTCCTGGAAAAGTTAATAGTGAGGTAATATTTTGTTTATGGAAGCAAATTGAATTTTTATATGTATATTGCCCTTCTATTATTACTCAATTATTGTTAATAATTATTCCATATTTTACATAGGGTTTTGTAATTACAAGTCAACCTTTGAAGAAAGAGACAAAATACAGTAATTTTCTCCGATTATAAGTTAGATATAGAGAATTTAATTGATATATTAATTAATTAGCTGAAGCTTGAAAGTAATCGATCTAATACATGTGAATGATTAAAGTTGTTATGCAAAATTAGTCGAACTAAAATTTGTAAAACATATAAATATCACTTATTAAACTGAGAAGCGATTTAAAGTTATTTTTTTTCTTAAAAAGGCAAAAAAAAAAAAAAAAAAAACGTAGAGAAAATATTTCTATCTCAACAAAATATTGATGAATGCTAGGAATTTGACTAAAACGGGGCTTTTCATTTTTTAATATCTAATAAGAGTTATCAGTGGCTTCAAAAATATTTATTGGGGCGAGTTTTGGACGAGTTTCGAGATGGGGCATATCAAAAACGGTGCAGGGTGCAAATTGAAGACGTAGATCCATAGGGCGTAAGTCCTAGAATTTTGGTGCATAAGCTTCAAGCGTAAAAACGTACGCCCTAGGTGTTATTTTTAAATCTTTTTTGCTTTAAATCATATTTATTGTTATTGGGATAATGATATTTCTCAAATAGTAATTGTAATACTTTTTCTTCATTCTTGGTTATTAATACATTTTTCAAACAAAAATCCTAATATTTTTTCTATATATTAAAGGTTATTTATTAAAATTTAATTGAAAGATTTACTTTTGCTAATTTTCTTAGTAATAAAATTATAAAATTGAATATATATGAGACTACACCTGTAGTTCTATAAGACTTACGCCCCATGTCTCGAGGCTTACGTACTCCATACTATATAAAACGTCTCGCCTCACGCTCCCACCTTTTAAAACAACTCTCAATTTATGTCAGTGACTACGATGGTATATATAGTTATATTTTCAAGTATTTTTGGGTCTTTTTTTAGTGAAGTTTTTATTATGCGTCTGGTCATAGATTTTGAGAGAAATATTTGATTTTAAAAAATATAATTTATATCATAAATTCTAAAAATTATTAAAATTATCAATAAGTTTGTTTTATCATTTTATAATAAGTATATTCCGTTAAAAAGTAACCTTATAACATAATTGACGACAATCGACAATAATAAAAACAACAATATAAATAGGGACATAATTGCATACTCAAACGTGTCACTGATTCAAGATAAATTATAACTCATTAAAAATAAGTTTTTTTCTAATGGTGTTGGTTGTAAGTATATATTAATTGGAATTAACATATAATGGATGCTATTATAAAATATAAAAGTCTCCAAATATTAGAATTTGATCTAAATTCTATTTTTTTTTAGAACTTGAAAACTTGAGATGTTGCTAAATATATTTGTTAAATAATGACAAATATTATGATCAAATACTAATTTTTAATTTTTTTTCTCAAATATATTTATGGCCAAACGACACCATAACAAAAATATTCGTAATTTTGGGCAAATGATAAACGAAGAACGGTAGATGTGTTGAGTTGGTATGTCATGTGATTTAAATGAATGGATAACAGAAAAAAACAAATTTAAATTATTTTTATAATAATATTAAGAATATATGTAAACTGATCATATAACGAAGCGTAATATTAAATCTTTTTTTAACTGTAGAGGTGCAAATATAACGGTATATATATATAAAATATAATTTTCATATAAAAAGTGTTCAACTGGTCACTTATTATTACATGCTCTAATTTTGACTGTGAGATTTTGAAAAGTAAATTTTTAAAAAAATAAGAGTGAAAATTGTCTTTTAACTATGAAAAATAGAATAACTTTTGTCTTTAACAGTAAATAAAATAATTTTCCGACGGTATGAATTTGGTCCCAAATAATATCATTACTAGCTAGACATTATTGAAACCAAATTAAAAAGTCGTTAGCTCAAATTTGACCATATAAAACACTGTTAAGAACAAATGAAAGGGATATAAGGGGATTAAAATCTTATTTGTTTTCACTTAATGAAGTTCTTAATCTTAGTTATTTAAATATTTGTTTTTAAGAATTGAATCTTAATATATCCTTAAGTGTGGTTTTTTTTTACAATCACTTAATGAGTTTGAATAAGTCTGAACGATTAAAATCTATAATCATGTCTTAATATAATTAAAATGTCTATTTAATAGTTTCTATAAATATGACAGTTCAGTGCTACTCTATCTACTTTCATCTAGCACCCACAATCACCATTTCAACTACAACTATCACCACCACATACCAATCATAATAGTCATACTCAGCCTAACTGCAACATCACTACCGTCAATCACCAAAATCAATTGTCATCACCATTAAACATTATTTGCAATCATCAACCAATATTACATTCATTATTAACTATTTATAATTACCACCATTAGTTAATATTATATGGCTAACCGACATCATCATTCACCACCGTCATTAGCATCATTGTCATTTAATTACTAATTACCAGTCGTCATCACCACCGACTACAATTAATCATTATTGCCAATCACTACACCATAAAATATTGCCCATAACACCATCATCGGCCAACACCATCCCAAATCGACACACACAATCAACATCGTTAGTCATCATCAATACCAATTATCATATAAAATTTTAAAATATTCTATTGATATAATATTAAATCAATTTAGAATTTTATTTGAATTCTTATATTTATTAATTTTTAAACAAAGACAAAATTTATACATTCAGATGTTGAGAAAATAAATGATCTTTAATTATTTAATATTATCTTAATATAACATCTTAATATGTTGTAGGTACTTTTCAAAGTAGATTCCCTCCCCCCCTCAAAATAGTGATACTTAATTTTGGTACTTTCTATTTAATTAAAATTTATAGGTCAAAATATCCTCAATTATGAACTAATTACAAGGCAAAAATTTATCCAGCGTAAATTATATAGTATCTAATTTGAAAGGCATAAGTTAGAGAACTTTCTTACTCGTCAAAGTTGAGAAAACTAAGAGAGATAATTTTATGGGTTTTGAAACTGTTTATGTTTTGTAAAACATAATTTGTATTTAGTAAATTTTTTCTTGCAAATTTTTTTTGTCATGTAAAATATAACTCGTGTCTTGCAAAAAGTTTTTTGGGTGATGTTAGGACAATTTTCGAGCATCATTTATTACTCAGCAAGAATTAAAGAGGAACTTACAGGAATTTCACTAATTTTAGGAGTTAATTACTTAGATACTTTCTAGTTTGGAATATTACGATTTTACTAGATTTTGGTGCCTTCAGATACATTCAGATTACTAGATACATATATCTCGGATACATGAAGTCAAAATTAGGTGTAATTTATTTTAGATACACTCTTTCAAAGTGGATTCGTATGTATCTAAGATACATAACAAAATTCGCTCGCCTCTCTTCCATCTCCCTAGCCCCTCTCCTATGTATCTGAGATACTAGATACATACGAATCACTCCAGATATATACAAATATATGTATCTAATGTGATTCATATGTATCTAGGATACATACGAATCTCGCTCGCCTCTCTCCCCAATCTTGCTCCTCTCTCTCTCTATTTTTGTGTATCTAATAACAAAGATACATATATCAAAAATACTATATTCACATTTATGTATTTTTTTCAAAATTAAACACCATCCCGAAATAGCGTGAAAGAGCTTGTTAAATTAGTTGGAGGTGCAATAAGCACCAAATAGTAAACATGTATGGTGTATTAAGCCTAACTAATTCACTCACCACCAAATAAGAAAAAGAAAGAAAGTGAAAGGGTATCAAGAAAAGGCCAAGCACAAAAAGATGATAAAAATATGTGTGAAAATTCTTTGATGACAGGGTAAAGCAATCAAAATACTCACCAAAGAGAAACAGCTGACGCCATATATTATTTGGGTAAAAAAATCAGGTATATACCCAAAGAGAGAAAACGCGTAAACTGAGAAATCCAGAGCTCAACTGAGTGTTGTTCAATCCAAAAGAGTTTTGTTTGCTTTCGATTCATCTGATTCTTCAGCTACAGTGGGTTAGTACTCTTTCTTGAGAAACCCCACACACCTACCCGCACAATTCACAGAAAAAAATTGTTAAAAAAGGTTTAAATGGATTGTCAAGAATTTGATTTGTTGGTAAACCCAGATAGGAAATTGAGTTAATTGTATAATCTGTGAAGATTTGGGGAAAAAATGTTCTGTATACATGATTGCTTTTGTTAATCTGTTGATTTTTCTTTACTTTGGTTATAATAATCCTCTTTTGTTTATTGGGGTTTTTGATTGTTTGATTGGAGGGATTGATTCTCCAGAAAGGTCAACGTGTGGGGTGGAGGATTTTGGGGGTGGGTTTGGTTGATGACCTAGAATTGGGAATTGGGGTTCTTGACTTCTTGTTAGTGGGGCTATTGTTGTGAAGTTTTCTGTATGGTACTAGTTTGGTTGTTGATTAGTGTGTTCTTACTGGATTTGTTTTTTGGGGATTATTGATTGAAGTAGCTATTTTGCTGGTGTTTGCATTGCTAAGTGAGGTTCTGCGGTTGGTGAATGGAACGAGTTTTAGTGTGTGAGTTTGGGTTCTTCTTAGTGGGATTCTGGCTATGGAGTTATGCTATACTGTGCTGGGTTCTGTGTTGTGTTGCAAATGTTTATATTGCTGGTATCATCTTGGATTTTGATAAATTGTATTGCTAGTATAATTTAAGGATTGTTATAGAGTTTCTTGAGATACTGTTGCTGGTGGGAGGTGATAGGTAGCCTGTGGAATTAGTTGAGCTGTGAGAAAGCTGGCCCGGAACCACGGTCATCAAAGAAAATAAAAACATATAGAGTTTCTTGAGATAACGTTAAGCATTTGGAGTTTTATGAGCTAGTTTTATGGTAATGCCTTGGTAAATGGATCATCTATAGTCCCTGATATAAGTGGAGTAGTTGAATTGTTGAGTTTTGAGATTTTAAAGGTCATGACAATAATATTCATCATTCAATGAATAATTTTGTATAGTTTAGTTTCTGGGGAAGTTGTGGATAGCCAATCTATGCATCGTCTTATTGAATTGTGTTTGTATTTTTTGCCATTTTGAGCTTTCATCATATCACACAAATCTTGGTTGCCCTTAGACCAAGGTTGACTGGTTATGATTGTTCTTGCTTCCTTCCTGATTTTTCCTTCTTTGCTTTTGCGCTTGGGTGATGGTATCGTGCTCTTCAAAGTGAGGCGAGAAAATACTTACCATTCTGCTTTTGTTGCACTTTCAACAGAAAAACTGCTTAGACTTCTCATATAAAGCTGCTGCAGTCCCTGAATTAACTGGGTGATTGTGAAGAGGAGAAGAATTTTTCATTCTGGTGAACTCATACTTGCACTGCTTAAGACTTTTGCATCCCATGTTTCCTATACTTATCTCTCAGTCAGTGGACTTAGATGGCCATTTCCTCATTGGGGCTACACCGGAAAAGCCAAACTAACCAGTTTCAATTATTAATGGAGCAAGCAGATAACCGTAGCAACAACGAGCATGTTATTGACATAACTAGTAGCAACGATGCATCCTCATCGAGCAACCCCCATGATAGACCAGTTAATACTGTGCTTCATGTCCAAGCTGAACATCCCCCATCAACAAGCACAACAGTGCCTGTCTCCCAACATGCATTTTCTTCTGCTAATAGATCCAACTTGAGGAACTCATCATTTGCTCGAAGAGGAAATGGGCGCCGCCATCGGAGTCCTCTGAATTCCGTGCTCTGGATATCCATTGAACTAGTCTTGACATTGAGCCAAATAATTGCAGCAATCGCGGTGTTGGCCATATCAAGGGATGAGCACCCACGAGCTCCTCTATCCCAATGGATAGTTGGTTATGCATCTGGGTGTGTAGCAATCCTCCCTCTTCTCTACTGGCGTTTTCGTCATAGAAACCAAAATTCAGATCAGGATTCATCTCAGCAGCCACAGATTTCTTCCCAGGTTGAACTCCCCGGCAGACCTTCCTCAAGTACAAGGAGTTCAGAAGGCGAAGGTCGTCAGACAACTGCTACAGCTTCTACAGGTGGTCAAAGTAATGAATTACTGAGCAGAAGGTGGGTAATGTAACTGTTTACTTGGTACTTGTCCTTATTAAACACTCACCTAAATCTTCTAAATTTCAATGCCAGGATTTTCGTTCCTGGCATGTTTTGGTTTAACCCTGCACTTTATGTGCTATTGCAAAACTGGACATGTGCAATCATACAGTCCCTTGATTTTATATGCTGTTCTGATTTGAGTAGGCATAATTAGCAAGATGTGGCCTAAAGGCATCATTTACCAAGCATGTTTTAGTTTGATCATTGGTTTGCCACTTTAAGAGTTGTAAGAAAATTATGGTCATGCAAGTTTAAATATAGAAGTTGTCATTTTCAAGTGTAAAACATTGTGGTTGTTTATACTTGAATAGTTATCTCTCTGTGACAACTTCTAGGAGATTGATATTTCACTACCACTTTAGCTTTGTCAAGTTCACCTTTTGATTACTGTTAGTTGTGGTTTCTAGATTTACGACGTGATAAAATTTTGAAACTTAATTTCTTAAAATCCTTAACAATTGCACCTAAGGGCGTGGCCTAGTGGTTAATGAAGTGGGTTGAGAACCATGAGGTCTCAGGTTCAAATACCAAATACCAGCAGAGGCAAAACCACTAGATGATTTCTTCCAATCTCTCCTAGCCTTGGTAGCCTTGATGGTCAGATTTATCTGGTACGGGTTATCAAAATTTACCTGGTACGTGTTGCTGGTTGGAGCCTGGGAGGTGATAGGTAGGTTTACCATGGAACTAGTCGAGGTAGGCGCAAGCTGGTCCCGACACCACAATTATAAAAAAAAAGGTTCCATAACAATTTGAGACTATAACTTCAATATTTTGTTGAATATCTGTCTTTAAGTTTAAGATTCCCATCTCCTTTTTGCCAAGCTTTAATTGTTATTCTAGAACCAAGAACATTACCTTATTTTGTAAAGCAATAATGTTTTGGGCCTTGATCACGGTCTTCAACTAATTGGGACCAATGCTTAAAGTTCAAATAGATGTTCAGATGATAATATCTGCATTCCTGTGCTCTTCCTTTTCCATTATTTTGCATTCATCTGGTATTGGGAACTTGTAATGAAATTAATGTACAAGGAGCAATGTGTCATGGAACTGAGGACTAAAGGATCTCATTTCCCTATTGCAGGGTAAAGGCATTTATTGAGTACTTCAAAATGGCATTAGATTGTTTTTTTGCAGTGTGGTTTGTGGTTGGCAATGTGTGGATATTTGGTGGACACTCCTCTTCCTCTGAGGCTCCCAACTTGTACAGGTGATGTTTCCCTATTGTTTTCATTTTGGGGTATTTCCATACTTTCTATCCTCTCTGCCAGCATCCTATTTACTCATGTTTCTATTTATTCGCAGGTTGTGTATAGTATTTCTGACCTTTAGCTGTATCGGGTATGCCATGCCATTTATTCTATGTGCAACAATCTGCTGCTGCCTCCCCTGCATTATTTCAGTCATGGGCTTCCGAGAAGATCTGACTCAAAACAAAGGCGCCACACCAGAATCAATTAATGCTCTTCCGACCTATAAATTTAAGGTAAAGAAAAACAAAAGTGGCAACAAAGAGGCTGCTGAAGGTGGGGTTGTGGCTGCAGGAACAGACAAGGAGCGTGTGATTTCAGGAGAAGATGCGGTAAATTTATTTCCTTTCTAACATAGATTTCTCTGATTTATTTTCTGTCCATCTTAGTGGCAAAATTCCTTTTCCTTTAAAATAAATTTTAGTGACAAATTCTCTTTTGAGGAGTGAAGAAACTGTCTGCTTGAACCTTCACCATCCTCCATTTGAAATCAAGACAAAGAAAGAAAAAGGAGAACTATTTATTCTCTCTCTCTCTCTCCCTCGTCACTGCTATTGCAAAGTCATTTCTGTGGTGTACATACCTTCATACTCTGGCTGGCAGTAGAAACAGATTATTTCGAGTTTATTTTAATTTGGTTTTGCATCATAGGTTTGAACCAGGGCTACAATTTCAGAGCTTCTTTTTCTGCTTTTGAATGACAATTGCATCTGAATGGAATCTGAACCCTGTTATGCTCTTTTCATCGGTTCCATTGAGCCACTAAGACGCTAGTGCTGGAAAACAACATTGTATATCCAGTAGTTATTTCCTTTTTCTTCTTCTCTATCCCTCTGGTAGTGGGTTTTGTTACCTGAGTGTTTCAGCATATAACCTCTAGCATTACTTCTTACTTAAGTACAGAGCAAAACGCCAGAGGATCTTTTGATGTCACTCTCAAATTCCACACACCTTGCATTTTAGATGAGTATGATGATGAAGAAGAAGCCACATACTTTCCTCTTTATAGGCTGAGTCCTCCTCTAGACTCATTCTTTCCCACTATTTTCTTGTAAGATGGTTGCTGTTGTTTCTTGTTAACCATATGTTGAGAAGCAAAAATAGGTGAAGGCTTGTGTTATCCATTGTACTTGGATCTAGACCAAAGGTACGAATCATTAAATATGTTAGTGAATTTAGATAACATCTGACAGAAATGGTCTCAAGTTCCATATGCATGTTTGCCTTCAAAGGCCCTTTACGATACAGCTTCAGCACTTCTGCAAGCATACATTTTTGGGTTCTTCATCACCCTGATGCAAGACAACTAAGAAAAAAAAGTTTACTCGCAAATTGTTTATATCTGGTTGCTTGATTCTGCTTATGAAGAAAAATCAATACTTAAGAAGACTTTTTATGCTAATGTTTCGTCCCAGCCCTTTCTACCAAAGTGAGTGGCGCAAATTGACTTTTAACATATTACAAGCTTAAAGATTTCCGCTTAAACTTTGGTTGGGATTACACTGGGTATGTTGTTATTAAACTTTGACTGGGAGATTGTAATGGTCTCCCAAAAGCAAACCACCACTTTGTCATGTCCATAGATTTTTAGATGTTTTGCTGATGAATTGGTGTTAAATATTTTGAGCTGTGATTTCTCTCATTCTGATTGGTGTCTTTCAAGCTCCTGAGTCCTAACTAGAAATATGAACATTCTGACCATTTTCTTCTTCCTTGAGAGAATAGTGTGTATATATTTGTGTGCTGTAGCATTTGAACAACAACCTTCTCCTCCCTTAGTTTTTGAGACGGGGGAATTTCCTTGTTAGTGGCTTTGTTGATAGTAGAAATGGTTGATCAAATGTACTTGTGACTTCCCCTCCCAGTTCCCACTCATCACAGCCTTCTCTATCCTTCCAATTTCCTAGCAGCTTTAATTAGAAGAAATAAATATTTCAGAGCAAAACTTGCTGGAGGATCTTAGGAGGTAAAACATGTCTGGTATGATAACCATACATTGATATGTGAAAGGAAAACTATTGTGTTACATGACTTGGGTGAATATGGAAACCCACCTCAAATGGGTGGAGAATGTAAGGGAGACCCTTTTCTCCAAAAGCTACTCATTAGGGAATACTGGCCAAATTTGTCTTTCAATAAAGGATTTTTATCTTTGAAACTCATTAGCAAGAGAAATACAAGAGAAATCATACAAAAATTAGAAAGGGACGGAAGATACTTTATACGAGAGACTCACAAAAATCTAAGTGCTCAAGCATCCAATCAATTGAAATGAGGGTCAACAAAAAAGGAATAGGACCTATTTTGTTGCTGAAGCATTATTGACTGTATTGTTACTCTTGCAATTGTCGGGATTAATTTGACTCCTTCTCCTGTCCCCATTCATGATACTTTTGAGTTATAGGTAATTTGACTGCTGAAAGGAGTTGTGTGGCTGTGTAATTGCTGAATCAAGGAAGAAGAAAGATGTCAAAGAGCAAATAGTAGGTGGAGACTTGTGCCAACTGCTAAACTAAGCTAAGGGGTAGAGGGTTGCAGAGATTAGCGTAGGAGTTGAGAGTTGGGTGACACATTCACATATATATCCTACATCCAAAATTTACCTGAACTGTGTGGACACTGCCTTTTTGAAGACTGAAGTATTATATAGACCAATCAAAATGGAAGATAAAAGTAATAGCTTACATACTACCTAACCAGTTGCACTCAAAAGTTAATTGCTATTCTTTTCCAACAACTTGCCTTCCAGGTCTTTATCACTCCCTAGCCTCCTGGAGAAACTGCTAGACTACTAATGCAAGCCCAAATCCATAGGGTCAGAATTGAAATTTTGAGAAAGCACCGGTGAATGTAAAATCATCCGCTGCAATCAATCCATAAATTATGTTGAACTACTAGAGATAATTATTCATGGAAAATAGGTCCTGATGTATATTGATATATGCACTTAGCTTTGCATCTCCGGTCATAAAGTGTGAGTTGGTAATAATATGGTTTCTTTGTTCCTTAAAAAAATAATAATATGGTTTCTTTGTCTATCTTCCTGTAATCACCTTGTGACCTGTTCTGGATAATGCATTATCAAATGTAAGGAAACTTTTTGTTTCATGAATAAGAAAATGCAGTGACGAACATGGGTAAACGAGATTTAGCAAAAATATAGGTTCTACTTGAGATCATACTGTCGACCGATAAGTATTTTTGGAACTGTTCTATGTACAAGAAAACAAGCTGATATTCCAGTTCTAGTGCATTTTATACTATCATTGAGTAGAAAGACAGTATGCTTCTCATATGCCTAAGGGCTATGAATGTTCTGAATTTCTGAGTGACATGCTCTGCTAACATGCAGAAACCAATCACCTTCTCCAAAACAAAACTTTTAGCAAACCCTTGTTGCCACAATGCCTTTGATATTGTAATATATTTTCCATTATCTATTGTTTGATGTCATACTATTTTTTAATTTTTTTTTCATTTTCTATTGTTTGACGGCATACTTCCACCAATTCATCTTAATAATCCTTTTTAACTTTGGTTTAACAGGCATGTTGCATTTGCTTGGCAAAGTATGTGAACAATGATGAGCTGAGGGAGTTGCCCTGTTCTCATTTCTTCCACAAGGACTGTGTGGATAAGTGGCTGAAAATCAACAACTCATGTCCCCTTTGCAAAGCTGAGGTGGGTGAGACCCTTTTGAGCTCTCTTACCGAAGCAACTGCAAGTTTGCGTCAGAGTTCCGCGTTTTAAGTTGCCACTCTGCCCACATGCTAGTATAGAGATGTTTTTTAAAGGAATAGTAGTTACCTTCATATATATTTCATTTTCTTCCATCACTCTTCTGATTTCTTTTGGGCTATATGTTGTTAGCTTACTAGATTTATATACAATTTCTGTTGCAAAACATGTGAGGTGGTAAGATTGCTCAGTCAGTAGAAAATGAGCTATCTGTGGCGTCTTGTCCACAGTATCATTGATGTGAAAATTTGGTGCGCGATGCCAATAAGTAAACACATGATGGTATTAGCAATTAAACATATGTAGTTGATGTCATAAGATTTGCCAGTTGCCAACAGCCATGCACTCTTAAGATGTATTATAATCTAGCAGTCTTTTCAGTTCTATTCCTTGAATTGCATTCAGTAGTCGGAGTACTTGGATACTCTTTTAATTTTGTTTCAACAAAGTAAGTTTCTCATAAGGTTGTCTGTCTACGACTCTACTCGTGGGATTACATTGGGCAATGTTGTTGTGGAGTATTAGTTTCTTGCATAAATAATTTTTAGATCAAAAGGTGCTTCGACAAAATGTGTTTTCAAGATAACTCAATTGTCAAGAGGCTGCAATTCTATCATGTACAAGTTCAAAGTCAAAAAACAAAATTTGCTAAACTTAAAGTTGATGGATCAAGTGGAGTCAAAAGTGTTTAAAATTAATAAGGGTAAATTTTTAGATATTCTTTAATAGGGGTTTTGAATGTGGCGAGTTTTGCATTTACCCACCACAACTAAAGAAAATAAATTATTCAATCGGCATAATTTAGAAAGATTATGAAGGTATTAAGATTTGTCTAAGATTTGAAGTGGGAGGCATTTGTAATTATTTAAAATTTATTAAATATAAATTTATAAAATGATTCAGATGAATTAAATTCATGAATATATTAATCCAAATAAATATTATAGATTAATATAATTTGGTTAATTATTTAAATCCAATGAATATGAATTTAATTAAAGTCAAATTAATTGATTTGGGCTACAATAGGTGACCCCAATTTCATCTCATTCTAGAGGCCCATTTTGGTGTCACGTGGCAAATGACGTGGAATGCCAAGTCAAACAAAGTCAATAGGATCATGACATGTGTCAAAAATGACAAGCCCGCTCACTAAGCCCATATGCCATGTCACTTAAATTTGATTGGCCGAAGGGAATCCTGTTCCAATCACAACTCCTCTATTCTAAAACTATAAATAGGGGTCCTCATAATTCAGAAAAGAGACCAAAAATTCTAAACAAGAAGCTAGAGAAAGCCCGTGGTACAAACGTCATAAAATTCTCTATAAGTTTAAGAATTCAAGCATTCAAGTTCAAGAACGATCAAGATCAAGACCATTGAATAAAGTTCAAGTTCATCGAGGATTCAAGAACAAGCTTTAAAGCCCTTGAATCCAAGATCAAGTTCAAGACAAATTCAAAATTAAGCTCAAGAGCCCTTGAATTATAATTAAAAAGGCGAATTCAGAGGAATCATAGAGATCGTAATACTCACACTTTTTAAAAGAAAAGTGCTTCTAAAAATAAATATTTCTTTTAACAGTAATGCCAAATGGACTCTTATTCCTATTAATTCACGGTATTAAACATCTAAAAAGATTTACATAATTTACTAATTTTGGTTATAGTATTAACTTTGCCACTTTAAAATATAGTAAATTTCGGTCTTTTCCACTTTTAAAAACAGTAAAGTTTAGTCTTTGCCACTTTAAAAAAAATAGTAAATTTTAGTCTTTTCCACTTTTAAAAACAGAAAATTTTAGTATTTCCCACTTTAAAAATAGTAAATTTGAGTCCTTGATTTCTAACATTCAAACATGATGATATGGTATGGGTGTATGTCTAATATGATACTATTTCCGTCCACTTTTAATTGTCATAATTTTTTTTTATGATGATAACCTTGACAAACATTTTACAATGTATTTTTTCATCATATTAATATGCAAAAAAAGTTGGAATTTATAGTACTATTCGTATAGTTTTTAAATATCTAATTTTTTTGTTTAAAATATCAAATTACTGTAATCTAATTTAATTTTGAAAATTAATCAAATTAACTTTCGAAAAGCTCAACATAACAGTTAAAAATGGACAGAATGAGTAGTAGTTTTTCCATAAAAGAATTAGGTAAATATGATAGTTGACCAAATCCAAACTTTTCCATTTTATATTATATGAGTGGAGTACAATTCAATGTGCCTAAATCCGATTCAATCCGCCTACTTATCAACCTTACTTTCATGCTCATGCAGAGCTATAAATAGTGGATAGCATGCAACTATATCTTTCAACATCAACCCTTATTTATCAATCATAATAATAATAAGAAGAAAAAAGATGATTTTTTTCAAAATTTCAAACCTTGTTGATCTACTATGGAGAATCTTCATTTTTATTGTTCTTAAAATCACAAACATATGGAATAGTATTATAAGAAAAACATCATCATTGCCTCCAGGTCCAAAATCATGGCCTATAATTGGTAGCTTTCCTCAAATGCTCCTAAACAAAGAGCCACCATTTCATTGGATACACAAAATGATGGAGGAAATGAACACTGAAATCGCTTGCATTCGTCTTGGTACTATTCATGTCATTCCTATAACTTCCCCTGAGCTTGCTTGCGAGTTTTTGCATACTCATGATTCTATTTTCTCATCAAGACCTATTTGTATGTCCGCGAGTCTTATTAGTAATGGCTACTTAACCTCTGTTTTTGTCCCTATGGGTGATCAATGGATGAAAATGAGGAGAATTCTCGCTTCTCATGTGCTAACACCAATATCATTTCACTGGCTTCGTGGTAAAAGGGATGAAGAAGCTGACAACCTTCATCTATCCATTTACAATCAATGTAAAAATCATCAATCTGTTATTAACTTGAGAAATCTGACAAGATATTATTGTGGGAATGTAATTAGGAATATGATTTTTAGCAAGCGATTATTTGATATTATAGAAAAAGATCGCGATGAGCAAGTTGATGCACTTTTTACACTTCTTAAATATCTTCATGCTTTGAGTATATCAGATTACTTACCATGGTTAAGTGTGTTTGATTTGGATGGTCACAAGAAAATTATTAAGAAAGCCTATGTCACAGCAACAAAATACATTGATGTTGAAGTTGATCAAAGGATTCAGATATGGAAAGATGGCAACAAAACTATGGAAGAAGATATCCTTGATATTCTTATCACACTCAAAGATACCAATGGAAATACATTACTGAGTGTTAAAGAGATTAAGGCACAAGTGATGGTAAGTATTCATTCAATTACTATTTATGATTGATACTCTAATTGACCAAGCTTTTTATTTTGAAAATTGCATTTTGTCAAAAGTACTTTGGAGAATAACATTTTGTGTTTGAAAACTATTTTTTCGAAAATATTAGTACAATAATTTATACTAGGTCAAGGTTCTATAAGTGCTTCCGAAAAAAAAATAAATGTTTTTCCAGCTTTTGAAAAACAGATTTTGTTACTACGTACTCAAAAGTATTTTTTTTTAGGAACTCATGTTGGCAACCGTGGATAATCCATCAAATGCAGTTGAATGGGCACTTGCAGAAATGTTGAACCAACCAAAGTTAATGCAAAAGGCCATAAAAGAACTCAACACTGTTGTTGGGATCAATAGATTGGTTCAAGAATCAGACTTGCCAAGGCTAAATTATGTTAAAGCATGCATAAGAGAGGCCTTTCGACTTCACCCCATAGCGCCTTTTAAAGTTCCTCATGTGTCTATCTCTGATGCCATCATTGGTGAAAAGTACTTCATCCCTAAAGGGAGTAGAGTGTTATTAAGTCGTCATGGCCTTGGTCGGAATCCTAGAGTTTGGGAGGATCCATTGAAGTTCAAGCCAGAGCGCCACCTCATAAAAGAAGGTGGTGATGAAGTAGTTTTCACCGATTCAAAGTTACGTTTGTTATCATTTAGCACTGGAAGAAGAGGTTGTCCGGGTGTGAAACTCGGTTCTACAATTACTACAATGTTACTTGCTAGGCTTCTCCATGGGTTTGCTTGGAATTTACCACCAAATTCATCATGCAATGACTTAATTGAGTCATCTAAGACCGATCCTTTTGATACCTTACCTCTTCTTGCTAAGGCCAAACCAAGATTAGCTAAGGTCATGTATCCTTGAAACCCAACTTTCGTTGAAATTTGCTTTCAGTTACTGCAATAATTTTCAAGCGGATAATAAGTTGGGTAGGTTTAGGATGAATTTTATAATTTAAATTTCTAGTAGTATATTATATATATATATATATATATATATATAATGAATGTCTATCTTTTCAAGAAAAGTTAGGGATCAACTCAATTTCCCGTTGTAAATAAATAAAAGAGTTTTCTTCATTATAAGATATAACTCAAGAGAAATAAGAAGTCTTGATCTCTTTTCTTCCTACTATATTCTTATTCTTATTATTTAATAAGTTCATAACAGATTATCAGCATGAGAGTATGCCATCTCGAACAAATTAAATAATTTGATAATATCAAAGGTGTAAGAAGTTACCATGTTATGCTTGATAGAAATGTTAACTTATTATTATAGATCAATTTTACCCTACGCAGAAAAAAATTTATACACTAAATCAAGGGTCACTAATGAATAAACAGAATATGAATTAAAAGGAGAACAGTAAATCAAGTAATTTGATAATTATTACTATTATTATATTTGAATTTTCCTTTCACTACTATATAGAATGTTTAAGAAAAGTATTCTCTTAATGGAATATTAATAAAAATCATTCTAAAAAAATAGTGTTGATAAAATTACTTTTAATAAAACAACATTTTTAGAGTAAAGTTATTCTTTATTAAATCCATTTCCTCTAGCTTATTCTTTTTTCATTTTCTTTTCTTTCCGTAAGAAAAATATTTTATTTTAGAATTTTCTATCTAGAAGTTCAATCGCTTGATGAAAACATTTGAAGTTGTTACATTTAAAGTTTAAAATGTAAGTTTCTATGGCCCACATAGTTATATTTTGATTTGATGATTAAAATAAATTAAATTCTAAATTTGTATGAGAAAGTTAACTGAAAGGGTAAGGTAAGGGAAATAAATAACTTTGTAAGAAGAATAATTAAAAAGAAGATTTTCGCTCAATTCAGGTCAAGATTCACAAAGAACGATTATGACTAAATAGGGTATGTTTTCTTGACTGAACTACAATAATTGTTGGTATATGCAAAAATTTTGTGTTCCACGATCCTGAATAATTGATAAAATTTCTGATTAATTTTTTTATGTTTTTGCAATCTCTTAAATCCTTCGTTAGGATACTTGCAAGTGTTACGATACTTACAAAGAACGAAAGATCATATGCTTACTTATAGAATATATGAACATCTTGATGTGGCTGAGTATGTAGATTCAGATTATGCTGATTGTGTGAATACAAGAAAACTTATATTTGGATATTTAATTTGTTCATGTTAGTGAGAGGAGCAATATCATAAAAAAGTGTGAAGTAATCCATTATAGCTGCATCCAGTATGAAAGTTGAATTTATGGCATTCTTTGGAGCCACATTAATTAGTTGTGGAACTTTATTTCAAGACTTGAGCTTTCGACAAAATTTTCAAGTTGTTAAAAATTTTAGTTAAAGAAGAAGTCCATAAACATAAAGTGAAAATTGAACATATTAGCACCAAGTTTATGATTGTTGATCCTTTGAAAAAAGAATTATCAACTGAAACATTTGTTAACATATTGAAATAATGCTCCTTATTGATAGCAATTAATTACTTTATGTAAAAAAAAAATTATAATGTTTATGCAATCGAAACTTAAAGCTCAATTATATGTATGTATATGTTTCTGTTGTTATTTGTTTTCTCTATTATACATAATGTTGAGAATTATGATAGACATGTTATGACTTAGATAAAGAATTCTATGCATTATTGTTGGATTCATTATGTATTTGAAAGGTTGTATGAGGCGTAACAATTAATATTGTAGTACATAGAAGAAACTATGCCCAATAAAGTGATGTACAACTGTCATGATTCATATCAATTGATTTACTTAATAACGACGAATGATGTTAAATTTAACATTAATTAATTGTACACTTGACAATTGACATGCATATTAAACCACTAAGTTAATGATCAAGAGCCAAGTAAGAGAATGTAAATTTTTATTGGTCACAAAATTAAATTTTGGTTTGAAAATTAAAATAAGCCAAATTCTAACCTTGTATAGAAAAGTTAATTAGTAGTTTTAAACTACTCATAACCACTTCTCACGTTGACGGAACATGGAAATAACATCCTCCAAACTCTCCATAGCAAAAAGGGTTTTCCCTCTGTCAAAAAAATAGTTTTTTCCATCAAAACTATTATGAAAGTGCAACGTAAGGAAACAAAATAACTTATGAAAAAGAACAATTAAAAAGAAATCTCCCACTCAATATAGGTGAAAATTCACAAAAAATGATATGACTAAGTCAGGTATATTTTATTGATTGAATTACTATAAATATTAATTTATGTGAAAATCATGTAGTTCCACAATCCTAAATAATTGATGAAATTTCTTATTAGATCATTTTTTTTGTTTTTACACTCTTATATCCTAACATAAAATTCTCACAATAAGAAATGTAACTTTTTAAAAGGATTAATTACTTGAGTGGATCCTTTTTAAAAAATAATTACTTATTTTAGACATACTCTTTAATTATTACCATTTATAGCAATATAAAACAATACTATATATTTTATTACATTTTTCTTTCTCTCGCCTCTTTCTCTTTTTTGTCTCTCAGCTTTTTAATTTTTCTCTCTTTCTCGCTCCTTTCTTTTTGTTGCTCTTTCTCTCTTACTTTCTTTTTGCTGTTGTTTCTTTTTTTGCTTTCCTTTTGCTGCTCTTTCTCTCTCTCTTTCTGTTGCTTTTTTTTTTGTTTCTCTCTCTACTTTCTTTCGTAGAGTAGTCAATGATTCGTAGAATGAATAAAATTTGTATCAATAATTAATTAATTAAACAAATAATTTAATCGTTACAAATGAAGAGACATAATAAATTACAAAATGAATTAAACTTGAATTAAAAATGTATTACACACATTTAAAGTTGAATTCAAAATATATTACACACAATGATCTATAGAGTAAATTAAACTTGTATTAATAATAACAAGTAATCCAATAGTACCAAATAAATTAAAAAATTGCAAAATAAATGAAATTGCTTTAAAATTGTATTGCACAATATTAAAGTTGAATTAGAAGAGATAATTAAGAATGAATGAAAAACGTAACTAACAAAAGACAAGACAACGATCTATAAACTGAATTAAACTCATATTATTCATGAATTAAACTTATATCATATGTATCTTATAAATTATCTTTGCTTTTATCACTAAGAAAATGAGCGATAGTTGCAATATGTATTAAAAATGTATTGTACATGTCTTATAAATGTATTATTAGTGTGTTACCTAAATTATTCTTGTTGGTATCCGTAAGAAATGAGTGAAGTGTGCAATACGTATTATAAATGTATTATTCATAAATAAAACATGTATTATATGTGTCTTATAAATTACTTTTGGTTTGTATCACTAAGAATGTGAGTGATGTTTGCAATATGTATTAAAAATGTATTGTGCATGTATTATAAATGTATTATAAGTGTGTTACCTAAATTATTTTGGCTGATATCATTAAAGAGGGAATGAAGTTTGCAATATGTATTATAAATGTAGGATGTATTGTTCATGATTTTAACACAATTTTATTACAATTATGAAACATATCTAATACAACTTTAATACAAATGTGATATAATTCCGTAAACTTCATCCTTTTCGAGCTTCAATCCAATTTTTTTCCTAAAATCAATTCCAAACGTAACCAAACCCTCTTAAAATTGGGATATAAACTCCAAACGATATTTTCAACTATTTGTAGGAACAACCTATCCAAACTAATAGCAAACGAAAGAGCAGTCAATGATTCGTCGACTGAATAAAACTTGTATCAATAATTAATTAGACAAGTAATCTAATTGTAACAAATGAAGAAACATAATAAACTGCCAAATGAATTAAACTTGAATAAAAAATGTATTACACACATATTAAAGTTGAATTAAAAGTGAATTAAACATGAATGCAAAATGTAGCAAACGAAAGAGCATTATGTGATTTGTAAACTGAATAAAACTTATATTAATAATGAATTAAAGAAGTAATTCAATCATAACAAATCAACCAATAAACTGCAAAATGAATTAACTTGTATTAAAAGTGCATGCACAAATATTAAAGTTGAATTAAGCATGGATAAAAAATGTAACTAATGAAACACCAGACAATGATCTATAGAGTGAATTAAACTTATATCAATAATGAATTAAACAAGTAATCTAACAGTAACAAATAATAAACTATAAAAAACAAAATTGCATTAAAAGTGTATTACACAATATTAAAGTTGAATTAGAAGAGAAAATTAACAATAAATGAAAAACGTAACTAACGAAAGACAAGACAATAATCTATAGACTGAATTAAACTTGTATTATTCATGAATAAAACATGTATTATATGTGTCTTATAAATTATTTTAGTTTGTATCGCTAAGAACATGAGTGATGTTTGCAATATGTATTACAAATGTATTGTGCATATGTTATAAATGTATTACAAGTGTGTTACTTAAATTATTTTGGTTGATATCACTAAAAAAGGAGTGAAGTTTCTAATATGTATTATAAATGTATTGTTTGTGATTTTAATACAATTTTAATACAATTATGAAACATATCTAATACAACTTTAATACAATTGCAATACCGTTCCATAAACTTCACCTTTTTCGAGTTTCAATCTAATATTTCTCCTAAAATCAATTATAAACTTAACCAAACCCTCTTAAAATTGGGATATAAACTCCAAACGACATTTTCAATTATTTGTAGGAACAACCTAACCAAACTAATCACAAATTCGTAAAATTCAAATAATGAATTCAAAATTTGAATCTTTATAATGACCATCAATGGTGAACTCTTGTTTCTATAATTTTAAAGATTTGAAATTTCTATTTGAGAACATGATATTGTACAATTTTTTGATTTTTCTATTCCTCTTCTCGTCGTGTTTTTGGATAAAAATAGTGAAATATGGGCAAAAACTGATTTAAAAACAGTTATTTAAATGAAAATTTCAAAAAAAAAAAGAGAAGAATTAAAAAAAAGAAGGAAGAGAAAGAAGGACACAGAAAGAGACGATGAAGAAGAAGAAAAAAAAGAGGAGGAGAAAAAGGGCAGAAAAAGAGGCGAAGGAAGATAAACAGTACAATTTTTTAATTCTAAAAAATTGTTATATTTAGTTAGAAAAATTCTATTGCCATAGATGGTAAATATTTTTTTATTATTGCATATTTATGTGATTTACCCTTTTTAAAAAGTTGTTTAGAAATTGACCATTCATTAATAATGTAGTTTTCTTTACAGATGTTTATAAAAGCTAAATTTTAAGTTAATAATAACTATAGGTATAAAAAATTGATTCCGGAGCTAAGAGGATTTGCCGGTAAGATACCAACCTCGGATGTCTCGAATTCGGATCTCCCATGAATACGATAATTTCTTCCAACCATGGATAAGAAAGATACATGATATTCATTGGTATTGTTGAGTTATATTTGATTCATCATATCTTTCGCATATCGTCTTCTTATATATCTACATATCTAGTCTAATTTTTATCTCATACAAGTTCAAAAGTTATTATATCAACAAGGTATATATTTTCGTCATTTGATAACTGATAAATATTACTTTATCAACGAAGGAAATAATTATAATTCACTAAAAAACTAATGATAATATTAAAAGTGTTCATATTAAATTTGAAGGCAATGCAAGACGAGAAGTAATTTTGAACCTTGTTTGGTACTCCCAATAAGAGGGGAAATCAAAGTAATAGGAAATTTTATTGCTATTCTTGAATTGCATTTTTGGGATAGATTTATGCCAAAAGTTATAGCTGATAGCAAGTAGCAAATATGTTGTAATCATTTAAAATTTATTAAATATAAATTTATAAAATGATTTGGATTATATTAAATTCATAAATATATTAGTCCAAGTAAATATTATGTATTAATATGATTGGGTTAAATTTAAGTCCAATAAATATGGATTTAATTAATTTTCAAATTAAGTGATTTGGGCTACAATGGATGAGCCTAGTTTGTTAAGATCAATGTCATCTCATCCTAGAGGCATAGTTTGGTGTCATGTGTCAAATGACGTGGCATCTCAAGTCAAACAAAGAAGTCAATAGGATCATGTCATGTGTCAAAATGACAAGTCCACTTCGCTAAAGCTCAATACGCCATGACACTTAAATCTGATTGGCCGAAGGGAAACCTATTTCCATCATGACTCCTCCACAAGACCACAACTATAAGTAGGATCCTCATAATTCAGAAAAAGGACTAGAAATTCTAACAGGAAGCCAGAGAGAGCTCATGGATCAAACGTCTTAGATTTCTCTATAAGTTACAACTTCAAGAATATAATCATTCAAGTTCAAGAATAAACTCAAAAGCTCTTGAACTCATGTATAAGTTAATTTTCAAATCAAGTTCAAGAGTCCTTGAATCTATATTCGAAAAGACCAATCAAAGCATTCGAATCTATATTCGCAAAAACAAATAAGAGAATTCATAGAAATTGTAACACTCATACTAGAAATCAATAAATACGATTATTGTTTTATCTTCTTATCCTGATTATTGTTTTCTCGACTCGAAATTTATTATCTACAAAGGCAACTTATATTATTAGGTAACGCAACGAGGCACAAAATGTCAGAAGTTCAGTGGTGTATGTCTAAACGATTCAAAGGAAAATGTGTGAAGTAATTATATCTCATTGTAATTAACTTAGGAAATGGTAATGGCTAAGGGATTATTGGTAATCTTATTGGTCCTCTTAATGTTGAGATTAGGAGTAATTTGGGCCTTCATTAGTAAGTACAAGTGAATATTTCTAGGAGACATTATTTGATTTGACAAGAGTTTAAGAGAAATTTTATGTATAATATATGATCTAAAATACTCCCTCCATCCCTTTTTATATGCTACATTTTTACTTTGCACTTGCATTAAGAAATGATGTAACTTTACCCTTCTACCTTTAATTTTGGCAGAATGGTCTGATAAACCCTTATACTTGTATGAGTTTGTATTATGGACCCTTCTACTTAATCCTTTACCAACTGAACCCCTGAACCCATTGAAATTTAGTATTTTAAACCATTTTCTCACATGGTGGATAGTGCGTGTAATACACCTCCTACATGTCAAATTCCACCTCATTTTTAACTGCCACGTACGAAATAAATAGTAAAATTAAATTAAATCTCCAAATTTTTACTTGAAAAATCTTTTTCTCCTTTTCCAATTATCTTCCAGATTTCTCTTCTTCTTCCTCTCTCATTCCAAAGGTTTTCACCGGTAAAATCTCACGACTCGTCCAAATTACTCAACCCTCAGATTCTCTTATTCACTCATCCTCCATATTACTTATTATTTTTCTTCCCCTCTTTGTAATTTTGGATCAATCTAACTTTTTAGTTTTTTATGATTATGTGTTATGATGATTTGCAGAAATTGGTGTTGTTGATAGCTCCGACGATGTTAAGTTCGGAGGAAACGAAATACTTGTTGAAGAATAGGATCGATAAGTCTATTTGTTTGTTTGGAGCAATGAAAGAAATTTGTTACTTGTGGAAATTCTTTTGTAGAGTATAATAAAGACTGAATTTGTTCAAGAAATAATGATCCTTTGAAGAAGATGAAAGGCAACCTGAAACAATTAAAAATGGAGAAAGAATTTGGAGATAAGTAGAAAACCCCCCCAAAAAAAGCTATTTTTTGTCCAACAATGGTAAATGAATAAATGGGGAAGAAGATACTCTTAATTAGGTCAAAACTTGATATTTTTAATTTTTTTTGAAGACCTCACGCTCTTGAAATATGTGTATTACACGCACTTTGAACAAAAATGCCACATAGGATGACAGGTCAAAAAAAGGGTTTAAAATATCAAGTTTCAATAGGTTTAGGGGTTTAGTTGGTAGACGATTAAGTAGCAGGGTCCAGAATACAAACTCATACAAGTACAAGGGTCCATCAGACCATTTCGCCTTTAATTTTTTTGGAACTCAAGTTTTCAATCAATGAATATGAATTAATTTATTTTGATTAATTAATTTAACCAATGAACATGAATAATTACTTAGCTTTTCTAAGTTTTGTCAAATGTATATTTTCAAAGCTAATAACTCACAAGGATAAAGAGGAACAATATGGTAATTTATGCATTGATTTTATGAAATGAAAAGTATTATGGACCAACTATTTATAGAAAGAGATGACATAGAAATAGGGACGGAGGGAGTAAATCTTAGATATTTATATTGGCTTTAATTCATTTCATTAATGGTAAAAGAAGATTTTTAAAGTTAAATTATTTTTAATTATATAAATGAGACATTCTTTTTGAAATAGACTAAAAAAATTATGTTACATAAATTAAAAGGGGGAGAATAATCAAGAAATTTTCAATTCTACTCCCCTACTCAAATTACTGTAATCCCTGCCCTATTTTTTATTTTTTTTAATGGGATTAGCTCTAAGATGAACGCATTAGGTTAGGCAAATGGAATAGGTATATGTTTATTTCCTTAATGCCTAGATTCATGAACTTGCTCTAATAAATCTCATTTCAATTCTATAGATTTTCAGGGCTTCGATATAGACTTCGGATATTGAATGGTAAAAAAAAACTCTAATAATCAATTTTCAAGTTCAATAAGATTCATAGATAGAGTTCAGTTGTGTTGGACAATCAAATGATTGAGATCAAGATTGAATAAATTATCTCAATAAATAATAAACTATGATAATTTAATTCTTTAATCAATAAATAATAAAATATGATAATTTAATTCTTTAATATATAACAATCATGTCAACATCAAATAATTTGATTTTTTTTATGTTTGGCTAGTAAAATAAAATTAAAATCATTTTTTCTAGAATTTTTTTTTTCTTCAAATCAGAAAAAAGAATTCCCAAATAAATATAGGCATAACAAATTTCATAAGTGACATTCAAGGTGGATTGTGACCTCCATATCCTCTAACACTTCATCATCACTCTCACTTTTTGTGGTCCCCATCCTCACCACCCCAACTCAGAAAACATTTTTCTTACTTATATACAACTATTTTTAGAATAATATTTTTTGCTTATATACAAAACACAAGAAAATTAATAAAAATTACTTATTTTCCTAAAACATATTTTTTTTCCTACTAAACACAACCACAATTTTTTTTTTTATTGGTAATCATCAACTTTTATTAATCACCAAGTATAGGCATAGCATTACTGTTCGCAACAAATTTTCGTAAGCGCTGAAAATTAACTGCAAGCAAAATAAATAAAAGAAAAATGTTATTTTTATTGATGAATCGTTGTGAGTACAATTCTGTTGTTCTCTTGATTCTCTCTCCTAAGATTCTCCGTGACTCGAGGGCGTTCAGTAGCGTATTTCTCGAATGTAGGATGATGTAAACCTCCTTGAGATGTATTTGATCTCCGGAAACGTCGGGAAGCACTTCGTCGTTGCAAGTCGATCTTTGGGAAGAACTCCGTTGACCACTCCTTCGAAGAGCTATGTAGTTGGTGTTGTGGCTTTCTCCAATTGCAGAATGCTTGTTGAATAGTTTTCTTCCTCCCTTTGAATGTCATGTCTATCCCCTATTTATAGTTGTAAGGAGTGAACAAGGTTGCTTGTGATTGGCCAAAGGATGTCATTTTGACACTTGGCGCATTGTGATTCGTTCTTGCATTTGACTGGGACTACCACCTCATTTGGACATGTGGCGTCACCTTGTTGGTCTTGGATGCCTAGTCACTGTGACACGTGGCATGTGTTTGGGCTTCAAGGTGAAATGGACCTTGAATTTGAATTTAATAAAAATGGACTTAATTATTTGTAAAACTCAAATTAATCATTCAACCCAAATAAACATGGATTTAATCCAAATTTTGTATGAATTAAATCCAATAAAATTTGTGTGTCTACAATTACAAATCAAAAGTTAGGTAATACATAATTTGCCATCTTAAACTAGAATGAAATTGAGAAAGAGCTACCAAACAGAGGCTAAAACTTAAAATATTTATTAATAATAAAGTTATAAATATTTATTAAGTAATCATATGAAAAATCAACCCGGTAAAATTGGTGGAATATAAAATTGACATCTCAACCATAGAAGAGAAGTATGGTTAGAAAGGAGAACACCAAGAATTTTGGAATAACATTTTTCTCGTATAGCTATAAACAAAATTAGATTCCGTTATTATCGTTAAAAATGTCAGAAAAATAGTAAAGCTGAAACAACATTTGTGGTTAAACACTTCCAACAAAGAAATAAAAAATGAAAAATCAAAGATGATAAAAAATTCTATTTCTTTCTATATATTTCACAAACTTTTCAAATTTTGCTTCTAATTTTCTTTGGAAATATTGTTAAAGGTATGTACTGGATGATACGAATTTGAAAATCTTGAACTGAAAATTTCTAATAACAAAAAATAGGATTTTTCATTTTCATTATGAATATTTATATATGTATGAGTTGAAACTTGATTTCAAAGCCCCCCATTTACTCTACTTTGAAAAAAGATTGAATCTTTTGCATAATCAAGAATTGGAATTTTCATTTTTTATGCCTAATCTTGATTTGGGTATGTGCTAAAACTTGATTTTAAAGACCCCTTTTACTCCACTTTGAAAAAGAGATTGAATCTTTTACATAATCAAGAATTGGAATTTTCATTTTTTTATGGCCAATCTTGATGTGGGTATGTGCTGAAATTTGATTTAAAAGACCCTTTTAGTCCATTCTCAAAAAAGATTGAATCTTTTACATAATCAAGAATTGGAATTGTCATTTTTTTATGGCCAATCTTGATGTGGGTATGTGCTGAAACTTGATTTAAAAGACCCTTTTAGTCCATTCTCAAAAAAGATTGAATCTTTTACATAATTAAGAATTGAAATTTTCATTTTTATGGCCAATCTTGATGTGGGTATGTGGTCTTTCGGAAATAGCCTCTCTACCTCCACGAGGTAGTGGTAAGATCCGTGTACATTCTACCCTCCCCAGACCCCACTGGTGGGATTTCAGTGGATATGTTGTTTTTTCTTGATCTTGTTGGGAAATATTGATAATATTGAATTGGTTTTTCTTTGTGCAAAATTAGAAATTAGGGATTTTCTTGTTTTTCATGCTTTGATTTGGGTAATTTTCTTGGAAATGCAGTTTCTAAAAGACCCCTTTTTGCTGAACTGCTGGGAAAGATAAGGAGCTGTTTGAATTTTTGATAACTGGAACTACATATTCACAATAATCAGAAGAAATTGGGTTTAGGTATAAGGAAGATGGGGGTGGATTATTATAACGTGTTGAACGTTGGGAAGACAGCGACGGAGGATGATCTAAAGAAGGCTTATAGAAAATTGGCAATGAAATGGCATCCTGATAAGAATCCAAACAACAAGAAGGAAGCTGAGGCTCAATTCAAGGAAATATCAGAGGCTTATGAAGTTTGTGACACTTACCTTTTCTTTTGTTTAATGTGCATATATATAGAAATGTTCATAATCACGCGTTTAGATATAATCATAATAATGCAGATAAACTTGAGTTATTGTTTTGTGTTTGAAGACTTTGGTGGTTAGATTCTTGATGCAAGTTGAAGGGCACAAGGGTGTGGTTCTTGATTGATTCTGTTTTTACTTAGGTGTAATGCCTAACGACTTTTCTTTTAGAAACCTTTTGAAGGTTTAAGTATAATCATAATGCAGAAAAAATTGAGTTATTGTAAAGTATTTGAAGATTTTCGATAGATTCTTGGTGCAACTTGAAGACCACAAGGGTGGTTTTTGATTGATTCTGTTGTTTCTTAGGTGTAACATGTAACTCCTTTTCTTTTAGAAATATATTTTGAAGGTTTGATCTTCATCAACATTTTGTGCTAATTTTGAGAAAAAAAATGTGTTACTTTATGAAAACTATGATACTGAAGCTGCAAGAAGGATCGAAACTTCTTTTTACTATCCTTTAAGAATGTTGTATAATTGAAAGCTCTTTTCTTTGTTATCGTATGATCTGACCTTGGTTTTTAACAAACTGGTCCGATTCCCTTGCTTTCTCATAACTTTAGTGATCGTAGAATTGATTGTTTTCCTTACACCTATCAAGACAAAATAGAATAGATTGTGTTTATGTCTTAGTGTATTGTCTCTCTGACCTTTCTCATCCATTGCAATCGACTCATTTAACCAATTGTGAATCATTATCATGTATAGAAGAATGAATAAGATATTAGTGCCATTCTTACTATCAAGTTTTACTCATTTCTTCAGATTTTAAGTGATCCTGATAAAAGACAAGTCTTTGATCAGTATGGTGAAGAAGGACTAAAAGAGATGCCATCACCTGGTTGTAGCAATAATCCTCGAAACGCTGAGGACATTTTTGCAGAATTTTTTGGGAGCAGTCCCTTCGGATTTGGATCAGCTGGAGTTAAGTCCACGAGATTCTCATCAGAAGGAAGTGGTTTCGCAGGATTTGGTGGGAGTGAGAATATTTTCAGGCCAGCTAGTGATGGAACTGGTGCTAATATGCCCAAGAAACCGCCACCAGTTGAGAGTAAATTGCCTTGCAGCCTTGAGGAGCTTTATTCTGGATCGACTAGGAAAATGAAGATATCTAGAACTGTAGTCGATACGAATGGGTAAGCACTTTCCTTTTATTGCAACAAGTGGTCTATCTCTCTCTCTCTCTCTGCTGAGACATAATACGAGAGTTGTTATTGCAGGAGGTTAGTGACGGAATCAGAAATTTTAACTATTGATGTAAAACCTGGCTGGAAAAAAGGTACAAAGATAACATTTCCAGACAAAGGAAACGAGCAGTTGAACCAGCTTCCAGCAGACCTCGTATTTGTAATAGACGAGAAGTCTCATGACGTTTACAAGAGAGATGGTAATGACCTTATGAGGGACTATAAAGTAACATTAGCAGAGGCATTGGGAGGAACAACTGTCAAACTAACAACGTTAGATGGTCGTGCATTGACGATTCCAGTGAATGAAATTGTAAAACCTGGTTATGAACTTGTGCTTACAAAAGAAGGCATGCCAATCACAAAGGAACCTGGCAATAGAGGTGTTTTAAAGATCAAGTTTGATGTTAAATTCCCCACAAGATTGACAACTGATCAACGAACAGCCCTCAAACGCGCTTTGGGGGGCTGAGAACGTGGTAAATTCAATCGATACTTATCGAGGAGCTGGTGTAAAGCAGAAGAATCACATTAGAAGTATAGAGTATTATTGTTCATTCATTCATATGTAAAAGGGAAAAAAAAAGTTTTTCTAAGATTGGTTCTAGGAGAAAGCAAAGGAGTTGTGTCAATTATAAGTTTGTAAATTGGTATTTCTCCTTTAGTGCTGATTGACTTGATATAGAATGTCAGGATATTGAGAAATATAGAAGAATTATATACGTTATGGCATCTGCTTCAAAGTTGCTAGTCTATTACGAGATCATTCACACTATTTTTATCGTGACGTATTTAGTGTTGTATTTCATTTTCATATTGTTTTTTATATGCGTTAAATGGGCGAGAGTCCATCAAAAACAATATCTTTAAGGTTGTTGATGATACTTGTGGGAGTTGTTGATGATGAGATCATTCACACTAGAGAATGACATCAAAAAGAAGAAAAAAGGAAAACAAACTTTTCAATATCTTTAACCACGATTATGAATTTGTAGTTTTATAACTATTAGACCAAACTTCTAAAAATCAACTTATTTTGAAAAAAATAATAATCAAAAGAAGCAATTTAAGTTTAAACAACAAATATTAAAAAAAAGACACTTTTAAGCCACAATTAGTGTTTGACCAAACATCTCCCTTTTGAGTATACTTTTCTCAAAAGTGGTTTTCAAAAAAGCGTTTGTAAAAAAAAAAAAGTTACTTTCTTTAGCTTCTAAAAAATAGTTTATGCGACTCCTCAAAAACACATATTTTCTCTAAAAAAAAAGACCTGGTCAAACATCTCACTTTGAAAAATAAGTTTTGTCAAACAAGCTATATAAGTCATTAATAAGAAAAGCCTTCGGTTCCAACGGTCCAAGGGGTTTCCCAGCTAACATAATAAGCCACGAAAATAACACATTTGAGAAACAGAATAATGTTTTTAATGAGATAAAATGACAGTAAAACAACTAGAAGAGATCACATAGTCTCTTGCCTTTATGCGGAAGAAGTACAGTATAAACTATAGTTTTAAGCATCTAAAATAAAGGCTAAGATACCTAGTCTAGAAAGTCTAAAAAAGCCAAACACAACAAAGATTCAGAATGTACATCATGGCTAACACTGAACTATCAAAATGAAAAACTTCAAAACCCCCTACCCCTTGATTGATCCCTTCTCCAATCAACTTGATATTGCCCCCTTGGTGACATAATTTGTGGCCTGTTTGGTATACCATTATTAATTGGTGGTTGCATAGGCAAACCCATAGGTGTTGCCAATGGTCTCTGATGAGCCAAGTGCTGCGGGGGCTGCGGAAAACTGTGGCCTAAAGGGTATGGAGGACGCTGAAGGGGTGGAGGGGCTTGTGGCCGCCACTCAGGGATGTCATCATCATCGTCATTCCACGATGAAGTTCCAGGACCAACATTTGTAGCACCAGTTTGGCCATACTTTAGTATAAGTTCTCTCATTTGGTCTACAGGGCGGGAAGGGGGTGTTTGGTTATATGGGTTCATTCTTGACCCATGGTACATGTTTTGAGATGGATGCCTAGGCCTAGAAGCATTTATGTTGCCAGAAAAATTAAACTCAGGCAAATCATCATCGTCACGACCAGCTTTGGGACCAAACCCAGGTGGGATATCATCGTCATCATCCATTGCAGGATCATTTTTCGCAGACATGGACATGGGTGCTTTAGGCATTGAATTTACATTAACGTTTCCAGCTTTTTCATGCTGTCCTCTAGGAATCGCCTGTTGTTTTTTCAAACTGTGTTTATGGTGTGAAGACGTGTTAGGTGATATTGTTGAACTTATATGAAGTTTTCTCCATACAACTACGCCAATTAGACCATTTTCTGTAGAATCATATAGCTCTTTAGGGTCTTTGGAAAGGTGTTTGCTTATCATATCGAGTATGTGTGGTGGACACAGATATAGTTCCACTCCTGGAGCAGGTTCCGCGAACCCCAACCTCTCATCTGAAGCGTATGAATGCACTGCCTATTAAAGATTATCGAAAGACCCAGTAAGCAAATCATAGACTTACTTAATTTTACTGAACAAGAATTGCTAAGATAGGAAATTAAACTCAGATTGGTACCTCAGATAGGTCTGCCCGTTCCCTCTCAGATGACTTGTCCTTCAAAACAAATTGAACAACCTGCATATGTAAATATGATTAGCACAACGTTTTGAAGATTTTTTGCAATTTATGTAAAGCATAATCTAAGATTTTTTCCAATTTATGTGAACTTGACCATTCACAAGTAGAATCATTGCATCATTTACATCAAAAGATATTCATCCACTTTGGTTTAAGATTGATGGCTAAGCCAAACGAGTCGAAAAGTTGTATCTTTGCGCAGACTAAATACTTATTACAAATAGCTAAATACTGCGTAAAGTTGAGTGATACATTGATTTTATCTTAAAACAATAGAAAGTTTGATATCTCTGGGCATTGAAAAAGCCTAAATTTGAGGGAGTTAGAGAAAATCTGTAGAGCCTTCCATGACACAGGTAATTATTCAACTCATGACATTTCCATCCACAGCTCGACCCAAAAGGCAAATCATCCAGTAAAAAGTTAAAAGAGTAGAAAGGACATATGGTCCCAAGCCATTCAGCAACCATATATTGCATATCACTATATTCCCAATAGCTGGAATATACATTCTTGGTTCGACAATGGAAGTCATCAAAAAATAATAAAAACCTACACACTATCTGCAATAATCTGCAACCTGAAGTATGGCAGAAAAGACCAACTACAACAAAGGAAGGAGAACCATAAGATACCATGACTGCACGACTTCGTGACATAGGAAGCTCTTGAAGAAATTTCTCAAATGCATCAAGTCGAACTCTACCCTTGATCTCAAGAGAGATTGGCCACTCGTTAGTTGGTGTCTTTTCACCACTGAAACAGAAGACAATAGAAGAAGAAATGCCAGTCTTGTTAGCACCACTTGTAAAGTTATAACCAACAAGTGCAATTTAAATGTTCTAGAAGGGAATACACACAGAACATTAAAGGAAATTGACTCCAGAAATAGAGAATCCACTCAGGAAATTTAAAGCAAAGCACTACACACAGAAAATAAAGGAAAACTAATCCAAAGCATACAACATGCAATTGCAGTCCCAATCCATTCGTCTAGCAGAGAGAATTTTCAAGAGCTATCAATTATCAAGAAGAGAGAAAAATATCATGGTACTAAAACTCAGAGAAAAATAGAATGAAAGAAACGACCTGTAGAGACTCAAGTGCAACTACAGTGCACTAAAATATACAAGAGCAACATTAATATATAGTAATTACTCAAAGAAAAGATCTGGTAAGCGATTTTAGGGAACAGGCATACCTTCTAAACGAACCAAAGACTGTAACCAAGGATGAAATAGTAAGCTGCAGTTCCCCCTCCCAGATACATGGAACTCTAGAAACACTACCATGTGGTCCTGTCATCTTGATAGGGCTCAAATCACCAGAACTAGTTACTTTCTTTACTACAGGGCTTCCTGCAGATACCAGAGACTCCGCTTGCTCTACATGATTCTTGACCCCTTCAAGAGATTTGTCTTCAGAAGCAACAACAGGGTATTTTGCGGCTAGACCAGAACCCACAGCATTGTTAGGGTCCTCGGAACTTTCTTTGTCTGGAAGAGGTGCAGAATGATTGTTTTCAACAGGCAGGTTTTCGAAAGGAGGTTCAGAATCAAGTGATTCCATGAATTCAACTAAGGAAACAATAGGAGGAAGAAATTCAGCATCCTTGAATTCTTCTACAACCATCCCCTGCATCAAATCAGCCCCATCAGCTGGAATTACCAAGCTATCTTTCACATCTTGCTTTTCTGAGTTATTACGTTGGCTGGTAAGATTTTCTTTACTTCCTAACTCATCCTTACCAGAAGGGCCAGAAGTTCTCCCCCTATCTTTCTTCGGCATAAACTGTGTGACATTTGAACCTGCAGATATCTCAGATGCAATATTATTATCATCACGCTCAAAATCAACCTGATATTCACCCTTGTGAGTTTTCTTAACCAAACGTCTCATGTCAATTGCATTATCAGGTAAAACAACCATTTGAGCAAGTTCCTCGGCTTTCGCCACCCGCCACTCAGATAGCTCCTTTGAAGCAAGTTCTTCAGCAGTCATTGAACATAACTTATCCGGAGGTATCTCACCTGACATCACTCTCTCTCTCAGTTCAGGATTACTGCGATCTTTTAGGTTGAAGAGAAGAGACCTGCCCCTCTCTTTATATTTTTTGTTCACACCTCCAAACAATTTAAAAAGTTCCGCCTCAATGTGCAAAGCTAAATCTTCGGGAGATGATTTTGTATGCTCACCTTTATCTTCAACCACATCCTCATCAAACAAATTGGCCTTTTCAGCATCCTGGAGGAAATCAGTTTCTCTTAACTGCATATCTAGATCCATCGCCCAAGTGAGACCATTCCCTTGCAAGAGTTCATCTTTGACAAAGAAATTGTCACTGAAGGGAACATCGTCCACATGCAACTCAAGTTCAGTAGAGATGGAATTACCCATGCTCACGTCATCATGAAGCCCAAGAGATAAACTATGACCATCATTATTTCTATCAACAGGAAAAGGGCCAGTTGAAGGAAGTACATCGCCACAGTTTTGAGGTACATGTGAGACAGAGGTTTGAGGTAGACCTTCATTGGCAGTTGTCGGAGTGACATCCAGTTGTGAAGGCTGAGAACCCACTGCTTCACTCAGATCCTTGGCAGCTGGATTCTGGCACGCCATAGCCAGAGCTGAAGCAAGTGATTCTCTCATTTTGGACCTAATGGCATCAGAGGACTCAGACTGTGCCTTGGAGGTCGGCTCAACTTGAATTGTTCGTCCTTTTGGAGTCTGCGACCGCTGGGAGGCAGTTCTATTGGATATGGATTCATTTCGGGTCAATTTCTTGCTTGATGCAGGAAGACTAGTTGAACCTCCGGAAGTTAACTTTGACTGTTGCTGTCCAGGTTTCTTAATAGCAGAAGATTGCTGCACAAAACCTGGAGACGCAGACAAAAAAGTTCCCTGTGCAGTCCGCTTATTTGGCATTGATGACACCTGAGGTGTAGAACCATGCGGCATTGATGACATCTCGGCCTTCCGCTTGGTGAGTACTGATGATTTTTGCACACCTGGACTATTTGGCACATATCTATCTCCTCCGGTCTGCTGATGTGACAACATGAAGTGCTGAGGGTTCATTCTGGGTCCCATTGGCCCCAACTGATTCACAGGAACTGAAGTATCAAATCTGTTGGCTGTAGGCTCATTTGACCAAACAAGCTGCTGTGATGCAGAAATATTTGGCACGTGTCCAACGATACTTGTCTGCATATGTGCTATAGAGTCGGGATTATTGGAAACATGATCCATTTGAATGAGCTGACCATCAGTTGGTCCTGAAAATTGCTGAGAAACAAGATCGCTGGACATGACAAAATAACACAAGAGTGCATACAAGGTCAAAATGGTGGACAGAGGGCCCTGCACTTTAAAATAAAGACACCATGTTATTTACACCATCTTCTTCCTCCAGATCTGATTTATTCAATAGAACAAGAAGATCTATGCACACAGAGAAGCAGCAAGGAAAATAATGAATCCCTTTTTGAAAGGAAAGGAAGCCCCACATATCAAAACCATGAAAAAAGAAAAACATGAAGGAAAACCCCTCAAAAGAGGAAATAGAAATCTGATTCGCGTATTCAGAAAGGATTGACACACCAACAACCACAGCTTCAAAATTAGACAAACACCATAACACTAATATACACAGCTTGGCATACATGAAATATAAGCAATTAAGCTAAGTGTGTGTGCCTCTCAGACAAAAAAGAATGACATTCGCACCAGGCGCACTGCGCAATATTAGATCAATTATGTCAAAATATATGTACTAGATATGTATATGCTGCTACTTGTGTCATCCATACTAGGTGCCAAACCCTTGGTGTCCACAAATTGAAGTAAACTACTACTCCATATATACAAAAACCATTTTTCCCCTAGTAAATTAGTATTCATATTTGAGAAGACGGCAGCACCCCATGACTTCTAAGAACTAGAGCATTTAGCATGCCGAGGGGTTTCACTAAATCCTATGCTAAAATACATCACAAGCATATCCAATGTTAGCCAAACATTCTCAAAGGACACAACAGTGAGTTCCAGACAAAGTAAAGTCCATGAGTTAAAAGAGCATCGGGTTGGAAAGGAGAAGATACGAATCTCAAATTAATTCTTGTAGAAAGACAAGATAATTCATTTTGCAGAAAGAAAAGATGTAAAAAAATCAGTAGCAGCAATTTTACAACCCTAAAGTGGTAAACTGCGGCAGTAATTATACAACTTTAAGTGGTAAAGCCCCGCCTAAACAGGAAAAATGTTCAAGGTTCTAGAATTTGAAAGGCTTAATGTTCTATAACAGAAACCTAGCATACCAATGAATTATTCACATTCCACTATGACAGATCCATCTGAGAGTTACACACACATTTCTCTACTTATTTTATTATTTAACATTTGAATGTTCTTAAAAATCAAAAGTTATTTAAATAAGGAATTCATGCAGCACTTTGCAAGGACTGCTGTCAATCTAAACATCCAAAATGAGCTAAGATGGCTGATAATCCCCATAAGTAGGAGACAGACATACCAAAGAATACATCTAAAGTAAAATCATTCCAATAAAAACCCAACTTTCCACACAACTAATAAAGAACTCCAAAAGACAAGTCATAAGCTTTCAAGACAAACACATCTAGTCCCAGAAACAAGACCTTTGCATATACCCAATAGAAACCCAACTTTCCACACAACTAATATAGAACTCCTAAAGACAAGTCATAAGCTTTCAAGACAAACACATCCAGTTCCAGAAACAAGACCTTTGCATAACCAACCCATAATCCTCAAAACATCTCTAACCGAAACCCTAGTTCCTAATCTTTCAAGGATATCCAAGATGCTATAGCTACCACAATTCAGAAACAGCACTTGCAGGACAAAAAAAACTTACATAGATAAAACATATCAAGGGTCAGATAAATCAGTAACAGCACTTGCAGGGCAAAGAGAAACATACAAATAGACAAAAGGGTACAAATCTTTTAACTATATGAGCAGAACTAAAATCGAATCTGATAAACAGAACTACCAAAACTTCAAAAACCCCAATTCCCCCCTCCCCACCCAAAAAAAATAAATGTCAAATTAAACCTCCACAATCAGAAGTTCACCTTGACCTACCAAACCCAGATGAGAAAATCAAAAATCAAGAAACCCAACGTGACATCCCAATCCAAATCCTTAAAGGGTATCCAAAAAACACAATCTTGAACAGTAAAAAAAAATTAAAAAAATCACAAGATGGGTGACACGATAGTTACCTCAAATCAGCAAGAGATTGGAGTAAAACAGCTAGAAACACCAAAATCTGAGCTGCCCACATACATTTTGGATAGAGACGAAGAAGACGAGAGAATTGGGAGCTGAGCTGAGGCTAAGCTTTATCTTCATTTTATTGGGAAAATAAAAAAAAAGCCCTAGAAAATCCAATTTAAATAGCGGCGACACCGATTCACAAGAGCCTTTTAACCTTATTATGGGCCCTTAACCTTTCTATTTCACAAATAGCCTTAAATTCTTATCCTCCATCTATGAGATAAAAAGCCTAAATAGGTTGAGCTTTAACTTCGTTCGGATATGATTTGAAATTAAATTGATATGAAATTAAAATTTTGTTTCTACTCACAATATAAATTCTTTATGTTGAATTTTTTCATAAATATGAAAATTTCATATATTGTAAAACTATTAGAATTTTTCTAATTTTTATACAATTTTGAGCAATAATAGTTTGTATAGAATATATCGAAATATTATAAGGAGTCGCATTGATAAATCAAAAGTTCTAAACAAATATATGAGATTAAAAACTTTCAAAAACATATAATAAAGATTCACTAACAATAATAGTAGAAACTATTTAATTTTTTGTTAATCAAATAGTGATTTATTATATTAAATTTATATATTTTCTCTACTATTAAACTACTTTTAATTGTATATCTATTATGTTAAAAATAATTAAATTATGCACATTCAAATGTTAAAAAATGAATAATCTTAATCATTTATTGTTCAAACCTAAAAGCAACATCTTAAACATTTAAATTCTTATATACGTATACATATCTTAATTTTCATCCAAGTGAGTCTAGTAAGGAGAGAAATAGAAATAATACTTACGATTTGACACAAAGTTGTGTGCCACGCCAGAAGGACTAGGAGTCGCACACAACTTGGGGTGATGGTCTCCATCGCACCTTGGTGAAGCAGAATTTTGAAAAATGTTGAGCGTTGATGTTGCGATTCACAAGAATGAACACTTTTGATGGATATGTAAATAATCATTCTTGGATATAGGAAATGATCAAAAATTCAATTGCTCTAGAAACTTTCAAAGAGATTCCTAAAATAGAGTATTAAATAACCATCAAAGTGAGTTATTCCTAAGCATTTATGGATGTAATTCACGCATATTAAATGCTCTCTATAACACCAAATCATTATTAAAATTTAGATTTCATAAAAAAAAAATCAAGAACATATAGATGCCATAAGAGTTAGCATTTCTTCAATAGGGTAAAAACTCTTGACCTCCTGTTCTATTCAGCGGCGGAAAAAATACTATGAATGTGTTCTATTGCTAAAAGCGCTAAATATTTCTTGAAGCGAACAAAACCTAAAATATTTGAACTTTGTCATTGTTTGGGCGAATGTAATAACCTAATAATTTGGGCCTTGGCCCATTAAACTACTTAAGTCCTAAAACATGATTCAACTCTCCAATAAATTTTTTTTAAAAAAGTAAAAGGTGGTAAAAATAAGCAAAAAAACAATATTGTTAGTTTCAACAAGTGGCAAGTAGGTAGGGCTGGTAGCGAAACCGATAACGAAACTACCAGACCAGCACCAATCGAAATTGGGAAGGAATCGGTGTCCACCATGCAGAAAAAGGCCGGAATCGAGACTGGACCGGTATCGGTAGTTCCATAATTTATACGTTGTACTATCTCGGATCGGTATAGCATCGGGACCGGACCGAATCGGTAAACCGAGATAACGGCTCTTTTCTTAAAAAAAATAAATTAAAATATTAGGAAATATTTCTTTTAAAAGTCTAATTTAAAAGAAATAAATTACGAAATATTGCTTTTTAAAATTCAATTTTTAAACTTTACATCATAAAGTTTGAAACTCTAAAAGTTTAAATTTCAAACTTTAAAAGTTTAAAAGTTTATATTTTAAACTTTAAAAGTTTAAATTTCAAACTTTAATTTTTAATTTTTTTTAAATTTCAAATTATAACTTAAGTTTCAACTTTGTCATTTGAAAATTGAAAATTGAAAATATAATTTAAAAAAAGACGTTGTATTAAAATTGAAGACAATAATATAAAAAAAATTAAGGCGACTAGCCTATAGTTTTATTAATAAAAATTAAATAGTACAATTTGAGTTATAAAATATTAGTGGAGGACCTAATCTACACAGCCATCTTCTAGGAAGGGTTCTATTTGAATTAGACCTCGAATTATCATACTAATAGTTAATGGTACCAATCCAGTCCTGTCTTAAATCATTTGATATTTCTCTAGTAACATGATCTGGAATTGATTGATCGGCAAGTTCCTCCAATGCATCAATGCGTTGTCACTAAAATCTTGCAACATTTTATCAATATCATTTTCAAATTGGGTAGGTAAAACTGGACACCCATAACTCCTTCTCTCGCGATTAATCTAATCTCTTACTAATATCGATATCTCCAAGTTGTTTGCTACTAATGAATATCTATGCTCTCCACTTTGAAATCTTGCTGCACTAAAAGCGCATTCCGAAGTTATTGAAGATGCTTGAATATCTACCACATCCCGAGCTACTGGTTGAAGTTTTGGAAATCTTTTGTCGCGATTGCTCCACCAATCCAGAAGATCAGGTAAACTTTGTGAATCCTTAATAGTTTTCATACACTGATTAATATATGCATCAAATTATTTTTATTCTCATGAGAAAGTTCAAGATAACTTTCTAGCATATCATCAATATTATCATCATTATATCTACACCTAGAAGTTTCAGGTTCTTCATTACGTACTACATTTTTTCTATGAAATTATACAAGTCATATAATTTTCTTGCTTCAATTTTTATACTACCTTTAACTGTTGTCAAGTTAGGTGTTTTAAAATTCTGAGTATCTCAATTTAAATATATTTTTTCAACCCTTCGTGATGCACCTACATCTTTTTAAGTAGGAATAGGAAAAAAAATATTTTAATTTTTTTTCAATCTTCTTCTTAATAGAATCTTCAAATCTTGGTTTCTTTTTGAATTTATAAAATTTACTAGAAATAACACAAATATTTGGTAAAACAGAACAAATAGTTGGATAATAAAGTCCAAAAATTTATTTTGTAGCTAAATAAAAAACTTTTAAAAATTATATAAGTTCTTTTACGTCATTCCAATCATTTTTATTAAGTCTATAGTCCATATTTGAATTATGAGCATTCCAAACCATTTGTAAAGGTTTTTTATATTCATAGGCGACTTGAAGCATTTCAAATAAAGATTTCCACCTAGTACACATCGATTTTGAAATTTTTCTAGGGAGAGGATTAAATTCACAATAATGATTTTCAAATTCTCTACGTCTAGACTTTACTTGATATTTAAAAATAAAATGACATGCAGTTTCACATTTTATGCAACCATTATTATACATTATTATACCATCTCTAACAATCAAATTATATGTGTGCAGCACACCTAATATGAAAATCATCAATATAAACATGGCAAAGAGTCGGTTTTAGTATTTCAACAACATATGTATTAATAGAAGCATTATCTAAGGTGACACTAATTACTTTATCACAAAATTCATAGTTTTGTAAAACATCTACAATAGTTTGAGCTATGTAACTATCGGTTTTATGCATTTCACAATATTTATAACCATCTTTTTTGCATAATCCAATTTGCATCGATCCAATAGGCAATAACAATATTGACACTACGACCCACATCAGAAGTAATAGTCAATTTACAAGTATTATAATAAAATAAACAACGAAGATATTGAAAATGTTGAGCTTGATAATCAAAAATAGCCTTTTTAATTGTGTTTCTTGTAAAACCTTTAAAACGTGGATTATACACAATTTGAATATAATGAATAATATCGAGATTTTCATCAAAATTAAAAGGCAAACCAATAACAACAATCATATTAGTAATTCTTCAAGATCTTTTTCTCTATTATATGAGCGTTGTGTACTATGACAGAAACACTAGAAGGGTTTAATTGTATTGGACCATATTAGAGCCCTATACTCCTACAAATGTATTAGGAACGGTGGTACTATTCTTTTTAGCTTCGGCTACAGCTTTAGCATGCAAAAATTCATTTTTACAACATTCCATTAATTGATTACTCAAATGTCCTATCCTACCCTATTTTTCCACAGTTTTATGATTCATTCTATGTTTATATTTATTACAAATAGCTTGTGTTTTATCTTCACTATGAGTCATAAATTGCCACATAACTAATTTTTTAGCACGTTCTATCGTGGGCCTAGCCTGACTAGGATGTACGAGGGAATCGGAGCAGGACAACGAATGGGAGCGGGAGCAGGATTGGGAGTGGGACTAGTAGTCGTAACTGGCTCTATTTCAACATCATCATTGTGAACACCTAATTTTTGAAGTGTTTAATTTACTCCTACAATATATAGTACGGTCTTTTCTTATATTTTGTTTTTTATATTTTGGTCTTTGTTTCTTTCTTTTTTTTTTGGCCCAAATGACCCAATTTTGATTGAATTGGGCTGATTTAGACCCAATTCTGATAGCTCAATCCATTTTAGACCTGGTCCAATAGCAATGGTCAAGATTGAATCTCAATCATTCAAAACATTTCGATCCCAGAGATCTTATGGGACCCTACCAAAAAATAGAAAAACTCCAAAAATTAGAATTTTGGCTTTATTTTGATTTTATTTTCTTCTCCTCTTGCTTCCACCTACCACCATCACCGCCGGCCGACCACCGCCACTGCCGCCGGCAGCCACCATCCCTTGGCTGGAAAAATCTCCAAAATTTTACCATTTCTTTCTTTGACCCTCCTCCACATAAATCTGCAAACCATTCATCCTTATCCATAGCTAAACTCCGTAGATCTAAGAAAAATCAAACACAAATCTTTATTTTTTCTTTAGATTTATGAAGTTCCGGTCATCTCCATTCTATACCATTTACATAAATGTGTAGAGCTCTTGAAGACCTATCTTTTGATATAAATTTTATGTCAAAATTTTGTCAAAAAAACTTCGGTGAAGTTTTTCGGCAATCCCCATTCATCCGAAAATTTATGTCAATCTTTTCCCCCTCTCCTCCTCTATCCAAATCCGTCACCATCACATTCTTTTTTTAACCATATAAATCATTTTGGTGCCGAATTTTGTATTATTTTGTTAGTGTTCTTTTAAGTTTTATCATGTTAAAATTTTTGCTTGAATTTTATTTTTTATTTTTATTTTCTGCCTTATTTGTTGTGTTTGATCTTTAAGATAGGTTAGAAATTTAGATTTTGTGTTAGTGGGCTGGATCTTCTTTTGAATTTTGGGTCTTGGTCAAATTGGTCTACATTTTGGGCCAATTTTAAGTTTTCAGATGGTTCATTTAGCTATTATTCAATTAATGAATAAAAGAAATAGGTCATCTAAAAGGACAATGCAGTCTTTTTAATTAATCTTATCTTGAAAAAAAAGAAAAAGAAAAAGAAAAAGAAAAAGAAAAAGAAGAAATTGTATTTGCTATTTTGGGTGGCACATTGGGAAGGAAAAGAGTCAAATGCATGCATTGACTCTTAAGTTTTCAAGAAGAGTGATGCTAATATTCACCATCTATTTAAGCCCATTCTTCTTTCATTTCAAAAAGAAGGGAAAAAAAAAAAAAAAAGAGAAGAGGGAGAATTAGAAGAAGAAAAATCATAAGAATAGAGAGCAGAAAGTCTTTTTCTAAAAAAGAAAAAAAAATATTTCATCATTCTGTGAGTTCATGGTTCAACTAATTTGCTTTCACTATTTGCTTGTCATCACCTTTAGGTATTTCTTCTTACATTTCATAATGTAATCTTTAATTAATGTTTCATGTTCTTTTTATATTTTGATTAAGTTGTTTATATTAAGTTTGTTTTGATTTAGTTAAGTCTATTGTGAATTTTATATGATTATGTTTTATTATTATGTACATGTATGTTTATTACTAATGTGATGTTTAGTTTAATTTTACTTCATCGTAGGATTGTTAAGTAAGTTCATGCTTTGCTAAAAAAAAAATAACAATCTCAAAGTCTTCTTTTTTTATTTTTAGTTTCTGGTCATTTTAAAAAAAGAAAAAAAACGATTGTTTTTGCAAAAACAAAACACAAAATTGGTCATTTTTACAAAAAAATATAAATCTAGTAATTTTTTAAATCTTTTTTTTTTTGAAAAAAAATATGTAGAATTTCATTTCTCTCTTAAATAAATATATGAAATGACTTATTGAAACAAAAATGCAAAATCGACTACTTTTGGTTAGTAGTTTAACTATTAGATAAAAATGACTATAATTGCAATTTTCTTTCAAAAGAGAATAATGTGCCCTTTTGTGCAAAACTGAAAGTTTCACTAAAATGGTCATTTATGAAATTATATCAATATAAAAAAATTAGTATATCACTACTTATTTTAAAAGGGGCATAGTCATTATTCTATTTAAAAAAATATATACTTTTTTTTCTTTTGTTGTTATTGTCAAGTAGTGATACTTAATATATATATTTGTTTTTAAAAAAAATGTTAATTAGCAATTTGTAAAAAAAAAAAAAAAAACATTTTCATGTCTATATGTTGCAACAAGTTCATTTATTCATTAATTTTTTTCATTATTAAATAAAATTTGAGTCATTAACTATCAGTCTTTTTTTTAAAAAATAAAATAAAATTTTAAATACCACCATGTGTTCGGTTACGATCCTTGGTGTGTATTTTTTTCTAAAAAAGAGGTTTTGTGTGCGGTTATGCTCCTAGGCCAATCATTTTTTTTTTAAAATAGTAACTAACACGAATTTACATTTTTATCCAAAAAATTATTTTTAGCCAAACATGAGTTAATAAAACGATCGTGCTAGAACCACGAAACTCGGGGGGTGCCTCACACCTTCCCCCAGTCAATAGAATTTCTTACCCTATTTTAGTTTCGTACACTAAAATATAAAGAGTTATTTTCTTTTAAATTAGGTATTACCAGGTGACTTGGAACACCTAAAAAACTCAATTTCAATTGGCGACTCATGAAGTGGTGTGACAGATCAGGCGACTCCGTTGGGGATTTTCTTTAGAATTCGAGCTTTGTACATTGACTATATCTGGCTATTTTGATTATTTGGATAAATTTTGTGTTTGTTGGCTAATTGTGCTATTTCAATTCTTTATTGTTTTGATATTGTGTGATTGTATATAAATTGTCTTCTCTCGCACATCTTCTAAGTCTTTGGAATTTTTGTTATACACAGTGTGCGGATACGCTCCACAGGACTTCTGTCTAGGATGAGCCAGTGTGCGGTTACGCTCCTGGTTCAAGATTTGTCACACATGTTAGGAGGGGTTGGACCACCAATTAAGTCGGAATAGCTCTGCTACCGGTACGCTAACCCTCCCCGGCTCAAGTTGTCCACTCGAGTAAAGCCAGTCTAGACACCTTCCATATAAAGTGCTAAACCTAGCAAAATTATGCTTGATAGGTTACGTTTATTTGCATTATGTGCATTTGACCTAGCATATCTAAGATAGGTACCCACTCTAGACCAACATGTTCATTTTATGTGCTAAGTGAATATAATTTGTTTAGAAGGCCTTTACATTATTGACCAGCTTTAAAATAGTTTTGTCAGTTTTTTTTTTAAAAAAAAGAGGTTGAAATAAAAAGGGTGGTCTTTCAAGTGTGTCATTTTTTATGAACTACGCACACCCGATTCTCACTAAAATTAGATACATAGGCATCCATTCTCGGGTTCGGTGTTTGTAAAAAAGGGTATTTTGTCTTCTTCTTTTTTTAAAAAAAAAAATCTTTTTTTTAAAAAAAAAATCTTTTTTTTTACTTTTCTTTCTTCCCTCGATTAGAGTTTGTCATAAAACTTTAATTAGATTCTATCCAAAGGTACAAATGACAACTCCGACCAAAGGACATGGTTCCAAAAGGCCTAGAAGTGAAGGGATTCCAGAATTCATGATCGTTGACACAATACCCAAAGATCTATGGTGATGGTGGACATACATGGGGAGTTATGAGCAAAGGAGAGTAAAGGAACATTTTGGACATCTAGTGCATCTGATGGAGATTGACCCAAGAAAAGATGTGATCGAGGCATTGATTCCTTTTTGGGATCCAAAAAATAATGTGTTTCGATTTTCTAACTTTGAAATGACACCAACTATGAAAGAAATCACCAGCTTCATGGGGAAAGGGTCCAGTGTTCGAGGTGCTGATCTCCGCAATAAAAAACCAATAATTCCAAAGAATGTTGATGCCAAAAAGTTCCTAGACCTTCTCAAGATCAACCAAATAGAGAATGAGAGTTTGAAAAATAAGTGGGCTCACTAGACTTTCTATACATGAGGTACGGCCAAAAGAATAGATTTAAAAACTACCAGAACCAACTTAGCAATCAAGGAGGTGTAGATGCTTGGAAAATGAATGGATGTGTTTGCCTTCATGATCGCGTTTTTGGGGATCATTATTTTCCCCAAACGAGACAAGCATATCGACATTCGGTTGGCTGGGGTGGTGAAAGCGCTGACCACAATGCAAAGTCCTACTATTATTCCTATGATCCTGACAGATATGTTCTGTGCATTGACTAAATGCATAAATGGGGAAATGTACTTTGAAGGCTGCAACATCTTGCTGCAAATATGATTTTTGGAACATCTTTATCACCATGATCGTGCGCCTAGGTTCACTCCAGACTAATGTAATTATGTTTCCTCTCATAAGGAAAGAGAAGCAAAAATCAATTTTCCAAAAGAAATTTTAGCGTGTGAAGAGAAACTTTAAGTGATCACGTTTGATGAAATAGTATGAAATTATTATTGGTTCCTAGCTAAAAATGTTTGCATGTCTACTGGTATCTCGATTGGGCTTAGAAGTGTTCAACCATATGACCCACTTCGGGTTATTCGTCAGCTAGCTAGAGTTCAAGAAGTCCCACCAAATGATAATATGAGTAGATTTGTATCTGAAACCCCACCAGGTTTTTCCTTTAATAGCAAAGATATTCTGAAGATTTGGTTCGGGAGTATAATTTCTGAGCTAAGTGAAATGGTTGTGGAGCAAGATAAAGGAAAAAGTGGTGCATGTGTACCTATCGTGGTTTCGTGATCCAGTAACATTTGGTGACACTCATGAAGGATCCAGCAGATAAAGAAAAGACTAGCACATCATAAGACAATTGGAAAAAGAGTTGGAGAAAGCCAAAGCCACCATTGCCCGACAAGAAGTTCAAGTCCAAAAAGGAAGAAATCATCAGTTGGAGTTACAAGATAGGGAGGGGAAATTGAAGTATACAGAGGGGAAATTAGCTCGTTTAGAAGAAGAGTTGGAAAGTAGAATTCACTTGCCCCGACAGATAAAAAAGGAGCATAACTTTGAGATTTCTCAATTGAAAAGGGACTTAGTGGCATCTGAAGAGGCCATGCACTACTAAAAGGGAGAACTTAAGCGGCAGAAGGAGAAAGAAAGGTCATGTTGGATGTATTTACATGATCAGCTTAAAGCACAGTTAGAAGAACATAAAAGGAAAATCAGTCATTGTGTCGATATCGAAGTGGGGCAAAGACAAATGATCATTGAGAGAGCGACACTTCGCCATCAACTTGAAGCATCAGAGGAGCGAGAGACCCTCTTAAGGAACAATCTTGGTGATCATCAGGTTTGGTTGAATAACTGCCATGAAAATATGGGAAGGGTTAGGCCTCAAGTTCATCAACTGGAGGAACAAACCTCCTATGTTATTAAAAATCATCATCGTATGAATGACCCAGAAGTTGCTAAGCAAGCACGGGCGATTGTTCCCCATCTGCCAAAGGTGTTGTTGAATCTGTATGAGACCTTGTGAGGACAACGAAAGCCCCAGGAAGATGATAAAGATTGAAGAAGAGTTCAATTGTTTTTGTTTATTTGTTTCATCTTGTTTTGTTTAAGACTCAATGTTTTAGTTTAAAGTTTGGTGTTCAAAGAGATTATGTTGATCATAACTGTGTTTAAACCCCTTGGTTTTGTCGTTTTGTTTAAAATATTTGGAAATGAATGAAAATGTTTTCATTTGCTTTTCTTAATTAATATTGTTGAGTTGTCTAAAATTCTGAACTACCTAATGATCTGATTCATGAGGTGACATAATACATAGGCAACCCCCAAAGGGTTCAATCAAAACTTTAAAAAAAAAAAAAAAGAATGACAATGAACAAAGCTAAGCTGGGATGAGACAAAAGCCTTATGAATTCATGTTATTAGGTGATTAACAAATGTGTAATGTGTAAAATTGGCTAACCCCTAACAAGTTTGTTCATTTTTCTTTAGTTTTGTAAGCTTTCGGTGGTTAGTTTACGGTAAACTGACAAAACACCCGTACTTTACCAGGTCTAAGGTAAGAGTGTCAATGACAACCAATACTGAAACTGTGGTGAACCCGATGGATACTCCAGTCGATTCAACGACAAGAGAGTCAATCACTGTTGAAGAAAATCGGACATTAAGACATGTTATGGCACAGTTGTAGCAGGCCTGGGCCAAAGGACAACAACCACCAACATCTATTACTGGTTTTCTGAGATCACTAGTATCCGATCTTCATCTTCTCAGGTCCCGATATCAAATCCTTTCTTCCCTCCAAGATATGGTCCATTTGATAATTATAGGGCCGAACCATCAACAACACGCGCTCAAGGTATGCCATTCAGGAATAATCCCACGGTCACGACAAATGAACCGGTCTATACTCTCCCACAATCAATTGTGATGCAGAGAGCAGCTCAAGAGGGACAGTTCACCGCCCATCCAGAGAAGTACTATACTCCTGGGATAGCATTTGGGGGCCCTAAATCTGTACAATTAGGCTCCCTTATTGATGTTGAGAGACCCACTCAAGGCTCAGAGCAAGAGGAAAGGTTGAAAAAAATGAAAAACATCGAGCAACACATGAAAAGTATGCAAGGACTAGAAGGGCACAAAAGTGTCGCGTTCAAAGACTTGTATATGTTCCCAAATGTCCACATGCCACCTGGATTCAAAACCCCTAAGTTTGATAAGTATGACGGGCACGGTGATCCCATAGCTCACCTCAAGAGATACTACAATCAACTTAGGGGTGTAGGGGGCAAATATGAACTGCTCATGGCTTATTTTAGTAAGAGCCTGTCTGGTGTTGCCACAGAATGGTTTATAGACCAAGAGATCTCCCACTGGCACATCTAGATTATATGGCTCAAGATTTTGTTAGACAATTTCAGTACAGTGTCGACATTATGCCAGATCACAATACACTCTTTAATATGAGAAAGAACCCAAACGAAAGCTTCAGAGAATATGCTATCAAATGGAGGGAACAAGTAGCCCGAGTCAAAACACCATTAGATGAACAAGAATTGGTTGACATCTTCATATAGGCTCAAGATCCCGATTACTTCCACCACCAGACAACCGTAATGAGAAGACCGTTTCACACAACAATCAAAATTAGAGAAATGGTCGAAAGTAGTCTCAAAACAGGAAGGATCATGAGCCAGGCAACAATCAAAGCAACCACACAGGCCATTCAGGGTGGTTTAGGCATTTATGGAAATCGTAAAAGGAAAGAGAAAGTTTCTTCGCTAGCGTCAGGGTCAAGGGGTGCTTAAAAGAATTCTAATTGTCTTTAACGACCAGTTCAGGGACAATCTAGCTATCATCAACATTGCGACCCTTATGTCCCTCAATATCCAGTATCTCCATCTCCATACACGGTCTTCAATGCTCAGTCATATGTGCATTCTCCCAATCGCCCACATTTTCGGGCCCCAACTCAAGGAAACCTTCGCCCACAATGACCACCCTATCAGGTCCCTTACAACTCTTCTCCTACGCAAAATTATGCTCAAGAGTAGAGACAGAAAAGGAAATTCACTCCATTGGGAGAGTCATACTCCAGCTTGTTTCAAGAGTTAAGGAAGATATGAGTGATTGTGTCTATCCCACCACATCGTCTGAATCCAACTGCTCCAGGTTTCCCAGCCAATGAAAGATGTGAGTATTATTCAGGGCCCTGGGACACAACACTGATAATTGTTAGACCTTGAAGGGAGCGATAGAGAAGCTAATCGATCATGAAGTGGTCATTGTGACGGATGATCAAAACACTCCCAAAGTAACTAATAACCCACTTCCAGCTCAAAACAATTTAGTGGGTATAATCTGCGATGATCAGGAGTACAAACTTCTTAGTAAAATGGGAAAGTTTTTTAGGAAGATCGGAGAGGAAGACAAGTCGTTAAAGAGCTCAGAACCAGCCGCATCTTTGAGTGTGGAAGGTGTCAATCTTGTTACCAAAGTTTTTTTGTGTCCCTGGGGTTTCGAAGGGGATTGAAGTTCGAGCGGGTATGTCGAAGTTGTATGTATCGAAAGGCTTTTCATTAACACAACAGGACCAAAGTTGCTTGGCAAAGTTGAAAGAACCTATCTTTGTTAAGCCCGTCCAGCAACTTTCGGTAACTAATTCGAAGGTTGTTCCTTGGAACTATAACAAAATCGTTGTAGTTGTTGGTCTGTTGTATCCTAGAGGGGTCAAATAAAGAGTAATACTGCTGGATCGATGTAGATTATGCTGCAATGGGCTTGAATCTCCTTAAACGAGAGCAAGTTTGTACACATTTCTGATAATACACCAACCATAACTTGAAGTTAAACTTTTTTTTGGGTTGCATAAGAGATTATTGAAACACACGAAAAAGTATGGTGGATTTCTCAAGCTTGTAACACATTTCTGATAATACACCAAATATATAAGGTAAATTAGTCAAGCATCACTCGAATGTATCACCAGAGGATACATGAAGTTGAAAAGAAGAAAGATACATATGTGAGAAAGGAGGGGGGGGGGGGGGGGGCGAAACCAAAATAAATAAATAAAGGCTTTACAATGCCTAAACCAAAAGGAGATTTACAAATTTCCCCTCAACCATCATATAGAAAGCATGAACTTTTTTCAGTTAAACAATTTGTTTTGTTATATGCTTTTCACTCAAAACAAAAGACATGTTAATATAATGTGTTTTGTGAATATATTCAAGGCTCCATTTTTGGAGCAAATGTCATAACAGCATCTGCTACAGTAAGGAAAATCTTGTCTTCACCAATCATATCGGCGAGACCAGATGCATGAAGCTTGTCGATCACCATTGTCCCCGGATTTGCCAGAACAAGCTGTAGACACATTAAAATGTAATGTAAATATACATGAGCCATGTTTATACACAGAAAAAACTTGTATATATTAGCTTACCTCGACATTTCTTTTCTGGAGTGACTTATACAAATCTTCTAATGAGTGAATTCCACTAGTATCGATATCAGTAACAGCTGCATGAAAAGCAAGTTACTCAATTGAAATCTCAGGGAAAATATATTAAGAAAGCCAGAGAATCAATTCCTTACGTGACATCTCAACTATCAAATACTGGATCTTTTGTTGATTAGTTTCTTTCAGTATTTCATCTTCATCAGTTAGCCATCTTAGTATCCTGTAAAACAATGACATGAATTTAAGTCAGGGGTTTTAAGAAAGTACGATACCGTTAAGCTAGTGAAGTAGTAGTACCTGTCCTTCATGTAATTGGAGTTGGAAAAGTAGATAGCAGAATCAACTCTCACAATAAGAACACCAGGGACCTTTGTTGATTCAGGATATTGTTGTATATTTCTGTAAACTCGTGTCCTAGGGACCTTTCCAAGTACCACAATCCGAGGCCTTGTAACTTGGAGGAGGATTTTGGCAAATGATATAGCAACCTGTATTAAATCATAGTCTTGAAGTTCCTTACTATAATGTATGTAATCGCAACCAATCAAAGAAATAAAAAATTGTTCAGGTTCTTTACCGCGATCAAGAGGCCTATCTCAACAGACTGGAAGACCACCCCTAAGAAGGCTCCCATGCAAGCAACAAAATCAAACTTATCAATCTTATACAGAAGAGTCATTGCATCGATATCTATCAACCCAATAACTGCAGATATGATGATGGAAGCTAGTATAGCATTTGGTGTGTATTTGAACAACGGTGTGATCAGTTCTAAAGTTAGCAACACAACACAAGACATGACAATATTTGAGACTGCCGTGCGACATCCAGCCATATAGTTGACTGCTGAACGAGAAAAGGATCCTGCGAACAATTCAATTCATTTACTTAGAAAAATCCACCATCAATTTATTACGGAGAATAAGTATAGGCTTGTTTTTCGACATACCAGTAGCCACATAGCAGGATGTCATTGAGCCAACTATATTCATTGTTCCTAAAGCAACCATTTCTTTATTTCCATCCAAACTGTAATCCTTCATTGCTGCAAATGTTCTTCCAATTGCTACAGCCTCCTATAATTTTTCAACAAGTTTGTTATAAGCTTTTCTTCTCAAAACAACGATTGTCGGAGAAATGATGAGTTTAACTTACCGTGAGTGCTATCAAACCAGCAATTACACCAATTTTGAATCCTTTGGTTAAATATTCACCACTGAAATAAATCTCGTTCAATGATGGAGGATTGATCCCTTGATCGATGTGTCTTACCTTGATGGTTACAATAAGATCAAATGTAAGGATAAATCCTATTCCTTTAAAATCAAAATCATGATAGAGTAATTTTTCCACTTCAAAAACTCACAATTTGGACATCATGTTTTTCAGCATGGAAGATAAACACAAAGAATGTCGAGAGGATAACAGATATCAACGGAGCAATTGCAGGCACCCAAAAGAATTTCTTGTGCTTCTTTCCCTATTCAACAATAATTGGCAATCAGAACAACATAATCGTGATGGTTGTGCTTAAAGGGCATCAAGAAATTTGTTTTGATTCTTACGATGAACTTGGCGATTAGAAGGAAAGCCAAGAAAGATAGTCCTATCACAATAGTCTGCCAGTTCCACTGGGAATTCAAACATAAAGATAATGAGTTATCTGAGCTCTATTAAGAGAAAATGAAAAAGGAACAGATCAAATTTCTGTTAATTACCCCATGATGTGCTGCAGCAAAAACTGATTTCATAACCGAAACAATATCTGTTTTCTTAGTGAATTTCTTTATGCCAAGCAGACCCTTAAGTTGTTGAAGGCTGATAGTAATGGCTGCTCCACCCATGAACCCAACAATCGCAGCATGAGATAGAAAGTCAATCAAGAAACCCAACCTAAGCACAAAAACAAGTCAGCATAGATTCAAAGAGTAGTAATTATACGATATTTAGGAAGAGGAAATAACCTGAAAAATCCAAGAACAAACTGTGTAATGCCTGCGAAAAATGTAGCAGTGAAAGCAAGGCGCTGATACTCGTGTTTTTGCTTAACAGGATCAAGTTCTTGTTGAAGCATACTTCCAAGCAAGAGAGACACCACAGCCACTGGCCCTATCGCAATATCTCTCGAACTTCCCATGAATGCATAAACCAACGGTGGCACAAAGCTACTGTCTGTAATTAAAAAGAATAAAAAATTATGCCTTTCACCTAAACAACTGTGTGTCAATAAAGTAGGTGAAAATCATCAGCTATTGCCGAGGGTTCAAATTCCAGTAGAGATAGAAAATACTAGATGATTTCTTCCAATTGACCTAATATACATGTAGCAGAACAGTATAAAGTGTGTGCAAACTAACGCGGACAACACTATTATTCGGGATCAGGGAAGAATGAACTTACATAGCCCAAATTGAGGATCCAAATTGGCAAGTTTAGCATAGCCAATGTCCTGCAAGGAAAAGTTAAGACAAATGTACACTAGTTAACATAAGAGTGAAATAGAAAGAGCTCGAAATGATATTGTTAGCATATTAATTACCTGTGGAATACAGAGAGTGGCTATAGTAAGGCCAGAAATAAGGTCACCTTTAAACTTAGACAAATTATAAGACCTTCCCCACTCAAGAATAGGGAAAACAGCTTGAATAGAAAGAAGCAATTTCTTTGACTTAGATTGATCCTTAAAATTACGTAACGGATCATCATGGAAGAAAGTTTCTTTCACAGTCTCAGTGATCTCCTTGAGTAAGTTTGTTTTCGGAGGAACGCCTACTTTGTGAACATATGGCAACCCATTCTCTGAATGCCTCCGTGAGGAAGCCACTCTTGATATGTCCGTTGCCATATTTTCAGGATTGTCAATCACACGATGACTCATTCTTAATTACCCTGCTACAATAATTCACCTTCAAATACAAGACGAACATTACAATAACATCAATGTCAATACAAGAGAAAGGACAAACAACTGAAAACAATCTACTCTTTATGTACAAATATTAAAATCGTCACTATAAAATTCAAAACCCATAAAGTAAATGAAAGTTAGTGAATTAATTTATGTAGGAGCCAAACCAAGAGCTTACCTAAGAAAGATGATTAAATTGTAGCAAGAAGAGATACTTACTAAACGGGAAAAGGGAAGTGTTACTTATATTGGTACATAGAGTTATCAAAAGTCAACTGTTGTATTTGATGCAATACAACTATACCAAAGGAGATATATGAACTTAGATCGAATTAATACCAAATACAGAGAGCCTAAAAGAGGGTTGACCATACAATATACTAATACACAATGATTGTTGGATAATGTAGGATATATGAACTTATATCGAATTAATACCAAATACAGAGAGCCTAAAAGAGGGTTGACCATACAATATACTAATACACAATGATTGTTGGATAATGTAGAATATAAGCTTAAGCTTCAGCTTAAGTCATTAAGAGATGCGTTATACATAAATATGCCCTTTCACTTGATTTCTGCTTACATTTATACCCTTTAACTTTGGATGTGTACAAATAGACACTTAAACTTGTATAAAACTGTTCAAGTTGATACATGCGTCCTACCTGACATCCTATAGGTACAGTAATATGTCACATAAGACACGTGTGTCAACTTATTCAATTTTATATAAATTTAAGTATCTACTTGTGTACATCTAAAGTTAGAGAGCGTAGATGTTAGCTAAAACTAAGTTAAAAGGCATATTATTTATGTGTTATGGCTTCAGAGATAGTAACAATTTGCCTCCCAAATGGGGTTGCTTAAATAATACTTTAATGGTATATAATACTTTCTTCCCTTCTTTTATGATTAGTTCAAAGTCTTCTCTGGCTTGTGATTAGTGGATTGGATAAAACTATGATAGGTCGACAACTACTGTTTACCATAAGATAACTTATATATAATCGATATTTGGGAATTAGGGGGTGATAATTGGATGGATTGAATTGTAATCTCACTCGTATAAATATAGGTAAAAATGATTTTATCAAATATGAATTGGATAAAATGATCCTAATCCATTTTTACCTTTCATTATTTTATTAAGTTCTTCTCTTCTTCAATTCTTTTTCTTCTTCTTTTTTCTATATCTTTTTCCGTTTCTTTAAAATATATTTTAAAAGTATATTTATGAATTGTGATATGATATATGTATAATTAGACTTATGTACTCAAATTGATCAAATACACTCGCTAAAATAAAACTAAAAGAAAATAACATTATTTTCATGAAACTTCATAAATGAAAAAACAAAATCATATAAACTCAAAGAAAATATATTGATCACCATTTATTAGATTCAATTTTAGATTTGGCAAGGGGGTCACAAGTTTAGCTGTGAAAACCGTCTCTTACCTACACAAATGCAAGGGTAAGATAGCGTACAATAGAAGTCTGACCCTTCTATGAATCCTGTGCATAGTGCACTACTAGAAAAAAGGTCAAAATCGACCTCAATTCACAATTCAAAATAAACTTGATCGAAAAATCAAACCAATTTAGGGAGGAGGATTTTTTAAGTTTTTCGACCTCGGAAGGTTTGTGTTGCAAATTATTATTTTTTTTAAAAAAAAAATTCTATGGTCGCATTTTTCTAGTTTTTTGCATTAAAAAATCAACCTCCGAAGATCGGTTTGCATTTTTTCAGTTTTTTGCACTAAACAGATTGATTTCTAGGTCCCTTTTTAATGAAATTCCGACCTTGCGAGGTCAGTTTTTTCCGACCTCGTTTTGAGGTTGGTTTTTTAAGATTAGTTTAGGCTTCTTCTTTTTTTTCATAGTAACAACAATTTAGTGCATTGAGCTTGCCTTTTTTTTATTTCACGTTCTCTATATCAAAAAATTTCAACACTAAAAAGAATATAATAAAACATAATTAGTATCATAATCCAATTTACGAAAAAAATTAGTAATATTTACGAGGAAGTAAACAAACAAACAAACAAAAACTTAAATTTAGTGATGTTATAGGAGCACGAAAAAAAATGGAAAAGAAAGAAAAGGGGAGAAAATGGTAAGTAAAAACTAATCCCAAAAGAAAAAGGAAAGCAAAACTGATTTCTTAAAAAAAATTGATGAGAAAATATCAACTTTCGAATAAATGACTCAATATATTTAGCCTTTAACTAATTAAAACGTATATTTTTTTTATTCTTTTTTATGGGCATTGTTATCTATCTTTCAATATAATGATTTGTATAGTTAATTAGGAATTAAAAATTTAAAGAAAATGTTGAGAAATTTGACATAAATTCAAAAATTCTAACATATAATATGCATAAGGCAACATCCTAACAACTCAAAAATATATCATGTTGGATGATCTTTTGACAAGTAAATGAATACAAAATCTTTTTTAATACTACAGTATGATTTTTTTTATTCTTGAAAAACTAATATTTTTATTCATTAATGAGTTTTTTGTTTGAGAGGAAATCAAGTTTCAGATAAATCAGAAAATGACATTTTAGTCTTATTGGAATAATCCAAAATTAAACAATATAACTCTAATATTCTATTGCGTGTTTCCAACAAGTTAATATATTAACAAACAAGTCACAATGCAATAATCCATTAAAAAAATTATTTTATGAATATATTATTTTTAAATATTTGCTCACTAATAAGTCTCAATTTATGTGGCATCGTTCAAATTTCGAGAATCAAATAGTTTAATTTTGACCGTGAATTCAGGTATGAAATCATTAAGCTTTTTGAATTAACATTTACGTATTTGAAAACTACATAAAAGTACTATAAGTCACGATAATTGATAATTCAAGATATTTAAATGATATATGAAAAAATTACGATAGATAAAAAACTTATTTGATTCTCAAAATCTGAAAGTTGACACATAAATTGGGGACATAAAAAATAGTTATCTACTACTTATTAAATAATTACACATGTTCCATAACCCACAAACATGTAAGAGACGATATTGTTGTAAACGAAATAGAGTAGCAAATAAGATTGGCTGAAGAGAAAAATATGAAGAATTGATGTATTATATATTTTTTTTTCTAAAGTTGTATTATATATATATATATATATATATATATATATATATATATAAAAAAAAACTATTAGTATAATATTATATATACAAATATTAGAACTTTACTTGCTCTATTTTTGATTGAAATGCCTTTTTTGTGTAATTGATTAACGAAGGAAATTACTTGCACATTTTTTTGAATATTTCTACATCATGTATAATTTGATCAAGACATTTTTTGAAAATTCAAAATCATAGTTCTCTATTATATATGTAATTTAAAGTCAAATAAACTATGATTATCAATTTATCATACTACAAAATATCTAAATCAGACTTAAAATACTGATTTATATCGAATTAATTTAATATGATATTGATATAATATTTTTAAAACTAAAAACTAAACTTATCGAAACTGAAATTTTTAATACCGTACCATACACCCCTACTCACGAAGAACACATCTAACTCCATCATTGTTCTCATTTGAGAAAATAATGGAAGTGATGAAATTGTAGATATACTTGCATTAAACCTAGTGAAGAAACCCTTGGTAAATATTATATGATTTTTTTTGAAAGTGGTGAACTGATTAAGAGAAAAAATAAAAGAGTCAAGAAATAAAACATCAAACTATATGCATCAAGTGTGTGGGGAAATAAATAAAAGAAGAGTAAAAGAAAACATTAAACTCCATTATTATTGTGGGTGATGAGAAAGAATTCAACGTGCAGATCGACATACAACTAGTATAAATTTTTTTAATGAAAATAAATATTACACTGTATGATAATACCTGGCATTAATTAAATTAATAATGAACACCTTCGTCAATATATGTTTGGTCTTGATTCAATGAATCCAAAAGTATTGAAGCCTTCTACTTTGGAAAAATACAAAGAGAGAGTCTCAAACCTACAACTACACTTCCTCTACACTTTAATTGTCTTATAATAATAATTCTTCTATTCTAGTTTATTATACTAATAATACTATAAAACACAAGCTCACCATGTGCAAGATCTGAGAAAATTCTTTGAAAGAGTGCGAAGATATGATCTCAAGCCTAATCCAGCAAAATGTGCATTTGGAGTTCCATTTGGAAAACTTCTGGGTTTTATTGTCAGTAGAAGGGGAATCGAATTGGATCCTTCCAAAATAAAAGTCATTCGAGATGTGCCAACCCCGAAAAATAAGACCGAAGTCATGAGTCTACTTGGGAGGTTGAACTACATCAGCAGGTTTATTGCTCAACTCACAACCACTTGTGAGCCCATTTTCAGACTTTTGAAAAAGGATGTTGCTGTCATATGGACGGAGGATTGTCAACAAGCTTTTGAAAAAATCAAGTAGTATTTGTCCAACCCTCCCGTATTGGTCCCGCCTGAACCTGATAGGCCTCTCTTTTTATATCTTTCAGTGACAGATAATTCCTTTGGTTGTGTTCTTGGTCAACACGATTCCACAGGCAGAAAGGAACAAGATATCTACTACTTGAGCAAAAAATTCACTAGTTATGAGGTCAAGAACACACTCTTGGATAGGACACATTGCTCCCTATCTTGGGTAGCTCAAAAGTTAAGGCATTACCTTTTGTCCTACACAACTTACCTCATATCTAGGATGAATCCTTTGAAGTACATCTTTCAGAAGCCAATGCCAATTGGCAGACTCACAAAATGGCAAATCTTGCTCACTGAATTTGACATTATATATGTCACTCGAACTGCAATGAAAGCTCAAGCTTTAGCAGACCACTTGGCAGAAAATCCAGTCGATGGCGACTGTGAACTATTGGATACATATTTCCTAGATTAAGAGATTGACTCAGTTGAAGAAGCAGATCCAGATGAAAATCAGGTCTGACAATTATACTTTGATGGAGAAATCAATGCAAAAGGCACATAGATTGGGGCAATTCTTATATCACCCACAGGGAAACATTACCCGGCAACAGCTCGCCTTCGTTTCTTCTATACAAATAACACAACAGAGTATGAATCTTGCATCATGGGTCTAAATATGTCAATAGATTTGGGTGTACAAGAATTGATTGTGTTGGGAGATTCTGATTTGCTTATGCATTAAGCTCAAGGCGAATGGAAAACTCGAGATTCTGACAATGTGTGGAAGATCTTAGCAAAAGATTCAGGTCCTTCGAGTTTAGATACATCCCCAGATTTCATAATGAATTGGTAGATTCATTGGCTACTTTGGCCTTAATGCTTCCATATCCTGGAAACACTTACATCACTCCCTTGGAGATTCAAGTTCGGGACCAATATGGCTATTGTAACACAGTAAAAGCAGAACCAGATGGTGAGCCGTGGTACCTAGACATCAAGCAATTTTTGAAGACAGAGAGATGTCCCGAGCATGCTAATAGAAGCCAAAAAAGAACTATTAGACGTTTGGCTAGTGGTTTCTTTTTTAGCAGGGAAATTTTATATAAATGAACCCTGGATCTGAACTTGTTAAGATGCGTGAATGCTGAAGAAGCCGAGAAGATCATGAATGAAGTTCATGCTGGGGTATGTGGACCACACATGAATGGATATGTCATTGCAAAAAAAAATACTTAGAGCAGGATATTACTGGCTTACCATGAAACGAAATGGCTTTCGCTTTGTGAAAAAATGTCATCCACCTCCTTCAGAGTTGCACCCCATGGCCGCTCATTGGCCCTTTGTTGTATGGGGAATGGATATTATCGAACCAATTAAGCCAAAAATTTCTAATGGACATCGATTTATTTTGGTCGCAATTGATTATTTTACCAAATGAGTGGAGAGAATCACTTTCAAGGCAATCACTAAGAAGGCGGTCATGGATTTTGTTCATTCGAACATCATTTGTCGATTTGGTATCCAAAGAACTATCATCACAGATAATGTTGCAAACCTTACTAGCAATTTGATGAAGGAGGTATGTGATCAGTTCAAAATTGTGCATCACAATTCTACTCCATACCGACCAAAAGCCAACGGAGCTGTGGAGGCTGCCAACAAGAATATCAAAAAGATTCTCAGGATAATGGTTCAAGGCATCAGACAATGGCATGAGAAGCTGCCGTTTGTACTTTTGGGATATCGCACAACAGTGCGCACCTTGATTGGTGCTACTTCTTATTTGCTGGTGTATGGGATTGAGGTTGTGATACCAGCGGAAGTTAAAATTTCATCTCTTCGAATTATTGTTGAGGCTGGAATTGAGGATACTGAATGGGTCAAAATCCGACTAGATCAACTCACATTAATAGATGAGAAACGATTGACGACCGTCTGTTTTGGTCAGCTTTATCAGCAAATGATGGCTCGTGCATACAACAAAAAGGTGCACCCAAGACACTTTGAAGTAGGTCAATTGGTCTTAAAGCGCAGTCTCCCGCACCAAGAAGAAGTCAAGGGAAAGTTTTCCCCAAATTGACAAGGTCCATATCTTATCAAGGAAGTGTTGTCCAAAGGAGCCTTGCACCTTACTGATGTGGAGGAAAAAATCACATGCATAATTGTTAATGCGGACGCAATCAAAAGATATTACATCTAATGTGTTCTAAGATACTGTGAAAAGTTTATGGTTGGTAGAACAAATGCACTTCTTTTTTTAAAAAAACAAAACAAAAAAATAACCAAAAATCCTATCTTTGAAATTTTGAACTACGTTTGACCTGATTCCAAAAGGATACGTAGGCAACCCTTTGGGGTTCAGTCATACCAAAAAAAATTAATATTCCAGTATTTATAGAAAATTGGGGCATTTTTTTTTAAATTTTATTTTGTAGAATAGTGTCAAATTGTAATTCAATTTATGATTCCATTCGAGCAGCTGACATTTTGACCAACTCTAAGAATGATAGATTTAATGTGTTTTGCACGGAGAATTGATCATCAGAGACAACATTGTTGAGTAAAACAAAAGAGAGTCTCATCGGTGAAAACCTTTATAGGCACCATAAGACGACAAGAGAGAAGATTTTATCGATGAAAATCCTTGCGTGCACCTTAAGATAAAAGGAGAGAACATTATGAAAATGACTAATTGTAAGAAATCTGCAAAGATCACCATCTTTCAACACCTCTGCATTAAGGATACATAGATCAATTTTAAATTGATAATGATTCAAATTTTGAGAACTAGACAACTCAAATGGATCAGGGGTCAAGTCCAAAGTGCATGTCATGGTTCACTCAAAGTCGACATATGCCTCCAAATAAGTTTTCTTTCGTTAAGTATAAGTCTTTCTTGATTCAAGTTTCACACTCTAATGTGATATTTTTTCTAGTCTTTTCGGTATAATCTCTTGACATAATAAGGTAAAAAATTGCAAAGCTTACTTCGATTTTCCCAAAATAAAGTTGAGTATCTGAATTGGCATGCCATCAAGCAAGGACTAAAAACGTCTCAAATCTTCACTAAAAACTCATGAAGGAACACGATATAATCTCTTAAGTCATGAAAAAATGCAAAAGAAAAATTTGTTCTTTGGAAAATCAGTCGCACCATGATATTTGGTAGTACCAAGAATATCAAGGTCCCTGGATTGATAAAGAGGAAGCTTCAAGAGGTTGTTCAGCCAAGGATTTGGAGTAGAGTTTGAGAAATCGGTCGAGAGTATGGTCAAGTCATCAGAACATCAAGGCCAAAAACCAACCACCACTTTAAACTAACGATTTTCTCTTTCTTTTGCTTAGCACATGAACAAAAGAAAATGCAAGACTACAAGTAAAAAATGAAGCATCACAAAAAAAGTTTTCCAAAGTCATCACATGTTTGTTGTTTCATCTCATGCTATTTGCATTCTTACCTCTCAATTTGAGAGCTTCGTGCAATATGCACCAGTCTTTCATTCAGGTGCGATACACATTAGCCTGAATTTCATGCAATACGCACCCGTCCTTTATTCACGTGCAATACGCACCAGTCTGAATTCCGTGCAACATGCACTCATCCTTTATTCATGCACAAAATGCATCAGTATTTCTTTCATGTGCAAGACACACTAATCTAAATCTCATGCAATACACATCAATATTTCATTCATGTGCAATACACACTAATCTTTCTTCCATGTGCAATGCGCACCAATCATACCTTCCTGGGAAATACGCTCCCAACATTCAAGTGTAATACGGTTCATATTTTGGGTAATACACCCAATCTTATGTCAACTCACTGAGACAATATGTCCCGTTTGAATCGCTCAAGGAAATACACCTCATTTCTCCTTTCTTTCTAGGATTATACGTCTTAGTCCAAGATTCTCATCTCTTTCTTTTCCTGAAAGAAATACATCTTATTCAAGTTCTTCATTTTGTGATCTTGAGTTTTGAGTATCAATTGCCAACTCAAGTCAAAACATGCACCTGAGAATGATCCACAAGCCGCCAAAAGAGCATAAAGATCAATCTCAGAGATAACGCACAAAGCAAGTCGAAGATCAAGACAAGATCCTAAGAAAACACATCAAGTATGGATCTTGTAACTCCTATATTGTAGAGAAACAAAGTTCTCTAGCTTTTTTTTTATGTAACTATAGACAGTAGATGATGACAAGCAATAAGAAGCAATCTTTTGACCACAATGTCCGATAGTTTCGGCTATCAAATTTTCTCGAACTACATTGACCTGATTTCCTTTTAATCAAGGATATGTAGGCAACCTCTGAAGCAAGGTTTGGTCATCTTTCTCAAAATTGCTTCAACGGAGTTTGAAACAGTAAAAAATTAGCCACTTCGTTCACTTTCTTTGCTTGAAAACTCTTCATGTTTCCAAGCAAAGAGGGGCATGCTGTGAACACCTAATTTTTGACGTGTTTAATTTACTCCTACAATATAGTAAGGTCTTTTCTTATATTTTGTTTTTTTATATTTTGGTCTTTGTTTCTTTTCTTTTTTTTTGCCCAAATGACTCAATTTTGATTGAATCGGGCTGATTTAGACCCAATTCTGATAGCTCAATCCATTTTAGACTCGGTCCAATAGCAATGGTCAAGATTGAATCTCAACCATTCAAAACATTTTGATCCAATGGCTCTTATGGGACCCTACCAAAAAATACAAAACTCCAAAAATCAGAATTTTGGCTTTATTTTAATTTTATTTTCTTCTCCCCTTGCTTCCACTTAACACCATCACCATCGGCCGGCCACCGCCACTGCCGCCACTGCCGCCACCGCTGCCGGCCGCCACCACCCCTTGACTGGAAAAATCTCCAAAATTTTTACCATTACTTCCTTTCACCCTCATCTACACAAATCTGCAAACCATTTATCCTTATCCATAGCCAAACTCTGTAGATCTAAGAGAAATCAAACACAAATCTTCATTTTTTTTTTTAGATTTATGAAGTTCCGGCCATCCCCATTCTATACCATTTACATAAATGTGTAGAGATCTTTAAGGGCTATCTTTTGATATAAATTTTATGTCAAAATTTCGTCAAAAAAAATTTCAGCGAAGTTTTCCGGCGACCCCATTCATTCGAAAATTTATGTCAATCTTTTCCCCCTCTCCACCTCTATTCAAATCCGTCACTATCACATTCTTTTTTAACCATATAAGTCATTTTGGTGCCGAATTTTGTATTATTTTGTTAGTGTTCTTTTAACTTTTATCATGTTAAAGTTTTTGCTTGAATTTTATTTTTTATTTTTCTGCCTTATTTATTGTGTTTGATCTTTAAGATAAGTTAGAAGTTTGAATTTTGTGTTAGTGTGTTGGTTCTCCTTTTGAATTTTGGGTCTTGGTCAAATTGGTCTACATTTTGGGCATATTTTAAATTTTCAGATGACCCATTTAGCTATTATTCAATTAATGAATAACAAAAATGGGTCATCTAAAAGGGGAATGCAGTCTTTTTAATTAATCTTATCTTGGAAAAAAAAATTATTGGTCATCTTGGGTGGCACATTGGGAAGGCAAAGAGTCCAATGCATGCATTGACTCTTAAGTTTTCAAGAAGAGTAGGTGTTAATATTCACCATCTATTTAAACTCATTCTTCTTTCATTTCAAAAAGAACAAAAAAAGAAAAAAAGAAAAAATAAGAGATGAGGAAAAATTAGAAGATGAAAAACCATAAGAATAGAGAGTAGAAAGTCTTCTTCTAAAAAAGAAAAAAAAATATTTCATCATTGGGTGAGTTCGTGGTTCAACTAATTTGCTTTCACTATTTGCTTGTCATCACCTTTAGGTATTTCTTTTTACATTTCACAATGTAATCTTAAATTAATGTTTCATGTTCTTTTTATATTTTGATTAAGTTGTTTATATTAAGTTTGTTTTGATTTAGTTAAGTCTATTGTGAATTTTATATGATTATGTTTTATTATTATGTACACATATGTTTATTACTAATGTGGTGTTTAGTTTAATTTTACTTTATCGTAGGATTGATAAGTAAGCTCATGTTTTGCTAAAGAAAAAAAATAACAATCTCAAAGTCTTCGTTTTTTTATTTTTAATCTCTGGTCATTTTAAGAAAAGAAAAAAAGAGGTTGTTTTTGCAAAAATAAAATACAAAATTGGTCATTTTTGCAAAAAAATATAAATCTGGTAATTTTTTAAATCCTTTTTTTAAAAAAAAAAATAAATAGAAAAAAAAAATTCTCTCTTAAAATAAATATATGAAATGAGTTATTGAAACAAAAATGCAAAATCGGCTACTTTTGGTTAGTAATTTAACTATTAAATAAAAATGACTATAATTGTAATTTTCTTTCAAAAGAGAACAATGTGCCCATTTTGTGCAAAACTGAAAATTTCACTAAAATGGTCATTTCTGAAATTGTATCAATATGAAAAAAATATATACTTTTTTTTCTTTTGTTGTTATTGTCAAATAGTGATACTTAAAATATATATATATATATATATATATATATATATATATTTGTTTTAAAAAAAATGTTAATTAGCAATTTGCAAAAAACAAAAAAAAAGATCATTTTCATGTCTATATGTTGCAACAAGTTCATTTATTCATTAACTAGTGAAACTATCCGCGCTTCGTGCGGCTATATGAAATATTTATAAGATAATAGTATGAAATATTTAGGTTAGTATCGAATATATAGATAATATTTATATTTCTCTTCATCTGCGATATCATAGGTTTTTTCATTTTTTTTAAACATATACAATATAATTTATTTTGTATATGTATATAGTAGAGCAAAATATTCACCGTGGTAAAGTAAATAGAATAAGAGATAATATGTTGAAATAACAATATATTGTATTACGTTGAAAATATTTTGTATGTTTTAATTTTTTCTATCTTTTGTAGGAGTACTAATTTTCTATTCAAACTCTAATTTCGTCAAAACAAAATTGTTTTTTTTATTATGTCCTTATTATTATATTTGCTTATTATAATTTTTAAACATTAAATAAATATTTTATAAGATTTATAAAAAATGAAACATACAAAAGTTATGAATAATATTTAATATTAAAAGTTACAAGTAAGATGAAGAGACATGAGTTATAAATAATTCAAATGTATAACTTTATTAGACATTAAATGTATTACTAATTATGCATTGATTTTATTTGTAAAATAAATAAATAAAAATAAGGGGTGAAAATACAAAAAATGAACAGAGAAAATATAATAATTGGTGACTACATAAAAATTATAAATACATTTCAAAGCAAAAAGAACGGCGACGAAAACAGATTGTTACATACGCAAAAAATGGCATCATGAAAATAATATTTTATTTTTCAATTACTTTTTTATAATTATAATAAAAATGAAACTCCTAATCGTCATAATTTTTTTTGTTATTGTTAAAATGAGATAATTATATTAATTTTGCTTCATAACAAAGAAAAAGTAGAATAATAAAGGATCAAATAATTAGCATTGACAATATCATACATTTAGCTAAATTATTTATACAAATCAAAATTTAAAAAATTCTTGTAAAGTAACTAAGTTGCTAATACAATTCAAAGTGAAAAAATAATCTCTAATTATGCTTCATTTTTTTTTCCTTCTACCATCTTCCTTTGCAAATAGATCCGCTATCATGTTTTGATCCATATGTCAAACTCTTCATTATTATGCAACCAACTGAATAAAAAAAAATCATATACCAATTAAAAATAATTATGTCAAAAGAAAGAACGAAATTTAAACTATATGTAATATCTTTGTATATTATCTTTTCAATAGTGCTAACAATACTAAATAATAATTATTTCTTGAAATTTAACAAATATTATAATCAAACTATATTATATCCAGAAAACTAACTATTAGAAAGAGCAATTGCAAACAGACAACACATTGTTAAGAATTTCATAGATTTTTTAAAATCATACTTGTTTGATGAATGATAATACATACAAACATAAAAAATATTAAGAAATCATGTCTAAGTACATAAAAATAAAAAGAAAGACTTGAGAATAAAATATATCTTACCTTCATATACTTTTTTTTGTTACATGTTAGTTAATTCACAAACAACTATGATGAAGAAGAGAAATTATAACTTTGTATGTGAATCTTCATGAAAATAAATATGACCGATATATTTATTAACTTCATGTACTTTTTTTTTGTTACATGTTAGTTTCATTCACAAACCAACTATGAATTTATATAGACAAAAATAGAGGAAATAAAAAATAAAAATTTGCAATGAAATATTTCTTACCTTCATGTACTTCTTTTTTGTTACAAACCAAACCAATATGATGAAAAGAGAAAGGATAATTGTGAATGTGAATCTTCATGAAACTAAGATGAATTTATAGGAAAAATAAAGGAATACCATAAGACATCATTAACTTACAAATTTAAGTTTGAAGGTTATGGACATAAAAATTATGAGAGTTATGAATATTATTAAAAGTAAAAATGAAAGAGGGGCAAGTCATGGATAATAACTCTTTGTGAATAAATTAAAAAATAAAGATAAAAATACTTAAAATGTAAAAACATTTCATGAATAGTTGTGAGATAAACAAATAGAGAAAAGAATATGGAGAGTTTTTTGTTGCAAATGTTCCTACATTAATAAAATATTTATTTGTAATAAATTAAGTAATATATTTTTACAAGACAATAATTAATTTGAATTAAATAAAAGTCAAAAATAAATAAATTATGTTTCTCCTTTTATTATAAGTGAGACAATAATTAAAAAAAAGAATATGAAGAGTTTTTGTTATAAATGTTCCTCCATTAATAAAATATTTATTTGTAATAAATTTAAGTAATTTATTTTTATAATATAATAATTAATTTAAAAAAAAACAAACAAAAAAAGAAGAAAAAAATTAAATGCAAATGGAGGCCATAGAGAGGTGCCACATCACCTTGGTTATGGTCCTCCTTTATATCTATACTAGTAAAGAAAGCCCGGGCGCTGCCCGGGCCCAACATTAATAAAGTTATATTGTTACTCTCTCCGTCCCATATTAGATGAGAATCTTACTAAAAAAAAAAAAATCATATTATTTGAGCACTTATTAAATTAGGATTGAATTAATTAATTCTTTTCCATTTTACCCTACAATTAATATGACCATTCCTATATTGTATGTGTATTTTTTGTAACTCATTTCAATGTGCATTGATATAAACAAAGGGTAAAATGGTGAAGTCTTCCAATGTATTAATGATTTCTTAATCACCGTGTAAAGTTGGAAGTGCCCATCTAATATGGGACGGAGAGAGTATAGTTTATGTATTGTTATAAAATTAGTAAAGATTGTTATAATATATTTTGCTCATAAGTGAGCTAATATAAAAACTTATTTGTCATTTGGCTTTATAATTTCAATTTCAAATAGCAAATAAATGTACCGATAAGATTGAGGGTAGAAATGAAACATATCTTTCTAAATTTAAGTAAAAATAAACAGAGTAGAAGTAACATTAGGGTTATCGATAGGACGATTCATTCGGTTATTTTTAAAAAAATTATATCATTCAATTTTTCGGCTATTTTATAATGTATAACCAAAATTAAAATTTTAAAATCATCCCAATCTTAATTTATGTGACACAAGCAGTACAAAATTTAGTCTTTTTTTTGTTGTCTTGTAGATATTTTAAGTTATTATTTATTGTAAATTATAGTACTTTTTATTAAAGTTTTTAATAACATATGTTACTTTTTATGTTTGAGAGTTAAACCAAATTTTTTTTATATGTCTTTTAATTTTATATGTGTTTTGTCCTTTTCCATTTTCAAAAACTAATACTCTGTCCATTTCATTTTATATGTCATTTCTTTTTATAAATATATTGGTTATTCCCTCTTCTTATGTCATATATTATGAAATTTGAGAAGTTATTGAAATTTTTATATGATTCTAAAAATATTTTAAATTGTTAGCTATTGTGATTTGTAGTACCTTTTTTTTACAGAATTTTGAAAATAACATTTATTACTCTCTTTGTTCTAATTTATGTGGCACATGCAAAATTTCAAATATTAACCATTTTTTATATGTCTCTTTACTATATTAAGTTGTTAATTATTGTATTTTATAGTACATTTTGAACTTAATTTTTAAAGAATATATGTTATTTTCCATGTCCCAATTTATGTGGCATTAATTGATAGATTTGTTGGAGTCGAGAGAATTTTTTTGTTAATTATTGTAATTTATAGTTTCTTTTTCGTCAATTTGAAACAATATATGTTCTTAATTGATAGATTTTTTGGAGCCGACAATTTTTTTTGTTAATTATTGTAATTTATAGTTTATTTTTCGTCAATTTCAAACAATATATGTTTATCATATAATCCATTTTATGTGGTAGCAATAGAATTTAGAGAGTCAATTAAATTTTTTATATAACTTTTAAATATTTAAGCTATTAATTATTGTAATATGATATGTAGTACTTTTTATGTAGTTTTTACTATTTTTAAGCATACTAAGTATAGTATTACTTATATTATTTTTAAATATATTTAAATCTACTACTTATATATATTTTTTTTAGTAGATAAGTGTGAATGTGAGGGTATTTTTAAATACCCAAAATACCCTCACTTTCACACTTATCTAGTACTTATATTATACATTATATATATTATATAGTAATTTTATATATATATTATATAGTAATATTTTTTTAGTAGATAAGTGTGAATGTGAGGGTATTTTTAAATACCCAAAATACCCCCACATTCACACTTATGTTCAACCCTCTCCTTTTTGTTGGTGCCACGTGTCGAAAGAGGAGTGAATTTATTCACTCTTCTTATATAGTAATGTAATAAGCCACAATGCAAATATATATAAAGTATTTAGTTACATTGTAACTATCTTGTTAGCTTTCAACCAAAAGCTAACAAGATTTTTAGTTACATATTTATTATTTAGTTAAATAATAAATATGTCATTGTATGAGCTATTTATTACTCATTCCTTTTGAATTTGTTAATCTGATTTTGATATGACACATAGTTTACGAAAGTAAATTAGATTTTGAGAAAAAACATTATTTACGAAAGTAAATTAGATTTTGAGAAAAAACATTAAGTGATACTTGAAGTTGTCCCGATTTTCAAAAAGACACCTTAACTTTGCGTGCGTCCTATTACCCCACAAAACATTCAAATTCACAATAAATACACATTTTTTACACAATATTTCCACTTTGGACAAAAATATCCTTCGAATGTGCAATTTCTTAAAAATAAAAAGTCAGACCCATTATTGATGTATTGAAGGATGCTTTGGTCATTTCCTAGATGAATTCATTTTGTTTGTTTCTTTTAAATTTATTTTACTATACTAAATAATTCTATAAAATATTATGAATCGCGATAATTAATTACTTAAATATTTAAAAGATATAAAAATATATAAAAGATCTAATTGACTCTTCAAATTTTACCGGTGACACATAAATTGGGACAAATGAAATAATATATATTATTTGAAAATTTCTTAGAAAGTACTATAAATTACAGTAATTAACAGCTAGAAATATTTCAAAGACAAAAAAGATTGATTGAATCTCAAAAAATTTTTTAGTACTACATAAATTGAGAAAGAAGAAATGACCTCTATTATTTGAAAATGGCGTAAAAATATTACAAATCATACAATAAGAATTAACAATTTAAAATTTTAAAAGACTTTAATGTTTTATACTTATTCTATTTCCACTTTGGATAAAAATATCCTCCCAATATGCATATTTTTTTAAACAAAAAGTGGGACCCATTATTGATGTATTCAAGGATGCTTTGGTAATTTTCCTATGATGAATTCGTTTTGTTTGTTGTTTAATTTTTTTAAAATAATTGTATAAAATATTATAAATCACAATAATTATTTACTTAAGTATTCAAAAGATATAAAAATATGTAAAAGATCTGATTAACTCTTCAAATTTTATCAGTGACACATAAATTGGACAAATAAAATAATATATATTATTTGAAAATAACTTAGAAAGTACAATAATTTACAGTAATTAACAATAGAATATTTTAAAGACAAAAAAATTGATTGAATCTCAAAATTTTATTAGTACCACATAAATTGAGAAAGAAGAAATAACCTTTATTATTTCAAAATTGCGTAAAAGATATTACAAATCATACAACAATAATTAGCAATTTAGAATGTTAAAAGACATAATTATTTTTTTTACCATAGTTAACAATAATTAAAAATTTAAACTATTTTAAATTAATATTAAAGTTTGATTAACTCTTTAATTTTGTCTTTGTCACATAAATTGAAACAAAAAATGATACATATTGGGCCCGTGCTAGCACGGGCTCCGATGTCTAGTATATATATATATATATATATATATATATATATATATATATATATATATATTTTTTTTTTTTTTATTTTTTTTTTTTTGTTTTCATTATTAAATAAAATTTGAGTCATTAACTATCAGTCTTTTTTAAAAAAAATAAATAAATTAAATACCACCATGTGTTCAGTTACGATCCTTGGTGTGTATTTTTTCTAAAAAAGAGGTCTTATGTGTGGTTACACTCCTAGGCCAATCACTTTTTTTTTTAAAAAAAAAGAGTAACTAACATGAATTTACATTTTTATCCAAAAAATTATTTTTAGCCAAACATGAGTTAATAAAGCAACCGTGCTAGAACCACGAGACTCGGGGGGTGCCTCACATCTTCCCCGGTCAATAGAATTCCTTACTCTATCTTAGTTTCGTAGACTAAAAAATAAAGAGTTATTTCCTTTTAAATTAGGAATTACCAGGTGACTTGGAACACCTAAAAAACTCAATTTCAAGTGGCGACTCTAAAAAAATATATTTTTCTTTTATTTTATTTCTTTTAAAAACCCGTCACATCCTTAACAATTGTAAAAAAATGAAGTGGTGTGACAATCATCATCATCATCAAAAGTATTAATATCATCATTAACATTATCATGTTCTACTTCTTCTAATTCTTCATCAAATTATCAAACCTTGCTTGTAAAAATTCATGATAATGATCAAATTCAATATTACTATCAATATTAAAAACAGTTTTATCGACATGCGTAAAATCTTTCGTATTTATTCTTAGTTGTGCTTCTTGTCTAGTTTTAGATTTAGAAGAACTACCGATTTTTTTATTTTTCTCGGAATTTTTGATAAATACATTAGTGACCGCACCAATAAAAGTTCTTTTACCTTTGCCAATATTTTTTTTACCGGAATCCATATTAAAATATGAAAAGTTAGTAAATTATATAAAATACGGAAATGAAATGCAAACAAATAAATAACTAAATAAGTAAAGACTACAAAGATGAAAGTTGGAACGAATATACCAAACGTCTACTTAAAAGTAGACGTGTATGACCGAAAGCCAAAAATTGATAGATGAAAGTTGAATCTTGAAGACCCTTCGGGGTGGCCCAGTGGTTTGGGCTTGGGACTTCCATGTTGGAGGTCTCAAGTTCAAAACCCCTTGCCAGCGAAAGCAAGGGGTTTGCCTTCTGGATCGAGATCGTCGCACCGGGCTTGCCTAGTGCAGGTTACCTCTCCTATGTGATTTGCGAGCTATTGCATAGGAGCGGGGGTTTTACCCTGTGCGCACCCAAAGGATAACGGTTGCGGGTTTCCCTTGTCATCAAAAAAAAAAGTTGAATCTTGAAATTTGAAGGTTGCTCCAAAGACTAAACTAGTAATCCACCAAATCTTTCAAACTAATATAATTTGTAATTTAATAGAGAATAGAAACTTGAGAGTTGAGAGAATAGAAGATGAAGAATATTTGTGAGTAAAAATAGACTTGAGAGTTGAGGCATAGATTCCCCCTTATACTTGTTCCAAAAAGTCAGTTACACGCTTAAACTATTATGACAACCTATTACAAACTGAGGGTTTTTTTAGGGGGGGGGGGGTGGGGGGGAGGAGGTTAAAGGCTGAAATAGCCGTTGGGTGGGGTCTAATACCCGTTACCCAATGGCTATATTTGCTTTACTTTAAAAAAATTTACAGTCGGACCGGAATCGGAACCAACACTAACCGGACCAAAACTAAACGGTAATACTCGGTTTCCGTCCCGTTACCCCTCCCCGTTCCCCTAAGAACCAGAGCCTGCCGGAACGGTACCAAATCGGTAGCGGATCGGGACGGAACGATACCAAACCAGTAACGGATCTGGACGGAACGTTACCGGCACCTCCCAATTTCGCTGCCAGACTTACAAGTAGGTGAGTTGGGTCGTACATGGGTGAATTGAAAACAAGTCAACATAAAATGAGTAATAATTTGACCCATCAATATTTTGTATGAGTAAAGTAGGATGGATGATAAAATGAATTGGATAAAAGACGGATTGATCCATATTTAATTATATTTCTATAAAAGCATGGTACTTTACATTAATATTTAAAACTCGATATTCAAATAAAAATTCCAGTAATCTAATGATCATTTTTTTAAAAGTACAGTATATACTACTAAGCTACATTATATTCGAAGTCAAAGTACATTAATTAAGACAAAAAAAAGATTCACAAGAAGAAAAAACTTTCAAACTACAAGTAATATAATTAAACAGGACCATGGGCTTAGGGATGGTAATTAGGAAAGGGTAGGGTGAGACAATGAAATAGTAGCTTACAACCTTTAAGCTAATTTGGAGGAAATAAAACTATTTTATTTGTCTTAATTGTGGAACGTACTTCACTTATAAAATATTAATGTCTTTCTTCAACATTTATGATATTTTGGAACACAAATAACAGTAATTAAAATCATTTCTTATGCAAATTCAAAATTTACAGCTGAAAAATCATTGAATCATAGTATTATTTAATTAGGAACATAACCCCTACAAATACAACTTAAACATATAATATTTGAACTCAAACTGAAAAAAGTACTTCCTAAATTTTTGTTCATCGTCAAAAATGGTATTCGTTTATTTTCTTTTTATATGACATTATGTCTTTGTTAATCACTACAAAACAGAGTTGAGTTTGATGTTTTTACAAAAAAAAATCTGTAAAATTCGAAACACACAAATTTTCAACATGTGAAGGTGCAGCGAACTAAACAAAACAAGCTTCAAATTTACTTATATAGTTAGTCAATTATGAAGTAGGAATGAAAAATCAATTAACCCCTTTAAGACGGTAAAAACAATTGTTGAAAAGATTGAAATTTCATCTTACTATTTAATAATTTCATATCAGATTTTAAGTCAGATACATACAAATCACACTAAATATACACTACATATATGTATCTTGTGTGCTTTGCATGTATCTGAAACACTAGATACGTGTGCGAGATATCAGATTGGCGAGCGAGATGAAATGGAGGCGATCAAGTGAGATTTGTCTATGTATCCAGATATGTGCAAATCCACTTGAATACAGTGTATCTAGAACAAATTTCACCGAATTTTGATCTCATATTTCCCGAGATATCTGGATGTATTTGGATAGAGGAAATGATCAAAATGGTCCTTCATGTATAGGGGTTGGATTATGCTGATCCTTAATATATATCACTTGAAAGAAATAGTCCTTAATGTATGTAAAATGGGTATCATTTTGATCCTAACCCTAAATTTAACTTTTCTCTGTCAAAAACTAACGTCAATTTGTCTAAGCTCATCCCTGTCTTCTCCTTGATTGTTGCCTCCCTTTCTACTTCTCTCTTAACTGCCACCTTAAATAGATTCTTTTTTTAAAAAAACTTATCTTTTCATTTTTGAACTATGTTTTGTGTAGTGTTCATTGATCCTTAAAATATATGAAATTTTATTTTTTTCACCTATTTGTAAAAGTTCATATCTATCGAAAATTATTTGAAATTTGACTCCTTGTAGATGTCTAACAACCAACAATTTCCACAATGAGCATGAATAAAGATTAAGTCTTCTACAAGCCCCTCCAATCACAATGAATATTGGATTTTTCTGAAGGAAGATGAAGAGTTGACAAGTGAAAAAAATAGCAAAAATTCTCCATTATTTGTTACTGTTAATTTGTAATCTCTTTTAAATGAATTAGATGATTTTTGGATTGGATGAACTAATTGGTTAATTCAATGAAACATGAATTTAATAGGTGAGCTTTTTTTTTGCCCCTTTCAATGAGTCCAAATGAATTTTCAGTTTCAGTTGACCCAGAAGCTAGAAATTACTTTACTTAAAAGAAGGAGAAAAAATGTTTCTTTTAGGCTGCAAAAGTTATGGATGAGTTGGAATAAGCATCAATATATGAGGTGGACTAGAATTCTCAATATGAAAGAACATCTACGGAAGAACCAGAGAAGGGGCGGGCAGGAGAAGAGAGAGATGAGTTTGGGAGGGAGACGTCAATTTTTTAACAGAGAAAAGCTAAAGTTAGGGCTTAGGATCAAAATGATACCCATTTTACATACATTAAGGACTATTTCTATCAAGTGATATATGTTAAGGATCAACATAATTCAACCCTTATACATGAAGGACCATTTTGATCATTTTCTCTATTTGAATACACCAAATAAGATGAGATTTATCATATTACAAACTAACGTGTATATAAGTAATTAGTTCCTAAATTACTGAAATTTCGATAAATTACCCTTAAACAATACACAAAAGAGAAGAAAGAAAGGAAAGTAAGAACCAAAAAGCCAACTTTCCAAACCTAAGACGCTTACGGTATGTTCAATGTGTATTACTATTTGTTATTTCACCCTGTTTTTATCTTGTTATTTAGTTATCGTATTTTTATTTCTCAACCCATTTTGAAAACTTATATTTTGAAGTGAGAGTGTTTTGCGAAAACAACATCTCTACTCCACAATAAAAACTCTCTTTTATATTGAAGCACTATCTCACAACTCGCTATTTAACTATACAACTTAACAACTGTTTTACACCAACATAGCAATATTATTATTTTTCAATTATATAGCAATATATTATTTTTTTCAAAAGTAGAATTTAAATTTAAAATAAAAATTCCAAATCAGCCATGCTTATCCCGATTCCCATAAATTTCTCAATAATTTATCTTCCCTAATTTATTCAAATATGCTATATATTATCTCCCATAAATAGAGGTTTCCTACCAAAACAAAATTCCCTTTCTCTGAGTTATCTTATTCATATTTTTGAATTCATAGTTGTTATAAATGGTTGTATATAATAGATATCATGAACACTTTTGGATTACGTGTTGTCACATATTCAGAAATATTGATAAAAAATGAACTTATTGGATGATATTCTGTTGTTGTTTTGATATGGTAAATAAGCCAAATTCTTGGTAAAATTATGGTAAATAGGCACAATTTTTTTATAAAAATAAAGGATCATAATAATGGTGTATATAGTAAAACAAATGTTTGGAGTATACACCAAACCTAAAACAACAAATTGAAAAGTATTAGGGGTGTGTTTGGTATGAAGGAAAATGTTTTCCTAGAAAATGTTTTCTTGAAAAATAAGTTGATTTTTGACTTATTTTCTCATGTTTGGTTGGTGAGTAGAAAATATTTTCCGAAAAAGATTTTTAGTGTTTGATTTATGAATGAAAAATGTTTTTGAAAATTTCTTTTATTTTTACTAGAGTAGAAAAATATTGTTGAAATTGAAAATATTTTTTAAAAACAAACTTTTTTTTTTTTTTTGGGGGTGGGGGCTGGTAGGGGGTGCGGGGAGTTGAGGGTAGGGGTGAAAAATTGAAATTTTGAAGTTAAAAATAATTTTTAAAAACAAACTTAAAATTTTTTTTTGGGTGGTGGGGGGGCTGGTAGGGAGTGGGTGGGGGGGGGGGGGCTGGTAGGGCGTGGGTGGAGGGTCGAGGGTAGGGGTGAAAAATTAAAATTTTAAAGTTAAAAAATATTTTTAAAAAACAAACTTAAATTATTTTTTTGGGGGGTGGGGGGGCTGTAGGGGTTGGATGGGTGGGGGTTCGAGGGTAGGGGTGAAAAAATGAAATTTTGAAGTCAAAAATATTTTTTAAAAACAAACTTAATTTTTTTTTTTGGGGGGTGGGGTGGGGGCTGGGTGGGGAGGTGGGGGGGTCGAGGGTAGGGGTGGAAAAACTGAAATTTTGAAGTCGAAAATATTTTTTAAAAACAAACTTAAATTTTTTTTTGGGGGGTGGGGGAGGGGGGCTGGTAGGGTGGGTGGGGGGGTCGAGGGTAAGGGTGAAAAAAATGAAATTTTGAAGTCGAAAATATTTTTTAAAAACAAACTTAAAATTTTTTTTGGGGGTGGGTGGGTGGGTGGGTGGGTGGGGGGTGGGGGGTGAGGGTAGGAGGTGGGGGGTGTAAAAAAATAAAAAAATGAAATTAGAAATATCTTTTAAAAACAACTTTTAATATTTTTTTGGGAGGGGTGGTGGTAGGGGGTGAGGGTGGGGTAAAAATATTGAATTTAAAAACAAACTTTAAATTTTTTATTTTTTTGGGGGGTCAGGTTTGAGGGTAGGGACCAAATAAATTGATTTTTTCAACATTTTTTTTTTTAATTGGAAGTTGAAAGAGAGTTTTGGAAAATGTTTTCCTTAAGTTTTGAAGAGAAGTCATTTTCCTTAAATTTGAGGAAAATGAGTTGATTTGGAAAATATTTTCCAAAACATTTAACCCAACCAAACATGAGAAAATTGGAAAACATTTTCCGGAAAATGTTTTCCTTCATACCAAACACACCCTAGATGTTAGTATATTAGTTTGGACGCTACAATAATTAACACTCAATTACTGTAAAATTGGTTCACTTTGGTTACAACTGGTACAAAACTTGGTATAAATGATGGTATATATATCAACCAAATGTCATAATGATGATGGTATATTATCTTACATATGAACATACGTATATTAAAATGACTGCAGTAATAAATTATTTAGTGTAATTGGTGGTGTAAAAAACTACAAGTTTGATGATCTATGGTATATAATTAGAACCTCATAAATAAAAATATTGTACATATTATAGTGTATTTTAAGTATGTGAATTGGTGTAAATAATAATATGAAAAATAGTTCCTACATTTATTGAAGTAACCTGATAAAATCATAAATTTTAAAAATTGATTTAAGGGTATGTAATCTTTGACCTTTTTTTTTTTTAAGTTTATTAAATGGGTAAAATACTTTGGTATTTCTTTGACTGTTTTTTTAAGATCATTAAATGGTTAAAATTTTGGTAAAATACTTTGATATTTCAATAAATGGCTTATGACTACAATCTTGGTTAACACTGAAACCATAAAAAAAAGGTTGTTAAAAAAATAAAATCAGTTTACATATGAAAGAAAAAACACAAAACGGGGTAAACACATTAGTATGTATACCAACCTGCAACTTTGAAAGAAATTCAATCAATCATATACAAGCATTTAGTATAATTTTTCAATAATTGTAAAACCCTATTTATACCTAAATTTATACCAAACTCATACATGTACAAACCAAACTCACACTATAAATTTATCACAAAATTTAACCAAAAAAGCAACCAAATAAATGCATAATCACATAATAAAGACAATATCCAACAACGAACTCAAAACCATAAACGCAACTAAAGTACAATCCAAAATAACAAAAGAGATTCAAAACCATAAAACATTCATGAAATTCTGTCTTAAGAAATAACACTTTTTACTCCTTGACCCTCCGATTTGACCGACCACATTGCTTAGAAGCTTCATCTTCACTAACAGATTCAGTATCAATTTTCATCTTTCCATATTCCCACAGTAATGCTCCAAATCTCAACCGAAGATTTTCAGCATTTACACCCGACATAGATATGTTCATATCTCCACGGCACACATATTCAGCAAAAACACATGTATACAGACCACAATCCCTACAAATATTACCCAATCAGCATAATTAGTACAATACATAGTATAATCAACCACAAAAAAGACACATTATACTTTTACGTGGAGTCTTTTCCATCGAAAATTGATAAATTTTTTGGTTAGTTGGATTGTGAATCGTTTATGTGAAGAAGATTAAGGTTAAGAAAAATGAAGAAGAATATGGAAGAGAAACCCTTTTGACTTCCCAAAATATTTTCAAGATTTCTTGAAACTATAACTCCACATTGATAAGTACACCTCTTTCTTGGTAAAAAAACAATTTTATCAAAAAAGGAATAAACTAATTATGATCCCCAAAAGGTCTACTAAGCCTAAAAAAGGGGGGAAAATAAAAGTAATGAATCGTGTATATTTGAAACTGTTTAGGAGAGAGAATATTTGGTAAATATTAATATCCTAATTATACTCCATATAAAAGGCACGAAATACTAATAGTATGAGAGAGAAAAATCTGTAAAACAAAATTAAAATAAATACAAAAATTAAATGTTTTGCTATGTATGTAATTTAAAAACTTAGTTTGTAATTAAATATAAGTATATTGATATTTTGTTAATAAAAGTCTTAAGTAGTATATTTTTGTAATTTTCCAAAAATAATTTAAAATGATAAAGTCGCTATTGAAGATATGAGAAACTTGATTTAACAGTTCAATGGATTCGAAAACTATATATTTTATTGAAAGAAACATTTAATTTCATGAGTTTTAGGGATAAAAGTAATAATGTTCAAATGTTACGTTGATGCTTTGAGGATTCGATAGTTTGGAAGCAAATTTGTATTATTCCACAAAATTACTGTTTGTAATGAAATTTTACTTGTTTAAATAACAATCAAAGTGAAGCAAGGTCACAAACGATGAATATTCTCATAAAGATAACTAGACCGAGGTTATACTCATTACAAAATTTAAATCAACACCTTACAACACAAACTAACGAAAATCATACACCACATGGGTTTGTATTCTCTAAAGAACCCCTCTCATTCAAGAGAATTCATGGCAACTCTTTCCTAGTTGATTTTCAACCATAACATGTTTGCAACCGATTTCCTACATTAAAATATTAATTAAAAACATTAAGTTTGATAATAAAAAAAATATTACTTGCATAAGAACGAGTAATAGTGTAAATGATATGCTGAAATACGCCAAATGATGCTTATTGCTACTTGACTTTTATTTACAATCCTCAATTTATTTTCCAGTCCTATGTATTTTGGATTTGAATCTTGTTAAAAAGAAACTGTAAAATATATTGTGCTATAAAGAAAAATCATTGGTTTTTAAAAGACGAGGCAGCAAAAAATATTAATTGAAATGTAGATTTTACTAAGCATAGGAGGATTTTAAATAGCCAATTTGAGCACATAATAGACAAAAAATCTGTAATTCAAAATTCGAAAAAGCTAGAATTTTTCTACAACTAAAACAACCTAGTAAAGATTAAATTTCAAATTTATCCTAAATTTAGACAATTTATTATTATTAAAAATTAATACAGTAACTAAAGAAAAATTCAAAGAAACATTATACTTTTACGTGGTGTCTTTTCGAAAAATTATATCGAAAACCATCTATGAATTTATACCTGACGTTGAAATCGTTAGATATGTCAAAGAAATATTTTCATACACGAAATATAATAGTATTGGTTTTAAATAAATTGCTATTAATGATTTCATAAAATGCATGACATCATTTTAGTAAGGCCTTTAGAATATCATTTTTGTTTAAATATAGAGCTTTGCTTCTTAAGTCGGTCTTGTAAATTTTGTTTTTGGCTTGTATGACATTTAGCATGTTGATATATTGTGGTATGATAGATTTTAGTGGACTGACATGTATAAATTCATAGATGGTTTTTGATATAATTTTTTTTTTGTCAAAATTTAATATAAAACAAGAAAGGAGTTTACGCTTGCTTGGTACGCTTAGTCTGACTAAGTGAGTGCCAAACCAATCGAGGTTCTAAGTCGATTGTGACAATATTAGATCGACGATACTATATAAAAACCTTGAACATTTTGAGCCTTGATGAACTAATTGATGTCTAAGAGTTGGTAATAAATCATAAGAATGAGAGTGATCTTTGTTTGGAATTATTTTTTTCTCCTCAAAACAGATGGACCCCGTTATAATTTAGCATTTCCATGTACAAGACTTTGTGCATTGACTTGAGAATGACAAAATTTAAGTCTTTGTTTGAACACTTTTTTCTCCTTTTTTTAGAGTAAAAATACGTGTTTTATTTCACTACATAAATTATTTTATACATTTGTATCTAAAATTAAGAAGTTTATGGTGATAATTTTTTACCCTAAGGGCTCGTTTGGTGTGAGGGATTAGAAATAATAGTGATGGGATAAAAAAAAAATTATGTTGTTTGGTTGGCAAGTCCGGGATAACTTATCCCGGGATTAATAATTAGTACCGGGATAAGTTATCCCTCCCCATGGGTGGTATAGTAATCCCGGGATAACTTATCCCGAGATAGAATAGGTAAATGACAACTATGTCCCTTTAAATCCTTTTTATGTATCATTTTTTACATTTATGTATATTTACATTTTTTTAATACCATGTATAATAATATTTACTACTCCTTATTTTTATGATAATTATACATATTTTTCTATTAAAAAATTATACTATATAAATATAATTTTTATTTATGAATTTATTTGACTAATTCTTATGTTTATTTTATTTTGATATCTCATAAATTTTCTTCTCTTTAATAAACTTAAGAGGAAAGTTCTATTTTTAAGCTAAATAAGAAAAAAGTTATATTTTTAAATACACATGGTACTTATCATGGGAATACATGAACAAAAATATTTAAGTTAAAAAAAAATAAAAGTTTTATTTTAAAAAATGAATAACTAAAGCTCACAAAGAAAAAATTAAAAAGTTTAAATAAAGTGAAGGGTAATTTTGTAAACAAACAACTTGTTCTTAAAATTTATCAATATATATTATTTTGAATATAACAAACCAAACACTCAATAAGAAATAATCCCAGGACAACTTATCCATCATAACTAATCCCAACATAACTTATCCCAACATAACTTATCCCATCACAACTCATATTCAAACCAAACGACCCCTAATAGTTCTAGTCTAATCACCTCTTTCTTTTCGAAATTGCACTTAGCACCAAAGGTGTGGTGGAATAGGTGAGATCCCTCTATTCTTAACAACAGATCTTGAGTGAGATCTTATTAACTAATGTATTTGAGTTAAATTACATGTTATGTAGTTTGTGTTTTAATTAACATTATATATACTATCAATTAACATTAATACATCAGAATAAGAATTACGTTACGCTATGCTGTTAAATTTGGATTGAGAAATCGAAATTTGTTTTTGTTTTGTAATTATCTTGCTTTGTCTTAATGTGTAATCACGTCAAAATGGAAAATCAAAGTAAAATGTTTGTGTGTTAGGTAGCTTTCATTTGAAATTTTGAATTTGTGTATAAAGTAACTTTCATTTGAAATTTCCACTCACAATTCATTATATTTCTTGACTTAATTTCATCATCTCTTTATTTGTTTTAGATGCCTATGCAACCCATAAACAACAGGTTTGATTATACTCTTATCTTTTGGGACATGAAACATAAATTTCTCACATTCCAAGTAGCTTCGCCAATTTCACGATAAACCCTTACTTATAAGCATGGGATGATTTAAATGAAATAACGTAATCAGTTAGAATAAAATAGCCGATCCAACTTCTATGAGACTAAGGGCGTAATAATTGTTGTAAAGTCATAGATCTTTATTCATTTATGCAAGTCATTGGAAATGGATCCAACCCAAATGCAACGAATTCGACCAATTGAGTGTAAAGAGTTGTAAGACCAAAGCTGGTCTTTCCTGTGTAGTTTGCAATAATAAAATTCAAGTTGTGAGCAATCAATCGTGCCCAACAATTCCCAACACTCGGCGCGTATATCCAATAACAACAATAGTGGAGAATGGGGCCCTTAATCCACTACAATTAGAGTAGAAAATAGTGTTCCACTTTCTTATGAAATTTCCATGGCAAGACTTGCTATGCATTGACTTGAAAAACAACAAATATTTCACTATCAATCATAGTTTTTGCCTTATTATATATATTTGCATTGGTTCTTCATATTTTTCACTACCAAATTTTGAACTCTTTCATTCAAACATGGACTACAAGCAACTCTCAGTTGTGCTCTTACTTGTCTTTCTCCGTCACGAACTTGTTTTCTCTTCTTCCATATTACGGTCTCATTTGTGTCCCAAACATCAAAGTACCGCCCTTCTAAAATTCAAGCAGACGTTTACGATAGATACATTTGATATGTGTGGACTTATGCTTGGCCAGGAGTCTTATCCAAAGACGAGCTCATGGAACTTAAGCAAAGATTGTTGTTTATGGGATGGAGTGAAGTGTGACGAGATGAGTGGTCATGTCATTGAACTTGACCTCGGTTGCAGCCTGCTTGTTGGGGTGATTGATTCCAATAGCAGCCTATTCCAACTCTCTCATCTCCAAAGACTCAACCTTTCTATGAATAACTTTGACGGTTCTCAAATCTCGCCTAAATTTGGCAGGTTTTCAAGCATGACTCATCTTGATCTTTCCCGGTCATATTTCTCAGGTCAAATTCCTTCTGAAATCTCTCATCTTTCCAAGTTACATTCCCTTCTTCTCTACACATTTTATCTCAATAAGCTAAGACTCGCAAGTCATGATTTTAAATCACTCCTTCGGAATTTGACCCAATTAAGAGAGCTTAATCTTAGATCCATAAACATCTCTTCCACCATTCCTCCAATTTTTTCTTCTCATTTAACAACTTTGAGGTTGGGTTGGACAGGATTGTACGGGATAATACCCGAGAGTATTTTCCACTTGCCCAACTTGGAAAGACTTGACTTACATCACAATGATCAGCTCAATGGCTATTTTCCAAAGACCAAATGGAATAGTAGCGCATCTCTCATAGAGTTAGATCTTACTGACGTGAATTTTTCTGATACTTTACCCGAGTCTCTTGGCAATCTAACTTCGTTGCAGTCTTTGACTCTTCAAAATTGCAACCTTAGAGGGCCTATTCCCGGATCTCTTTCAAATCTCACCCACGTAGAGTCTTTGTATCTAGGAGATAACTCCCTGAATGGAACAATTCCGTCATGGATATTCTCCCTTCCATCACTAAGTTTAGTATACTTGAGTAATAACCAATTTTCTGGTCAGCTTGAGGATTTCAAGTCCAATTCACTTGTCTGGATTTACTTACAAGACAATCAGCTGCAAGGCCATCTTCCCACGTCAATTCAAAACCTCGTGAACCTAACAACTCTTGATCTTTCATCGAATAATTTTAGTGGTAGTGTGGATGTTAGCTTCTTTTCGAACCTCAAGTATCTTTTAGATCTTGGTCTTTCATATAATCGTATCACATTGACCAATGAGGATAAAGTTAAATCTACTTTGCCTGAATCTCTTGAGAAGTTAGGATTGGCCGCGTGTGAAGTGAAAGAATTTGAGTTTCTAAGATCCGCGAAGAATCTCAAGGAGTTGGATCTTTCAAATAATAAGATTCAAGGAAGGATTCCTGATTGGGCATGGTCTAATTGGGAATTTTCAGTGTCAACTCTTAATTTATCTCACAATATGTTGACAAGCATGGACTCGATTCCTCTTCAATCTCTAGATACTATTGATTTGCGGTCCAATTTTCTCCAAGGGTCACTACCTATTCCAGCTATTTCCACGAGATACTTCTTCATATCAGAAAATAATCTTAGTGGGGAAATTCCTTCGTCTCTTTGCAATTTGATGTCACTAAAAATGCTCGTTTTGGCAAAAAATAACTTGAGCGGAGCAATTCCACAATGTTTAGGTAACATGAGTTACATTCTCGAGGTTTTGGATATGCACCACAACAATCTTTCAGGGGCTCTTCCAACGACTTTTAGCATTGAAAGTTCACTCAGAAGCCTCAACTTGCATGGTAATAAACTACAGGGGAAAATCCCCCGATCTTTGGTTAATTGCAAAAGGTTGCAAGTACTTGATTTAGGAGACAATCACCTCAACGACACATTCCCAATGTGGTTGGGGACTTTGCCTGAGCTGCAAGTTTTAAGCTTGCGATCCAACAAATTACATGGGTCGATTCAACCTTCAAGGGTTGCAAGTTTGTTTCCCCAGCTTCGAATAATAGATCTCTCTTACAATGCCTTCTCAGGAAACTTACCTACGAGTCTATTTCAACATCTGAAAGCCATGAGGACGATTGATCCATTGACAAAGTCACCAAGTAATGGAAGAGATGGATATTACCAAGATTCAGTAGTTGTGGTAACAAAGGGATTGGAGCTTGAAGTTGTGAGAATCTTGTTTCTGTACACTACCATTGATCTTTCTAGCAACAAATTTGGAGGACATATCCCTAGTGTTCTAGGAGATCTCATTGCACTTCGGGTGATGAATTTGTCTCATAATGGATTACAAGGTCATATTCCATCATCACTTGGAAATTTATCTGTAGTTGAATCATTGGACCTTTCATTCAACCAACTTTCAGGAGAGATACCAGAACAACTCGCTTCTCTTACATATCTCGAATTCTTAAGGCTCTCCCACAATCATCTTGTAGGATGCATCCCTATAGGACGTCAATTTGCTACATTTCAGAACAATTCATATGATGGTAATGATGGATTGCGTGGATTCCCTGTTTCAGAAGATTGTGGAAGTCGCAAGATGCCAAAGAGAAACAACACAACACAAGTGTTGAATCAAGAAAGCAACTCCACATTTCTAAGTGAATTTAGGAAGACAATTCCTATGGGATATGGGAGTGGACTTATCATTGGACTCTTCATAGCATATTTCATGCTTTCGAGTCGAAATTCCAATTGGCTTTCTAGGATCACTGAAGAACTAGAATACAGAATCGTTATGAGAAGGCGAAAAAAGAAGCAGCAGCGAGGCCGTCAAAGGCGGCACTAAGAATCCAGTTGGTGAAATGCCTCATTGGAGATGCAATATGATGCTTGTTTTGGTGATGGTGGATTATGAATTTCAATGTATTCAATGAATGTTGTAGTTTTTTTTACATTGCGCGAATTCAGATTAGTCAGGTCTCTAATGTGACTATCAGAAACTAAATGAAAAACCAAAAAATAAAAATAAATCATGTCTCCTAATTATCATGTCTAATAAGGTCTATCAATAACTCAATAACTTTATTATTATAATTATAAGGCAGAATATCTAAAGACCCCCTAAACTTGACGTGTTTAATTCAAATTCCACATGAACTATACCTAGTCCTAATTACACCCTGTACTTACTTTTTTTTTTTAAATTGTTACCCCCTCAAACAATAATTGATTTCTTTTGAAATTTCCATATCAAGACTTGTGCATTGACTTGAGAATAACTAACTTTAATTTCCCTCTTTCTTTTTAAATTTACAATTGGTCAAGGTGGATTTGGAAATAATTACATTGTGGAATAAAATTGTTAGCATTGACAGAAAATCAAGTTTATTTTAATGACTAGCAGGCCTTGTACCTTTCCACTATCTTTCTTGGACATGAGCAACAATGTCATCCAAGAAGCTATTGAAAAGTTAACACAACTTGAATATCTCAGTTTTTATAAATCAAATTAGCCATATTCAAATCCTGGCATCGTCTCTGAGTCAGTGGTAATTCAAGGAGATCCACTTTAAGTTTGACATGAGATTGGCATTTGACATCAGTAAGAATGTTGAAAAAGGTGAACTTGGTTATTCATTACCTTAGCACTCATGACCATGTTGCTAATATTCTACTACCAAAAGCCCAATTTCAACATCTCAAAAATCACTAGTGTTTCTCGTCTCTACTAGATTTGAACCCTGTAGACCTCATATGGTTTTCAACCACTTCATTTGATTGTTGCACAAACAACTTGATTATGAACTTTGATAGTTGGTGTGCAAGATTCTTTTTTGAGTGCATGAGCTTGATTATGGAAAAGAAAAACTGAAAAGATTATATTCTCCGACAAATGAACACAATCATTCAACATTTCCATGGACAAGACTTGAGCTTGGGCATAGACTTGAGGATAACAACATTTTCCAAACTTTGAATTGATTGATTATTTCATATAAATGCAGCAGTTCTTGCTGACTTTTCGCTCTACATTTCCCCTTTCCTCTTTTCTTTTGATTGTACAAATACACACTAACATGTATTAAAGTTGTGTGATTAAAACACAACCAATGGAACCATCACAATGGAGTTTTGAGATTCTTCAAGCAAATCAATAAATGAGTATTTGAACTAAAGATTTACGCATAAATAATCAACAGTTACACAGTTTTTACAATAAAAACGAACTTCAAATTTCCAAAAAAGTAAAAAAACATGGACAATATATGAAGACCAACCACAATGACTGACATTTTGCGCACAAACTTGATGCTTTCCCCTTTGATAAGTCTGACGCGGCAAGAATCCAGATTAATCAGGTCCCTAATATGAATATCAAAACCGAATAAGAAACTAAAAGAAAAAAAGTCACATCTCATTCTAAATACCATGTCCAATTAGGTCCATCAATAACTCAATATCTTATAATTATACACAAAAAAAAAGAAAGATCCGTGGCAACTTTGTTCTTCTTCTTAATCATGTCTAATTTTTGAGGATGACATTTCTCTACTTTTTTGGCTAGTATATGCTTCTTTTGAAATTTACTTAGCAAGACTTATGCATTGACTTGAGAATAACAAACATTAGTTTCCCTATTTCCATTCAAATTTACAATTGGTCAAAAGTGGAACTTGGAAATAATTACATTGTGGGATAAAATTATAAGCATTGATAAAATGAAGGTTTATTTCAATGAGTTGAAACCGTGTTATTGTACCATCTTGTTGGACTAGCAGGCCTTGTACCTTTCCACTATCTATGGCTTCTGTCCCAATCAATATGAGACTCTAACGTACATAATATATTAACAATGTACAGTTGTCTTGGGTGAGATTTAAGCCTTATACTCCTGTGGTTTTCACCCATTTCTTTGATAATAAGGCCACTTATTCACCGTTAAACCACTCACTTCTCAGGACCCGTAAGTCACAGTAGACTCGGTAATCTGTAAAGAATTTGTGTTCCAATAAATTAAATTGAAATTTCTGTTTAGCTTTCTGCTTTCCTTCGGGAGAGTCACAAAAAGGGTATTTTTTTAATAGTTCAAAATAGTAGAAGAACACTTGGATGAGTAGTAACAGTAAATGAAGACTTGAATGTGTTGTAGCTTTCATTTGACATTTGCACAGCAAGACTCCCACAAGGACTTGAGAAACAACTAGTCTTCCTTTTTCATCATTCACCGTCTTTCTTGACTTTAATTAACTTCCTCTGCTCTTTAATTTCATCCCAATTACTTCTATATCCCATATATGACCAAACTTTTGCCCATAAGTTTTTGAGATGATTTTACATGGTAGAGAGACAAAGACTCATTGACTTCAAAGTTATTCAGATTCTATGCCACAATTTACACGCAAGACTTCTAATATGATATACTACGATATAAAAGTGTACCCCGCAACAATTTCATCAAACCAAACAATCCAATTCAAAATCATTTGGCAATATACGAGGATGGTTCCCAAAATAGTCTCTATACTTCAGTCTTTCACTCTCTTATACCTCTTTACCGTTACTTTTGCTTCTACTGAGGAAGCAAATGCTCTCTTAAAATGGAAAGCAACTTTACAAAACCAGAACAACTCCTTATTGGCTTCATGGACACTAAGTTCTAATGCATGTAGGGACTGGTACGGGGTTAAATGCTTTAATGGTAGGGTAAACACGTTGAATATTACAAATGCTAGTGTAATTGGTACACTATGATTTTCCATTTTCATCTCTCCCTTTTCTCAAGTATCTTGATCTTAGCATGAACAATTTCTCTGGCACCATCCCACCTGAGATTGGTAATCTCACTAATCTTGTCCATCTCCAATTGTCCAACAATAAAATTTCAGGCACAATCCCACCACAGATTGGCTCACTAGCAAAGCTTCAGACTCTCCGCATATTTGACAACCATATAAATGGCCCCATCCCGGGAGAAATAGGTTGCCTAAGGTCTCTTACTAAGCTATCTTTGGGTTCTAACATTCTTAATGGTTCTATTCCTATTTCATTGCAGAACTTGACCAATTTGTCTTTTTTGTATCTTTATAAGAATCAGCTTTCTGGCTTTATTCCAAAAGAAATAGGTCACCTAAGGTCTCTTACTGAGCTAAGTTTGAGGAAAAACTCTCTCAGTGGTTCTATTCCGGCTTCATTTGGGAATTTGACCAACTTGTCTACTCTATATCTATATGAAAATCAGCTTTCCGGTTCCATTCCTGAAGAAATAGGTTTCCTAAGGTCTCTTACCAAGCTAGTTTTGAGTACTAACTTTCTTAATGGTTCTATTCCTGCTTCATTGGGGAATTTGAACAACTTGTCCCTTTTGTATCTTTATGCAAATCAACTTTCTGGCTCCATTCCTTTGTCAATTTGCAATTTAACATCACTACGAAATCTAAATTTGGGAAGAAACAACCTCAAGGGACAAATTCCGCAATGTTTTGGCAACATGAGTGGTCATCTTGAGGTTTTGGATATGCACAACAACTATCTTTCAGGGACTCTTCCAACAACTTTTAGCATTGGAAGTGTACTCAAAAGCTTCAACTTACACGACAATGAACTAGAGGGCAACATCTCTGTATCTTTGGCTAATTGCAAAAAGTTGCAAGTTCTCGATTTAGGAGATAATCACCTCATTGACACATTCCCGATGTGGTTAGGAACTCTTCCAAAGTTGCAAGTTTTAAGCCTAAGATCAAATAAATTACATGGATCAATTAGAACTTCAAGGATCGAAAACAGATTTCCCGAGCTTCGAATTATAGATATATCTTACAATGCCTTGACGGGAAACTTGCCAACAAGTTTGTTTCAACATTTGAAAGCTATGACGACAATGGATCAAACAATGATGTCACCAACATATGTTAATATTTATTTTGTAAATGGATATTACCATGATTCCATAACAGTTGCAACCAAGGGATTGGAGCTTGAACTTGTTAAAATTTTGACTGCTTACACTGCTATCGATCTTTCAAGTAACAAATTTGAAGGACATATCCCAAGTATTTTGGGAGATCTCATTGCACTTAGGGTGCTAAATTTATCTCATAACAGATTGCAAGGCCATATACCACCATCACTTGGAAATTTATCAGTAGTCGAATCATTAGACCTTTCATTTAACCATCTTTCGGGAGAGATACCACAACAACTTGCTTCTTTGACGTCTCTTGAATTCTTAAATCTCTCCCACAATTATCTTGAAGGATGCATTCCTAGAGGACCTCAATTTGCTACATTTCAGAACAATTCATATCAAGGTAATGACAGATTACATGGATTCCCAGTTTCGAGAGGTTGTGGCTATGATGGGGTATTAGAGACAAATTATACCGTACCTGCACTAGATGATCAAGAAAGCAATTCTGAATTTCTCAAAGACTTTTGGAAAGCTGCTCTTATGGGCTATGGAAGTGGACTATGTATTGGATTATCCATAGTATATTTCATGATTTCAACTGGAAATCTGAAATAGCTTGTAAGAATCATTGCAGAACTGGAACGAAAGATCATTATGAGAAGGAGCAAGAAGCAGCGAAGTCAAAGGAATTACAGAAGAAGAACTAATCACTTATAGCCAAGTTACTAATTGAGAAGGATTTGATTTCATAATTTCAGGTATTCAAGCTAAGCTCTACACTAATCTTCTTAGTTTATTTGAACTACTAATATATTAGTTTTCATACTTGTTATAACAACTAACCGATGCTCTGCTAAACATATTTTTCTTTCCAATAATTTTAGCAAGTACTACAAGATATTGAAAAGGGTTAGCTTGTTTATGTTTGAACTAGTAAAAGTTCAACTATAACATCCGATAGAGGGATTCATGTAAATAAAATTTTAAAATCTATAACATAATTAGTTGGAAGTAATCATTACTGGGACTAATAGTATATCAATGATCAAATGATTTAGTTAATGGATTGTTTAGCATGTCCTAGTTTCAAGTGGAACCAACGTATAATTTGATTTTAGCATGGTCCACCTATACAATTCTCTGTATTTTGATAAATTATTTCCAAGTGTTCCACTAAATATGTTTCAAAATTTCAGATGTCAAGGATGGGAAGACATTGGCACAATGATTCGGTTATCCCTATGTTCACTTTTAAGCTTTAATATTGTATCATGTATCTCATTCGTGTTTACACATTTGTTTTTCTTCTTTATGTGACTTGACAAGATTTTGTATTAAAATAATTGTACTCATTGTCAGAAAAAGAAAGTTTGAGTTAATATACTTGAGCTTTAGTAGCTTGATGAAAAAATTCAGGTTCATCTTTTCAACTTTGAATGTCTAATTACATAATACTAAAAGGAACACAAAAGCGATTTGTTTCGCTCTCAGAAATACCCTTATTCGGATATGTTTATTATGTGAGTCATTTCAAAACAAATCAAAAGGAGATACTGTAAAAAAGAATATTAGATGGAAATCATCTATCTCCGGATTTTAGTTCCCAGGTATTGGAAACCAAATTTCCCTATGCCCATCGATGTGGGACTTAAGCAACAATGAATTAGGTTGGGCTTGGCTTTGATACCATGATAATTAAATGAATTTTGGGCCTAGCTCAACCCTAAGAGTTAGCTCATGAAGGAAGGATTGCATAAGACCATATAAGGAGACCAAATTTCCCTATGCCCATCGATGTGAGACTCAACAACAACTGATTTCCAGAACTCACAAATGCTATTGAGGCTCAAGTGAAAATTGTTGGTTGCCTACGATTTAACTCAAATCAAGGGCTTTTGATTGAAAAATTAAAGGAGAATGTGGCCCTTAGAAAATTGACGGAGAATGCTTAAAATTGAGTTATTAACTGATGTCCATGATGCACCAGTCGTAAGATATCTAGTAGAATTTGCATTAAGATATTCTCGATATTGTAAATATGTAAGAGATATTAGAGATTTGATTTTGTAGCTCTTTACAAACTTGTTTTTAGTTTATGTCCTTTATACAAAACATCTTCATTCTTGCATATAAGAAAAAAATAATCTAAAAAGGTTATATTCTTATATTTGATTTGCAAGTCATTTCCTCGAGATATTCTAGTTATATAAAATATACTTAGAGATATTTTACATTTAGGGGTCGTTTGGTAGAGTGTATTGGAGAAAATAATGTTTGCATTAGTTTGATGTATTATTAGTACCTTGTTTGGTACATTTTTCTAACTTATGCATAACTAATTCTTGTATTAGTAATACACTCTATTGTGTATTGAAGAGTGTATTGAAGAGTGTATTATTAATACCATTTATTTCTATGCATTAGTAATGCAATGGGTTCTAATGCATGCATTACATTATTAAAGACACAATTGCCCTCAAAAACTTTTTTTACATCCTTTCCACTATGTTTGTGGAGGATATTTTTGTAAACAAATATTGTTTTTAAAAAAACTATGTAATGCATAATATTTTTAGTACACCAAATCAAACATTGCATAAAAAAATCTCATCATAACTAATGCAAGCATAACTAATGCAAGCATTACTAATACACTATATTTTGTATTATTCTTATACACTCTACCAAACAACCCCTTAGTGTGGCATTAGTTGTAGAATATTATGAATAATATATTTTGTAGGATTTACATCAAGTGTAGAATAATTTACTTCCTTCCGTCTCTTATTCTCTTGTGTATAAATACAAATGTAATCTTATGTATTTGGATCAATGAATCGAGACTCATTCTTCAGTTTCACACTTCAAACACGCTGCACTCTTACCACTTGTGATAATGAGAGTTTCTAATTTTGCTTACTAAAATATCGTAAGAAAGAAAAATGATCTATGGAAGCTCATATATATGAGTCCATCCCAATAAACTTTGTATGTGACTGTGGGAAAGCCTTTATATTGCATCAGTTCTACTTGGCTGCACTCTGTTTTTTATTTTTATGATGTAGTGTTCGTGCCATTTTAAACGCACCTAATTCACACGTCACTTGTGTGGCTAACCGTTCGAGGCAACTATATATGTACTATGGTGTATGTTCTTGAACATATTTGGATCACAATGATACAACCAAGTAATCCTAGAGATGAAGCCTTGTAGTGAACTGGTGTCAGTGGAAAGTGGAGAGAACTACATAGCAATCAGTTCCTTGTTAAATATTTTGGATTCTTTTTCATGCGAAACAGATCTAATTTCTAGGAAAGATGTCACATATAACAAATAGCAATACACTCTCAACTGTACATATACGAGAAAAAAAACAGAATCCAAAGTGAATTTGCTTGCCTAACCTTCCAAGGAGTAGATTGGCATATGCTGCTTCAAATGTGAGATTTGAGGTCTTGTTTGTGCACAATGGAATTCCAAGATGGATTGCGCGGAAGGAATGTGTCCGAGACGTAAGAGCAGGAGGGAATGACGGAAAGGGAATGTGATTGAGCGTGTGAAAAGGCAGCAATACAGAGATGAGAAGCCAGCCCTAATCCACGCTTGGTACGAGGGACATAGGTGTGGAGAATGTCCATCACTCTGCCTCCATCTCTAAGCTCATACTCCAAATAGGCTTCCTTGTCCTCTGTTTCGAACCTCCCTACTCTCTCGCTCCAAACTATCTTTGGCGCCTCACTAGCCATCATCTCACTTGCCCCTGTTGTCTAATCTGCAAACGAGATGACCCTTCTAGTTCTTAGTACTAACTCAAAAATACAATTGAGGGACAAAAATTTCAACCTCAAGGAAGTAGGTAGAGACTGTATTAGCTCCCGTTTGGCCATAGATTTTGAAGTTGAAACTTTTAGTTTTTGAAACCTGAACGTTGTGTTTGGACATGCATTTTATTTTTTAAAAAATTGAACTTTTGTGAGTAAAAAGTGAAATTTCTCTAGTTTTGGAATACAAAATCTACCCCATGAAGACAAGTTTTCAAAATTTAAAATCTATGGTCAAACAAGCAAGTGTCTTTAAAATCTGAGTTATTGTCACTATGTCCAAACTTGATCTACCTACCCCAGATGAGAAAATCTGAAAAGCAATAAACCCAATTCCCATAAAACTGGTATTGAAAACCCATAATCTTCAACACAAAAAAAGATTAAAAATTGAGAATATTGGTCAGACGATAGAATACTTACCTAAAATCAGCAAAAACACCGCAAGCTGAGCTGCCCGTTCGAATTGGGAGGCTAAGCTTTATCTTGTTTAGAGAATGGAAGAAGACCAATATAAATCCACTTTGCCCGATCCTCAAGCGCCTTTCGCTTTGTCAATGGGTTGCTTCTACTACTTCAATTTTCATACTAATTTTGAGCATTGAATTTTTAAAATAAAATTTACATATTTAATAGATGTATGAAAAAATTACAAGGTCCATAAAATCGAAGGAAATCATTTTTCTTCTCTAATGACTTTCTATTAAACAATCCCGTGGATCAAATGATTTAAAATTTTCAAATGATAAAACAATCAACATATTAATATAATCAAGCAAATAAGATAATAATTTTTAATATCTTTTTAGTACTTTTTGCGCATCACACGGGTATAATAATATATTTTTTACTGTTTTAATATATTTATGCTCATCATTCAATTTTGAAAACATATTTACTCTTAAATTGTTTGTTTTGATTTTCCTATGTGAATATTTATCTTTCCCGATTTAGGTCTGATCACAATTAAATCCGGTCCAATTTATAAAACAAGCTCATCCCAAAAAAAATTCAACCAGCCTCGTCTTTTAAGAAAATAATGGCCTCAGTTGTGTCTTGCCAAGTTGCTACGGGTAACACATATGAACCCTGTTGTTTGGTTGGAAACAAGTTATCCAATGATTAATCATCTCAAGATAAGATGATCCTACATTTTATCCCAAAATTATTATAACTTCACTCTACTTGCATGATTGAAAGATTCAAATTGCCACCACATACCAACGAACATGAGTAAAAGGGCAATTTCATAGATTTGCAGTTGGTACCTACGATCCCTTGTCAATTGTTTACGCTGGCAACATATACCTGCAATCAGACATTGTTGCAGGATTGCACCATCAACTCATCGCATATTCCAAAGAAGATAATCAAAAAACAAGTCTTTTCTCATCAAAATCTGACAATTGCCCACTAAAGGTATCAACAGTTTAAACATATCTATGTATGTCGATAGAGATTTCATTTGCACAAGAAATAAACATCTCTTTGACGGGAAATCATTCTTCTCCTGTATTGCAGATATTTAGTCTGTCAAGTAAAAAAATTTGTTCACTAGTTTATCTAGTGAAGAGCGAGCTTGAATTCACTGCTGAAAGACACAAGTATAAGGAGCCAACCTATACAATGATAGGGAAAGATGTATGTATTGTATCTATGGAGAATTTCAACCAAAAAAAACATCCTTTAGTATCCACACCTTCCATATCTACACAGCCATAACAAAAACTTCAGCACAACCATCTTTAACTGCCTGGACGTGAGTCTGATAAACCAGATGACGAAGCAACTGTAGCAGTTTCGCCTATCACTGTCTTCAATTTCTGAGATGAATTATCACCTGAGAACCCGGAGTCTGACACATCACCAATGTCAAGGCTGTCTGGAAGCTTTTCAAAATCATCACCAGAGTAGAGCTTCAAAAAGAAAAGAGAAGCATCTCCATCAGATCCAGAGAGTTAAAGCAGAGCAAAAATCAATTATATTTTGGCACGATGGAATATTCAATAGATGGAAATTAAGGTGGCGCAACCTTGAAAATGGCACCTTTTCCACCTACACTGCCTTACATAATAAATAATTTACAAATTCAGAATTGCTTTAAAGAAATAAGGCCATGGCTTGACACTAAACTAGCGTTATTTTCCTTCAGAGCAGCACTAAGAGAACAGGAAAGATATGGTCCTTCTTGCATTAACACCCCACAGTTTAATAGATGTGTCAACAATACAGCTAAAAGAGCACTTACTACCCTAACTATGGGATATCAGGCAATGAAAACCACAAAGTTAAGTTACCTTCTCTCAAAAAAACAAAACACAAACTAACTCGTGTCATTGGCATGTTCACATTTTACATGCTTCACTCTTTTGCCTCCAAATAGGAAAAAAAAAAGAAAACCAAACAAAAGAAAGAGTGCCAGGGGAGTAGGGTGATATGGTAAAGGGTGCACTTATTGGCACAGACTTCGCAATAATCCCTACTAATGTCTTCTTCTTTTTTTTTGGGGGGAGGGACTGGTAATATGGTAAAGGGTGCACCTTATTGGCACAGACTTTGCAACAGATAGGGATTCCCAAGGCCCTACTAATATTTAAGACAATAAACTCACAACATAAGCTTAAACTATAAGATAAAACAATATATACAATCCCATACTTTCTTTGGCAAGTAATAGTTCCTATTAAGAAATTAGACCTTGGGCCTAACTGAACTCAAAAGCTAGCTCATGAGATGAGATTGCCCAAAGACCGAATAAGGAGACAAAAACCCATTCTCTGAACCAATAATGGATACTTTAACATCCCCTACTTCCCAGGATTGGACAGCTAGATCGTGGACAACATGATATGGGGACTAACATTGGGTAAAAATCCAGAATGAGGATAAGTCTAGCTCTAATATCATGCTATGCAAATGGATCTTGAACAAACTCAACTCCAAAAGCTAGCTCATGATATGAGAACTATCCAAGAACCCATAAGGAGAAAACAACCTATTCCCTAAGCCAATGTGGTACACTTTAACATACCAAAGGAGCTATTTTCCCTCTTTCCACAATGAGATGTCGTGAGAAAAACAACTTCAGTACTATTAGCAGCAATTTCCATCCATATATAAATCATGGGGCCTACTATGTGATGAAGCAAATCAGCATGTTAAGGGAGGAGAGTTGGATGAAGATAATTTACAATAACATTAGTTATTTTCAACAACACAAAGCTTCTCCAAGTCTCTCAAATTATGTTCCACTTTTTAAAGGCCGCACAATTTTGATGCTGAATATTGTTAATAATTTATTGGCAAGATGCAGCAGTTCTGATGAAGACATGCAGAAATCTGAGTGTGGTAGATAGATCAAGGTATGCATTCATAGTGAAACTAATTTAGGATGAGAATAAACTTCAAAACAGAAAATTCACCTCAAGCTGATTCAGCATGTCAACTGCAGCATCAAGGTCACAACTGTTTGCTAAATACACCTCAGAAAGTGATTCATCTGACATTCCAGGAAAAGTCATCTGAAGATAAGCCAAATCCATGAAAGATTCCTCACCCAGAACTTCTTTACCCATATATCCTACTGGACTATGTGAAGGCGAGCCATAAGTTGAGAAGTCTTTCAGTTTATACTGGTCAGCAATTTGGGGAGTCTGCTGCTGATTTCGCACAGCTGTCACACCAGGTGCCAACCAAACAGCCTCACTTCCACTCTTGAACTCTTTTGGAGATCTAGCTTCTTTGTTTCCATCAGGTGCCCCTCTTTTCGAGATAGGCACATATGATTCTGCATAGGGGTTCAAAGTTGATGTTCCTGTCTTCATTGGTGCTGTGCATATAGAGTTCACTGTTGCGAAACAGTAAGAACAGTCAACAATAGTAAGAGTTACAGATGTCCCATACATATGTGCAGATTAGATATTAACTTTTATTAGACATCAAAATTAACTCAGACATTCATAATTTTTTACTTGTTTTACTCTACTAGCAGAGCAAAACTCCCTTCACCCTTCCTCCAAACGATATCCAGATAAAAATTAAACAAGATCCAAGAGACATGCAATTAAAAGAAAAACATCATCTCTGCCTCTTCGCCTCTTCACTGTTTTAACCGCATAACAGAAAAATGTCTGTTGGTCACTGAAAAATGTTACAAACCCATAGAGTTATGGTTACACTTCACTTGGAATATCTGCAACACTCTACTTCACGGAGGATCTCTTTAACAGAATACTTCAGAAATCTTTTGTTGTTTTATTTCTAAGAATTTGAATATACTTTCTGTAAAAATAATACACGGGCCTTTAATAATCAGACAGGCTAGTGGCCATCAACATTATTCCTTATTCCTAGCTCAAGCCAAAGTTATAAACGCAAAATCTTCAAACAAGTCCAAGAACTCACCCAGAATCCCCTATCCACCTTTCAGACCCAAATACATAGGGAAAAAAACTCAAGCAGATAAGAATACCAAAAATTTAAGACAGCAGGATCCAATGTGGAGTAAATGGCCAAAAACATCCCTCAATTATATCCAACTCTTAAGCTACATCCTTGCTCTATCATAATAAACAAAAAGCATCCCTAAACTATCCAAAAACTTACAAGATACGTCCCTCCGTTAGTTTTATGTTCAGAAATAACAGCTTTAACCAGAAGCACATGACTATCCCATAAATCCAACACTTTTGTCCCCTTCTCATACGGTATGCCATTCGGACTCTTAATGCAAAAAAGATTCAGCAAATCTTAAAATGAAATCAATACATTGTTGTTCAGTTTAGAAACAAAACATTAATACAATAGCATTCTTACCAAAAAATGATAAGGATATCTATATATTTGTTATTTTCAACATGTAAATAATTGCTTTATTAGTAAACTTTTAAATTGTTTTATGAATTTCAAGTGAGTAACTATCAATAATTATATATAAAGGTCTTCAAGTTATAAGGGTAAAAGCCGAATTATGTATCTCATTTATATACGATGTAAACTATTAACTATAAAAATCTTCACAATATAAGAGTAAGACTACGTACACACTACCCTTCTCATACCCACTTATAGAATTACGTTATTGTTATTAAAAAACAAATTATGTATCTCATTTACACACGATATTACATTTACTTTAACTAAACATTAAAGTTGGAATAATATAATTTACCAAAAAAAAATGTTGGAATAATATAGATGAGAAAAGCTATATAAAGATCTTCCTATTTTAAAGAGAAGAAACTATTTTTCATGTTATTCTGCACATTTCTTAAATTAATCTCACCAAATATCTATTCCTTGTAGCCATATACATTAGCGCTATTGGAAAGGCAGATATGGCCTATGCCTGGAGTATTTATCTTCCACTTCTTCCTGCCTATATTTTTCCAAATGATGAAAATGAAAGAAACGTCAATAGCTAGTCAACTTATGTTTTCACTCCTCGCTGAAGAAGCTAGGGACAGGGGACAAAAACGATAGATTTGTAGGGATAAGTCACGTGCATGGCATATTTTCTGTTTGAAGCTGTTAGTGTTTGACAGAAAACTAAGAGAGGGATGTAACTTGTAACTTCTAGGATAGTTCAAGGATGTTATTTATTCATTGTTATGATATAAGGATGTAGTTTAAGTTTGGGTTATAATTAAGGGATGTTTTGGCCATTTACTCTCCAATGTGCAATTGTTGACTAGTTATTACTTATCTTATAAAAAAAATCTGCAAAAAGTTGACTAGTTATACAAGGGATAGCCTGGACATAGCAAGTTGAACCAACTAGGTGAAAGTCAAATTAAATAGGAGGTAATTAACAAAATCATTTCATTCAATTATCTTGGGGGAGGATACTATTCTGATAAGGAATTAGAGGCATAATAAGGGGCATAGGTCCTCCAAGGTGGTGGGGGTGGGGTGGGTATTACTTGTTTGATTGTTTCCAAGAAAATAAGTGTTATTACTGAATCCTTTGTAATGGGGATTACAGTTGTAGAGCCATAATAACAATTGATACTTCAGGAAGATATAGGAACTATATAGGAAGATACATAGACTCGTTCACCTTCTCAATCATTATTTAAGTTTGAAAAATCATGTCTCATCGTGTAAGGTTTAAAGGTGACAGAATTAAAATGAGCGCAGAGTTAAGAAACGCAAAAGAAGAGAACTGCAATCTTATGCCGTAATAGACATAGTCCAGGTTAGGAAGTAGATACTTCAAAGAGATTTTACCAGCACAGCTACTAAAACTGCTGATGGTCATCACACAACCATTTATTGGCAGAACTCAAAAAAGAAAAAGGAAAACAAAACTTATTTATCTGTTTATTTTGGGAAATTTGTAACCTATCCAAGTTTTTCAGATGCTTTTGTGGAGTTCGCTCAACAAACTTAACTGTACTTTCTCTAGACAAAAGCACTTACGAGTATTTAATTCTTAGATAACAACAACATACCTAGTGTAATCTCACAAGTCAGGTTTGGGGAGGGTAGTGTGTACGCAGCCTTACCCCTACCTTGTGAAGGTAGAAAGATTGTTACCATATTTTTTATTAGGTAAGCAGTTACAAGTATTTCTTTGGGTTCTACTCACCAAAGAAAGAAAATCAGGCTAATTCAGATGATAAAAAACCACTTGGAGTAGGAGAAACATAGGATCCTATTTTAGGGTGGCATTTGTTTTGGTTTCTTTTTGGTCTCTCTTTTTTTGTTTCAGGGCGTGGGTTCTTTTGTTGGGGTGTAACTTGTGCATTATAGCTTCTTAAATTATGATGTATCTAAATCAACAAGGTTATCAATTACACCAACTATCTCTATGAGAAGCAATGAATGTGCAATCCATCTAAATCTGAAAAAAGCAGTAACTCCATAATTCCACATTGGAAAACTTGAGCAATAAATGACCGGTGCATCCAATTCAGAAAAAGAACTTATACATTCTCACTGAAAAGCTTTGCCGATAAATAATGCATCTAATTCAGAGAAAAACACTTACTCTGAAAAGAAAATGGATCAAATAATAAAAATACAACACAGAATTAGTCCCTGCACGCAGAAACTTTGTCATGTTCAGAAGTTTGCACATAACCTAAAATTCACAGACAGAATTTTGGTCAAAACTTTGTTCCTTATTTCCCCACCCCCCAAAAAAGGCACACTATATGTTGGCAATCACACGTGTAAGCAGCAAGTCCACCTCAAACAGCTTCAAGAGATAGCTATTGGCCAAGAGAGATAATATTAGTTTTTCATGTGATAAACCAATAAACTATTAGACAAACTGTAGCGAATTACTTACATTTCTTATAGACTGAGAAAACAACAACAAGATACCCAATGTAATCCCACAAGTGGAGTATGGGAGGGTCGAGTGTACATAGACTTTACCCCTACTTTGGGAGGTAGAGAGGTTGTTTCCGATACACCCTCGGCTCAAGAAAAAAAATATCGAAGCAAATATTATAGAAAACATGACAAAGCAAAGCATGATGAAAGGAAAAAAGGAACAAAGACAATAAAAGAGTGTGATAATTGAAGCACAAGAGACAATAGAAAGCCACAAAAATCGAAGAACAAGAAACTACAGACAAAGTACTACAACTACTAGTATGGAAGGATAAGGGGGGCAATGCTAAACTACCAACTAACCGTCTACCTTAATTTGTGTCCTCCACAACCTCTTATCTAAAGTCATGTCCTCGGTAAGGTGTAACTACATCATGTCTTATCTAATCACCTCTCCTCAATATTTCTTCAGCCCACATCTACCTCTCCTGAAACCATCCACATCCAACCACTCACAAGTCCACACTAGAGCATGCATCCATACATCTCCTTTTCACATGCCCAAACCATCTCAGTCTCGCTTCCCGCATATTGTCCTCCATCGGGACCACTCTAACCGTGTCCTGAGTATCTTCATTTCTAATCCTATCTTTCCTAATATGCTCACACATCCACTGCAACATCATGATTTCCACAACTTTCATCTTCTAAACATGAGAATTCTTAATTGGCCAACACTCCACCGCATACAACATTGTAGTTGATCTAACCACCACTTTGCAGACTAAGAAAACCATAGAACAAAAAAAACAAATTCTAAACTAAATGGTTGGCAAGTTAGATGTCAGTCTCTAACATGAAAAGGTCACATATGTAGGTTCCTTGACGTAGTTGGCATCAACCATTGTCTATTGTTTCTCAAAATATCACCAACACATTACTTCCTCAAAGTTTCCAAAAAAAACAGTTATGTGCCTAGCTACGGAGAAACCTAGAGAAGAGGTTCAACTTCAATTAGTATTCATACAAGGCAAGAGCTTGAAGAAGTCATACAAGTTCATCCCTATCACCAATACACAACTTTCTTTAAGTTTGCCCAAAAATACTATACAATGCTCCTAAGTCCTAGCTAATAATGGACCGACAAAGATGCTCTGATTTGGATTTGTAAGCAAAGACTTGAACCAAGAGGATGTCGTGACTTTTGAAATAACAAAATTGCTCAAAGAACTTTGTATCATAGACATCCATTCAAACCAACATAAGGAATAGATCCCATGTACCATCCGCACAACACAACCAACAGAGGCAAATCAGCAATAAAACAACATTTTGTCCAGAAAACCTCATGTGGTAACAACCAACAGGAAATATTCAACAAAAGCAGTGCTTAGATGGTAAACACCATCCACCTCCAACCCTAACATTGTAGTCTGAGTCACCACAGGAGCACCTCCAACCCTAACGTTGTAGTCTGAGTCACCACAGGAGTGAAAAAAGGTGGGAGCTCCTAGGAAGGGTAAAAAAAATATTACTAGAAAATTTTCACGGCCTAACTTTGCCAAACCTTCAGACAACCAGAAACAAACCAGCCAAAAATTCCAACCCTAGACATACTAAATACATATACACTGAAACAACTGCGAACACAAGATGATCATCCGCAACAACCAATGAACAGACACACACCACAAAATCTAATCAAATCATTCGAGAAAAAGCAGATAAACACAAATAAAACGATACGAAAAATCAACAAAACATGAAGCAATAATCAAAACAGAATTTTTACGCGAGTGTAGGCAAGCAAAGATGCTAGCGATCAATCAATGGATCGAAGAAAAGATAAAAGAGAAAGAGAAAGGGATTGACCTTCGGAATAGCGATCGAACAGCGAGATTCAAACCCTAAATTTAGCCGAGAAAACGAAGAAAGATCGATGAAAGATTACAAGGGAATCTCCTTCTCTCTGAAAAAACTTGAGAAAATAGAGAGAGAATGAGAAAAAGGTCTACTGTCGTTCAATAAATATATGTGTGAGAGAGAGGGAAGAGACCGGTTATTTGGTCACTTAATACTCGGTCCCTCGGGTTTAGAGAAATGGTAATTTGGCCCTTAAAAAATAAATCTATCTTAGTAAATTAATGGAAATGGCATAGAATCAACCTCAACTTTCTCGAAAAGTCGAATGCACTCTTAAATTATTATAGCGATCTATTACATATTCATATATTACTTAGAAATGAATTTATTTTCACCCTAAAAGTTGATATGTCATAAGATTGAAAGTAAAATTTTAAAAAAAAACGCGTAAAAGAATTATTTTAAAAAAAAATTAAAAAAGCGTCAACTCATTTTCCATAGACAACCCTTCCAACTTCATTCTTTTTTTTCTTCATGTCATTTGTTTTCTTTTCTTCTTCTTTTATCTAATCAAAATCACCTTTTTTTCAATTTAGTAGTTGACGTTGTTGTTGGTGATGACCGAAAAATGTGTGATGGGTTAATAATGTGTTTGTGGTAGTTTGCGGTGGTTCTAATTATGATGATGTAGGTTGTTGGTAGTAGAAATTGATCACAATGATGACAATGACTAATAGTAATGGTGGAGGTGAGGGTAGGGCGGTCATGGTGATGACCGAAGAATGTATGGTGGTAGCTGGCGGCGATGCTAGTTGTGATAGCAGATAGTTTGTTGGGTAGTGGGGAATTGACTGTAGTGGTAGTAGTGATTGTGGAGGTGGTAGCAGCTACAAAAATGGGAGTGGCGATGGCAATGGTCATCCTAAATATTCGCCATTGTTAATGGTATAATGTTATTGCTAATGATCATCCTAAATATTCAAATATTCTATCTGATTGCAGGGGTCTTCTTCAGCAGTCGGGACCCCCCCCCCCCCAATACTCCATAGCTATCGGGAAACTAACAGTGTAGCAGACACGCTTGTGAAGGAGGATGTCATTATGCAGTCAACTAATTCCAGCTCTTTTTGGGAAGTTCCACCCCTGTTTGTTTTGAAGAAAGTTGAAGCAGATAAGGCTGGGACTCGTTTGTTAGGCCTAAACGGCCAATATCTATTTTGTATAAGTGTAATAATACTAGTAACGACCCTCCCCTAAACTGTAACAGCAAGCAAGTTGGTCTGCCTCTACCATGTAATGACACATACTAGTTATTAATATATTATCTTGTTTATCAAAAAAAATAAAAAATATATATATATATGTTCTTACTCTATAAGAAAATATGAAATTAGCTACAAAATTTATCGGTAATCACTACATAATTCGTCACTAAAAAAATCCTAGCAAACTAAATTTCCTTATATTTCGTCCCTAATTTGTTGCCAAATGGGATTAGCATGAAATTTTTATTGTTTTGCTATGAAATTTTGTTTGTTGGTAATTCCTTATTTTCTAATATAAAATTAGTTGTTTTTTTTAATCAAAAACACATTATGAGTAGTTTATTTTAATAGATTAATCTTATTAATTATATTTTGAAAATATAAATTTAACTATTAATAATTTATGTAATTATATAATAGTAAAATATATTGAAAGAAAATAACAAATCTCTTATAATTTGTTTCTTAATAAACAAGTAAAAAGGAAAATGGTCGTTAAGTAAAAAAGAATAAAGGAGTGTATAGCATGTGTTCTCAGATAACACACTTTAGATATATCTGGGCATGAAGAAGTAATTATCCTTCACGAGATTCAAATGAAAAAATGAAAAATATATGGAGTTAATTAAAGTAGAGTAATTTACACACTTTAATAGTTTAATATTAATCTTTATACAAATAAGTAATTAATGGTTCACTAAATACAAATGGAAATGGAAAATATACAAAGGAAATTAGAGTACAATTATTATGTTAACGTGTATACAATTATTTATTGAATTTACATTTTATCCTTCTATTGACATTGTTTCCAGAAGGAAGTATTATTAGTTACTTATTTTTTCCAACAAAATCCAAACTTTGTTTATTCCATATCTTCAACAAAGTACCGAGGTGGGGTGGGGGTTGTGAAGACCTTACCTCCGAGAGAACACTAAAAATACATAAACTTCTTAAGTTTGCATCAACCTTATGGCCAAATAAATATCGAAAATTGAGTGAGGATATAATTTTCTTGAATGAAATAATTTTATATATACATGTAAAATAATTTTTTTTATTACCTTTATTACTTGTGAGTTGTGATTGATGTGATGTGATGTGTTAAATAATAATGCACACCTTATCGTAAAAAAATGAGAACATATTTCTATTTAACATTCACAAAACAATAATTAGGCTTATTAGCATGAGGATTTTTTTAATAAACTTTACGTCTCTATCTTCATCATATTCTTGATTTTATAAATCAAAGAGGTGAAATTAGAAGTTTAGTTTACTCTTGAAATTATTGCAATAATTGCTTAACCTTTAAATTATTTATTTGATTGTGCTAGATTTCAACAATCAATGATGTTTTAAAGGTTTTGATTCCATATAATATATTTGGTTCACAAGTACTTTGATATTGTTTCCATTATCTCGAAAGGTTACTATTTTTATCAAATATTTATTTTAATGATTTTTTTATTTTTAATTTTTCAAAAGATCATCTAAATATCAATCTCATTAATTTGTATATATTTTTAGCTGTTGTTGCTCACTCAAGATTTGATGCACAATAAAATGAGATATTCTCAACAAAAAAGGACGTGTTCCCTTTCGTAACACAAAAAACCAAGTGATTAAGGATAGATTTAGAAAAATAAAGTTAATTCCTTCTTAATTATGTTTTTTTAAAAACATTTATTTTGGACTAAAATAAAAAAAAGACCAAAAGATCACTTAATAAGTGAGGAAAAAAATATGGGAAAATTGTATGAAATAACAAATTATTAATTCAAATTAAATATTATAGCCATAGTTATTTTATTTGTAATTCGCAGCAAATATCCCATTTTTTTGACATCTTATTCGGTATACATTTAGCCATTTTCGGTATACAATTAGTCATTTTGTACATTTCGGTATAAAATGTGTTTGTGCTTGTATAAAGCGAGAGTAAAGTATATATACAAATACAAATACATATATTTTCGTCCTATACACTTATAATTATACAAATACAGATTTTATTATACAAATTACAATGTATAAATGAATTTATACAAAACTGAACAATTTGTATAAAATTGGATGTATCTAGCGAATTATACAAATCAAAAGCTCTATAACAAACATAAAATTTGATATGGAGCGCAATTATGCAAACTATAGTTATAACATACAAATATGATTTTTATGTTTGCTATGTGAAAGTTGTTCAAAAAATATAGTATTAGTTATTTTTCTCCTTTTACATGTTTATGTCATTGAAAATTAAATTGAATTCAAATTCATTGTATTGAAGTTTGATAATTTAATTTACTGTATCCGAACGAATTTTAAATGTTTGGTATTTAATATTCACTTTTAATTATTGAAATTGAACTTTGAGAATATTGAACGTTCACCCCTAAAAATTATATGTCTGCCTTTTGTTTGTAATGACAATAATCAAGTCGATTTATAGTAGAGATCTAAACTCTAAATATGATTGTTCTAAAATCAACATTTCATATATTGATTCAATTTGAGCTCTCTTGTTGAGAATGCTAATTTATTTTCAATATGATGCCTTGCATGAGACTTGAACCTCCACACTTTGCATGTTCAGATAAATATTTAAAAATTACATAAAAAAAAACTATAAATTATAATAATTAAACAACTTATATTGTCTCTCAAAATTTTATAAATGTCACGTAAATTGAGTGAAGGAGTAACACATATTATTTAAAAATTACACCAACAAATATTGTAAATTATAATAATTAATAATTTAAAATTATATAAAAAAAATGGAAGATTCGATATGTGGTACATAATTAGGACAAAGGTTGAATTTCACAAAGCGAAGGTGAATTGTGCAATGCCTCGATACAAAGACGAGCCTCCTGCAGTCCGTGTTTACACTGTTTGCGATGAATCCAAGTTCGTTTTCGTCAACCACAGTTTTATCTCCGTCTTCTAAATTACGAATTCAAATTTATTTGATAATTTCACGATTTAGGTTTTTTACTAACGTTGTTGCAGATATTTGATTGTGAGGAATGTTCCGGCGTTGGGTTGTGGTGATCAGCTCTCTCAACTATTCTCCACTTACGGAGAAATTGAAGAGTATGGCTTTTCTCCTAATTTCTCTTAACACAATCCATTGTTGTGCATGGGTTTCTTCAAAATACTTACTCTCCGCATTTTTACTTGTCCACTGTACTCTGAAAAAAAAAAAAATCCACTTTTATTTGTCATTCGATTTGTTTCTCCTGTCCAAGTCAATATTGAATAAGTAAAAATGGATGAAGCTTTAAGTATTTCTTTTTGATGTTAAAGGGTACTGTATTAATGTGCAGCACCTTCTGGTGCTGTGGGGAATTTAGTGTAGTGAGCTCAAAAAATCTACCATGACCTCAGTATCATTTGCAATTGTCATGTTACACCAAAAAACAGTTAGGATAAACATCTTTACTTAGGACAAACTACAAATTCTGACCACCAAAGGTTGAACTACGGTCTCGAGTTTGAGCCCAGTGTATGGAGTTGCCTCTGGTAGGGAGCGATTTATCCTCTATGTGGGACTTTTCAATGCGAATCTGGATTAGTCAGGTCCCAAAGCGGGTACCGGAGATTGGGTGAGAAACCAAAAAACAAACTACAGATTCTGATTTGCTTACAAAAATCCTTGCATTCCTTTCCTTCCAAATGGCCCATCATATTACTGAAGTTAGAGTATTCCATGTTTTCATCTTTGTCTTCCCTAGACCTTTTGCAAGTAATTGGAGATGTACTCGTATTTTAAAACCTTTTGGCTTGTTTTCATCTTTATATACATAATAACTCAACTTAACCGTGCCTTTTGTTTCCAAAGAGCATGTCATGTAAAATTTTACAATGATGTTAGCTCAGCTAGTTCCATCTAAAACTTAGATCAATTTTTCTATATTCGAAAATTGAAGGTTAAAAATGGAAGGTCTAAGAATAAAATAAGAAATCCTTTTCAAAATGAAAGAGTTGAAAAAGTACACACAAAGATAATAGAGGGACTAATACTGCATTTTGCTCTTTGTTCTCTATTTTTTTTTGTTTCATTTGGGCTGAGGGGGGGATGGCAGAGGGGATACCTATATATCTGCTTGCTGAACTAATATGTTCCTTGCATCTTGTAATTGTTGGCTTTTTTCTTTACAAATAAACTTAGGATGGTGATTGTACTTAGCGATGCACAATTTAAAGATGAAGTTGGTAGTGTCAATAATGTCTTCTAGTGTGTTACCTTCATCATTACTGTTCTTCTGGTTTCTTAGATGTAAACCAATGGATGCTGAAGATTGTGAGCCATTTACAGACGTCTTCTGGATCAGGTTTTGCCGGGTTGACAATGCCAGGTGATTACAATGTTCAGATCATAACCGTTATATCTAGAGATGTTAATGAATATTGGTATTTTCTTTTATAGTGTTGTGAAAGATCTCATTAAACTGCTAAGGGAAAGGGCAAGATTTGCGTATTGCTAAAGGACTCCAATACCCTTATAACACAATAGAATTTTTTTGAAGGAACTGGTCCAGCATAGCTTTATTTTCTGGACGATGATTTCCATGCAATTCTCCATATACATGCACATTTGTTTTTATATTGCTTCGTGAGTTATGCTTACATATTCGCTATCCAGATTTGCCAAAAGGAAACTGGACGAGTCTGTTTTCCTAGGAAAAAAACTACAGGTTTCTTATGCACCTCAATTTGAGAGTCTGCACGAGACGAAGGAGAAGTTAGAAGCAAGGAGAAAGGAGGTTTTAGCACGATTAAACCGTAAGTACCTTGTCACAAAGTTAGAAATTACCTTGTCCAACGAGAAAAATTCTGCCTTTATTTTGTAGACCCCTAGTTTCTTATTTTGGAGTTGATGTCCTTTCAGCTGGAAGGTCGAAAGGATCTGCCACATATCGGCCAGATATGATTGGTGGGCCCTCAATAACTCCCTCTCCAGCCCAGTTGAATTCTACCACACAATCAATTGGCTCTAATAATAGGTAGTTAAATAAAATGCTCTGAATTGACTTTTGAATTTTATTTATCAAAATAAAGTAAAAACATTTTCATTGTAGGCAGAGCTCGAGTTCTCAGTGTAATTCTGTTCATGACATGCAGTGTTCTCCCATAACAATGGTTTCTTCAGACAAGGTTAGTCATAGGTAACAAAAGTATTGCATTTATACCTCAATATGATTTTGACTTTTGGCAACTGATATTAACATTAGTATCAGATTCAATAGTCATATTATGAAGCAGGGGGTTGGTTGCCAGATAATCATTTCTCTGCAATGTTGAGTGCCTGACGGTTATAAATGTTATCTATAAATTTTTGGCAGATCTCCATAGGTTGTGAAACTAGGAGACATTATTTTTTGGTAAACTAGGAGACTTAGCATCCCTTTGTTCGCTTGTCATTGGTGGATTAGCAAAGGGAAGAAGAATGATGAAAGGGAGAAAAATCAATTTTGTGCTGTGTTCTTGGCAAATTAGAAGCTGTAGACAGGTTTCAAGGGGTAGAATTTTCTGTCAAGGATTGAAATGACTTCAAATAAACATAAAAATCAATTTTTTTTTAATGCTAGTTGAAGAATTACCACTAAATGAGGTCAGTAGTGAGTGCTGGGATTGCAAAAATTAGGAACTTTCATTGGTTGATCCGAACTCACGCCCGTGAGTTAAGCCTTGGGGCTCACAGAGTTGGTATCAGGGAGAGGACTCAGGATTATCTAGATTGGGTATGTGGTTGCGCGTTATATGGGTAAGCCTAATGGTCAATGAAGTGAGAGGAGAACCATATCTCAGGTTCAAATCTCAGCGGAGACAAAAACAATTGGTGATTTCTTCCATTTGTCTTAGCCTTTAGTAGACGTATCCCATGGAATTGGTAGTGTGCGCAAGCTACGCTGGACACCATGGTTATCAAAAAAGTATGGGTAAGCCTGCCCAGCTGGCTGGAGCTTGGATCCCATCATTTTGGGGTTAATTTAATGCTTGTTTAGCTAGTGAGGGTCATGAACGGTGCCAACTATTCTTGTTCTGCCTCATCTTCTTTTCTTTTATTCTCCCCTTCCAGTTCTTGTGCAACAAATTATCGGCAGAAAGGCTCAATTGGTAATTTACCTAAGAGATAATACATTTTCCGTTTAGTATTTGCTCCTTTCTCATTCTACTTATAGACATGAGGAGGAACAACAAAGAGCCCCTTACAGAAGAGAGGGGAATGAACCTAGAGATAAGAAATTCTCTTAAAAATGATTATTCCGTTCTTCAGTTCAGTCAGGCCACCACATCTAAAGTTCTAGTTGTAGAACCCCCTTTTTACCTGGTTTCAACTTTTCTTTGCAACTCTTGTATGAACTCTATGTGCGTGAGTTTTGCTTACTGCATGCAAGTTCACAACACTTGGTTTTGAATTTCTGTCGAATGACTGTTTCTTCTCCACTTTGGTAATGATGTCAGGAATACTTTCCTTCACAATCTATGAATCAAACTGTTAAGCTGGTCAGAGATAAACTAAATAAGGTAACAATCATTAGTCTTTTGACTTGCGATCATGGATTTTAGATTTGCTTGTTTATTTTTTTTGACAATTTGATCTGTTCTTCTTTAGATACAATCCAGTGCGGACCATTTAGAAGAACCATCCAAGCGAAAACGAGTTGATAATAGGAGACGGATATAAATCCTATGCAGGTTTTGACAAGAGTATATGGCTATGGATTTAGTGTTCCCCCCAGAATATATCAAAATCTTTCTATAGTTTCTTTTCCATTCAGTAACACCACCTCTTCCTGGAAAATCATCCCTTGATGCTGAATCTGTAAACCAATACTTTTTCTGGGTTCTAGTCCATGGTATCCAGAATCTCTTCTGACTTCTTCACTAACTGGCCTCTGGGTATCAACAAAAATGATGCCGTTCTTATTTTAGCTCCCAAGTCTATCCAATTTCTTCTTTGTTTCTTCGATGTTATTACCATAGATTCAATCACTATAACTGATAATCCTATGTATACAGTTTTCAGAATTTTCCAAGCAAGTTAAAGATTGAAACCCAGGCTTATTATCACTGTTCCTGAATTGCTTGATAAGGTCAATGGGTTTAAATTGTGTAGTTTGCTTTTCTGTCACCAGAAAAATTCTAATTTGAGCGTTGCAACATTTAATGATCTAGTTGATAAAGCAGGGTACATGAATTGCGACAACTGTGGGATAGAGCGAAGTGACATTGCAGCATTCTGTTGTGTTGCCTATGTTTCATGTGTTTGGTCCTGTTAATTTTATGTATTCACAGTTGCAGAAGGGTAATACTGTTGTGTCTATGGATAAGTTTGATTTGGAAATGATTATATTGATAGGTACAGGGTGACACATTTATGGATTGTTTCTCAGATGGTTTAGCATTCGCAAAGAATCCTGTGGTGAAGCATAATTTAACTTCATTGAAGCATGTTGGATCTGGTGCTGCACCTTTAGGGAAGGAAGTTAATGGATGAATGCAATAAGATGTCCTCGCGTTGTTGTTGTTTACGGATATGGTATAACAGAAACCTGTGAGATTGTCTCATCAGAGAGAATCAATATGTAGGCTGCAGAAAACAGGATCAACAGGGACTTATAGTTCCAGGGAATGGAAGCTCAAATAGTTAAGAGTTGATAAACTGAAGCCTCTTCCTCCTGGACAATTAGGGAAAATATGGGTGCACACAAGGCAATTTCAACAATCCATAGTGCAGATATTGGGTACTTTGATGAGGAAGGAATGTCCTTCCTATGTATTAGTTTGACAGATGCATAGAGCTTATACATTAAAAATGTTTTCAGGCTGCACATGCTAAGCTTGAAGGTCTCTGTTTTTCATCCTGAAATATTAAATGCTGTTGTACCAATTCCTGATGCTGAGGCCGAGGCTGCTAGTGAATGAGCTTAGTATTCTAACAAGGAGACTCAAAGAAGTTAAAAAAAAATGTCACATCTGGAATTTGAGTCTGTATTTATCTTATGTCAACGGGATTCAAAGTTTTATGTATGTATAAAAGAAAATGTTTTTACGCTATTTACATAGTATGCGTTCCTACTTCCTATCCGCCACTGCTAACATTGGGATGGCGACAATCACAAACAATGTTCCTAAGTCAGCCTCTGGGGACATCCTACAAAAACTAATTGAGAAGCTCAACGAAAACTATAAGATTGGAATAGTTTACTCTTTGATCGTTAAATGTGCATCCACTGACCCAAGGCTGTTTCATAGACACACTATCCTTGTATTTTCAAATAGTAACAGAATTAAACTGATGATGAGAAAATGGGAAGAAACATGTATAGTTTGTAACATGGAGTGGACCACGATGAGTTTCAACAGTATAATCTAGGCAATGTAAAAAGAGAGCAAATACTTCACAGGAGACTTCTTTCAGAGACTCAATTGAATCTTGATATAAGAAATTCAAAGATCTAACATTGCAAGATTAAATGAAAGCTGGGCAACGTTTCTCAGGCGGGGTATAAAAGCAAGAAAGGCTATGCTGATTTCACCTCTACAAAGATAGATAATTTGAACAAAAACTATGTTAAACACATCAGGAAAAAGTTCATGCGAAAGAAATCCTTAATGTAACCGAGTGTTAAAGAATTCTCTTCACCAGTTGGTGTAGGGAGAGAATGTAGTAAGATGTCGCATAAGCCGCATTCCCCCCCAGCTTTAGTCGTAGCAGAGAAGCAAATGTATATGTTGTTAATCCTCCTTGTTGCTAGCTAGTCTTGCCCGGTGTCTAAGTTCAGCTTTTTTCCACCTCACAATCAGGTAGCATAATGAAAAGAGGGTATTAACCTGCAAAGAAGAAAGGTGTAAAGCAGATTAGCGAGTGAAAAACAACAGAAATGACGAAAACAAAGAGAGCCGAATGACCAAAGATACTCACCAAGATTATTATCGCAATAACCAACAGAGGCCCAGACCAGAGTGTGGAAAGAAAAATGCCATGTGAATCAAAGTAATTCTGGCGCGCAAAGCTTTTCCAGTTCGCAGCTAATATGCGATTAAGCCTCTCAGCACCATACACTCCTCCCACTGTATCATAAGGTAACTAAAAAAAGTGAGGAAAGAGGGACATTCTCATACACTGCAATGGAAAAGATCAAACTTCTAACATGCAAGCTAGAAAGATGTCATCACTTCAGTTTCACAACACAAAGCTACTAGCATACGGAATATAGTACCTGCTACTTAACAGCCTAAAAACTTATGCTTTCATTAAGCTCAACAATATGAATTTTTCAATCTGAAAACTAAGACATATGTAGTCTGCTAAACCCAAAACATAGAAAACCATGAAGACAAAATAGAGTAATGTCGAAAGTTTAGCTTTCTTCCTAAAACATAAGTTCTATGTGTCATTGTGAAAGGGGAAGCCTAGCAATCCATGTAGAAAGTTCAGACAGGTTATTCCGGAACTGTATTATGTCATTGAGCTTTTGAAGTTGTCTACTGAGGACATTTCTAACGAAAAAGGGGTAAAAAATGGATAAAGTAATTTTTAAAGCCACGTGACATTTTTGGAATTAAAAAACCAACTTTAGAATTTTTTTTAATTCAGTAAATATAGGTTTGTTAACAAAAAGGGTAAATAATGCATCATTTGTTAGACGGCAGAGGTATATATGCACCACATGTTTAACAAGGGGGTATATCTGCTCTAAATTGCAAAGTTGAAGGGTATATTTACCCCCTTCCCTTCTCACTTCATGGAGACAAAATTATCCTACTTCTTGTCATTTGGTGGCAAGCACTTATAGGAAGAAATTGTTATGGGAGCAGGCATAACTCTTTAGGCCGTTTATCACCTGAACTCTTCTGCAAATCTAGAAAATTGTATCCAGCATGCTACATGTGTCAGAACAGCCTAGAATCAGTTAACCACTTGTTCCTAAATCCTACATTCTTCAGTGGTCACTGATCTTTAAAACATGTTCCCTTCAGTTTTTGCAATTAATTGGAGCCCATCAAAGATGCAGTTGAAAATTGATGCCTATGGAAAGTTGACAGTACAATCAAGAAAACCCAGCATGTATTTTTTGGAGTCTTTGGAAAGAGATGAATCTCAGATTTTTTAATGGCATCTCAACTCCTAACTGTAGACTAAAATCCTTTTGCCTATTGAACCTCTTCAGTTGGAGCAATCTTATACCCTGTAAATGATGTTATTCCCCTTTATTTCATGAGCTCCCTATCAGTGGTTTAAAACCGTACTTTTGCTTTCCGGTTAAACTCCCTGGTCTAGTAGAGGAAGTTGTTGTATTAGGAGTTTGACCATGATTTATTGTGTACTTACTTTGCATCTCCTGATGCCAATTTAATACAACACTTAACTTCATGAAAAAATATCAAGAAATATCAGAAACTGGATAACTGCAAATAGCGGTGAACTTACGTGCAAAAAGGAACAAAAACATCTGGAAATTGATGTTCTTCCGAGACACAATACATACTAGAAGAAACACGGCGTGAAATGAAAGAAGACCTACCAACCAAGGTTCCTACATAAAGAAAGGAAAATCATTAATAAGCAAGACAGCCAAATAAATTTGTCTTTAGTTAAAATGCAAAACTCTCATGTTTGACAAGCTCAAATCACATCTTTTGTTAGCCAATGATACCTCTTGCTCAAATTTTTTAATAATAACAAATATATTTTGGTAAGGGAATGATGTATGCAATGATGAATACATTATCTCCTTTAAACATTACAATTTCAATTAGCAAGCAAATGCTAACATAGAGCTCTAACTTCTTTCTAAAATTCTCCTAGTATTGCATTAGACAGCTGGCAGCATCAACCACATGCCATATGATATCATTCCCCTTAAGGATCAAGTAGAGATCTTAGACCCTCTTTCTCATCTTTAGTTTCAAAAGTGGAGGACGAAAAGCAAATTCAAAAAGTGAGTAAAATGAAAAAAACAAAGAGGCATAACATGATTGGAACTAAGGAGTAAGGACCATATAGTAGAGGAAGAGATAACAAGATTGCAACGGAGAGAAAGGAACATATAACCAACTCTGGGTGACTGTAGTACCGAGGTAGCAAAATACTACTTAGGCAAATTACAATTGAACCGACAGCCAAAGAATTTTCTTTAGAAGGTTTGCCTAGCCGAGCATTAACACAGTACATCTTGCCAACAATTTGCCTTGCCTGGCCTTTATCCAAGAAAAATCTTTAAACTTCAGCAATCACATATGATGGGATTTTTAACATTCTAAACCAACTACAGATCATCCTATCATAATTAAAGAAAGAAAAGTGGAATTTAGAAAGATGTTTTATTTCAATACACAATTTTACGAGGATAGGAGAGTTCTACCTCTCTTCAACTGATAAGGCTCCTTATATAGATGGTGTCCTTCTAACACTGATCCAATTTGATTGAATCGGTACTAATATATTTAAAAATCGCGAGCTAAATGTTCTGCTGAAACCTACTACTTAAAAGTAAAAAACGACACTAGGCTTAGAGAGAAGGAAGAAATCGCCTTGATGTTTTTCGTGAATTGTGATACAATAAACCCCACCCACAAAACCTCTGGCTAAGAACCAAAGAAAGGCTTCCCCATTCAGCTCCTTTGGTGACTCAAGCCTCTAATCTCATGGTTGGAGGTAGATGGAAATTTCCAATTCCACTAGGCTATCCCTCTCTTGCCCCAAAAGAAATCATATACAATAATAGCAGGAACTTCACAGAAAAAATGCAAAACAGTACATGAACCAAGTCCAAAGCAGAGCAAGATAAGCCTGCGGAAAATTTTTCACATATAAAACTACATAGCTTAGTTCTTAGAAAATATGGTTTATCTACCAAAGTATATGTAATTCTAGGAGACATGAATGTTAGAATGTACAACATTTCAATGTTACCATACGTTCTGCAATTAGATAATTGGCCTGACCCTCCGTTTTCCCTAGTACAAGCCATCCCCCCACCCCCACTGCTCCCAAAACAAAACAACAACTATGAAGCCTCAATCCCAAACAAGCTCGGATATGAATCCTCACTAACCATGTTTCACCGGTTAAGCTCAACACACACACACAACCCTTCCCTTTCCAGCTGCCCCAAACAAAACAACAACTACTAATCCTCAATCCCAAACAGGTTGGGATATGAATCCCCACTAACCACGTTTCACCATTTAAGCTCAACACAACACCCCCATCCACCCAAACAAACAAACAAACAAAGAAAAGAACAACACCACAATGACATACAACACAGACATTGCTATAAAAATCAATACCGGACAACACAAAAAAATGTAAAATACTGCAGAAACAGAGTACAAGGCACAACAAGATAAGTCGAGGTATAAAAATTTCACAAAAATAATAACAGGGTCCTAACAAAATCTGATTTCTACCAAGTTCAGAAGCTGGATAAGGGGAAAAAAAAAGGTCGAATTGGCAATACCGTCCAGTCAATGGCGTGGAAGAATCCTATGAAGTTGTCATATGCTGGTCTAAGACTAGACCTCATCTCTGCAGAGAATTTCTCAACAAGATCTGCCATTTGGTCCATATGGGAATTCAAAGCACTGCTTAATTCCTCCATTTTCGCCTCTCAAAATTCTTTGCTGCTTTGAGATCAAGAAAGTGACGCCTCTCTCTCTCTTCCGCAAATCTTGACACTAGCTCTGCTGCTTAAGAGTATTCTACACTTCCTTGTGTGGAGCTCTCTCTTATTGCTAAATCATCCCTTCTAAATTTGGAAGTTTTAAATTAACCCCTTATCTTATTTTATTATACTTGATTGACCTTTGGAATAGTCTCTCCATAAAAAGGTAGGGTTAACGTCTATGTACTAGATATGTTATTGATTTGACCTTTGTCATCGTTTGTTTTAAGGTACTAGATCGGTTGTTCCTGTTTAAATTTTGTATTGAATTTATTCTATGTTAAATTAGAGATATTAGTTATAACAACATTAGTTTTATATTAAAATTTTATTATAATTTTTCTCATATAAAAATAAAATAAATTATTCGGTTCTATTTTTGATTTTAATTCCAAATTGTAATCCTATAATATTCTTGCAAAGAACCCTTAGAGGTTGAGTTTTCTTAATTTAAATAATTTTCTGGATTAGTTTATACATATATACTCTTTCATTCTTAGTTATAAAAAAAAAGAGGCAAATTACAGAAATCACATCTTTTTAAGGCAAAATCATAATCTATTCCTTAAAAGTTTATAATTACATAAATCCCTCAAACGGATACAATAATATAAGTGCTGATACATTAATCTGATGCGCGAGATACATTAATCGTTAAGTAAGATACATTGCATTTTATACATGATACACTAATCTGATACGCGAGATACACTAATCTGATGCGCTGATACATTAATCTGATGCGCGAGATACACTAATCTGATGCGTGAAAATGAGGGATTTTGGAGATTTGTAAAACTTATAGGGGATAATGGTAATAAGTAAACTAAAAGGTGGATTTCTGTAATTTATCCTAAAAAAATACTGCACTTTTAGTCCAACTAATGACATTTTCAAATTTTCTAGCTCGTTGTTATGAAAATTATTCACTTTTTCATATTTTTCCCTATTTTATTTGAGAATTAGTGCTATCCGAAAAAATTCAAATACAACTTCAAATATTTGAAATTTGAAAAAAATAATCCAAAACCCTATTTTCGAAAGCCAAGAAGGAGAGGAGAAACAATGTTTTATTTGAACTTTGTCAATATTAAGTGTAAATTAATATTATAAAAAAATTAAATATAATATAGATAATAAAGTAAAAACTAGTGATCCCATTTAACTTTTAATCTTAAAACCTAGCTTAGATATTGTTAACTTCTTCTTCTTTCTTTAAAAAATTATCATCGAAAGAAATTCTTCAAAATGATGATAATAATAATATAATGCAAGATTTATAGCAATACAACTGGAGTCGCATAATTGCAAGAATAGATATCTAAAAGTCTATTCAATTTTAAAGGTTTTAACTTACAAGTAACTATAAATTTATTAGTCTAATTCAAAATTTACTCGATTAATATAATTATCTCAAATTAAAATCAATTCTAATAGGAATAAAAACTAATTATCTCAATTTAAACTACAATTTTCCTGATTAGAGCAACTTGAATAAACATATTTTTTCTCATGTTTCATTATATGCCTTTACCTTCAAGTTTTTTTTCCCTTTTCGAGGTAATTAAATTGATCATAATTATTATAAATCCATCACAATCTTGACGTAGACTACACTAATTTATCATTCTAAATCATGCATATTTTAATTATAATTTATAATGAATAATCAACATTTTTAAAAGAAACAAATCAAACTTTAATATTTAATACCAAGTATTTTGGTGCTATTGTTAGATCCTTCTATGCTTCATTAGATGCATTTATGTTTTGAATTTTGTGAAAGAAAAAAAATCCAGACAGCTACGTAGAATACACAGGCGGCAAAAAAATATACACTCAAGAATATCATCTAAACAAATATTATGCGCATACTAATTTAGAAAAATAATATTTATAAAATACTCAATATACATATACATTGCTTCATGATATATCAAATTGTATTATCCAAAAATACATTAACGTATGTAATTTTTATAAATTTGAATAAATAGTAAATATTTTACTTGAATAATTATAAAAGAAAAATATTTTCTTTTAATAAAATAAGTATATTAGAAACGAAAAAAAATAATTTTTCTAATAAAAATAGAGAAATCTAATTTTACCATTGACATTTTATATTTATTGCGTCCTCTTCATCTTTTAAAACACCTTATACTCACACTCGCTCCCACTCCTTATCCTTCACATTTACATCATAGTATGTTTAGATTATGCTCAAATTCTTTTAAGATAATGTTTTTTTTTACTTTTAGCAAATACAATAAAATAAATAAAAAACTTTTTTTTTCAGATTTAAGAAAATATTTCCTAACACATGCTGAGTGGAAAATAAAAGATTTTTTTTTTAATATAAGTTGTCCATCAACTAAACAAAAATGAAATTATATTCTATTTATTACAACTGAAACTCAGTAGAAAAAGATCACTTTGTTTTTTTGGATTTGAGGATATGAGCTAAATCCAAAAAAGAGTCTAACCATGGCAGCAACAGCTCTTCTCTCATCTCCTCCATTGCCTTCTTCATCTAATCCTTCTATCCTTTCAACTCCCTTAAAGTATTCCTCTTTCTTTTCATACTATTTTCTTTATTTCTTATTTATCTCTAACAAAAAGATTTCATTTTTTTTTTGTTTTGTTTCTTGTAGAAAGCAGAGCAAGATTCTGTGGAACCAAAAAAAATGTGGGAAATTCAGGGTATGTTCAGAGTTTTACAAAGAACCCACTACCCAATATGGGGTTTCCAGAAGGGACTTGACCTTCATTGCTCTTTCCTCTTCACTCTCTCTAATTTTCCCATTTTCAGGTAAAAAGCTGTAAAGTTTGCATTTTTGGGTGTCTTTGAGTATAATTTCAATTTGGGGGTGGGGTTGTTTCTGTGAATTTATTTTTACCTTATCTCTGCTGCTGTTTCAGTTTTGTAATGTTAGTGATAAGATGAATATCAGCATTGTCATTTGAAGTCACTTATTAGTTATTGTCATTATTGAACTCTCTCCCTGTCCCAATAAGTTAGACCCTTTTGGCGGTAGCTAGATTTACAAGTAAAATGGATTATGGTCATACAAAAGATATACTCTCTTTGTCCATTTTTACTTGTCCGCTATTGACTTGAGTAACTTGACATAACCCTCAAGGAACAATATATGGAATGCCAATTTTACTATATCACCCTTTGACTAATAGTTAATAATAAGTGATAAATTATCTCGCAGTTTTCCTAACTGGACAAGTAAAAGTGGATATCTATTTCTAGTATAGTGGACTAGTAAAAGATTAAAAGCGGATGGAGCGAGTAGTTGACTCTCAATATAGTAATAGTATCAGACAAATGATAAAGATTAGTTACATATTAAAGTGTTTAGTATAATATTTTGAAATGTTAAAAAGTGGAGTAGTTAGTCAAGGAGATGTCAACCATGTTTGAAAGTGTAAGCAATTATACTAGTTTAATTTTGTTTGAACAGTTGGAGGGAGAAAATCCTTAAATAATGGGACAGTCTTATGATAATAACTTAAACATGCATGCTTAGAATGGTTATTAGAATAATCTGGATAAAGGAGAAAACAATATGGTTTTTAGTTTAGGAAGTGGTCAAGTATATCTGGATGGACTAAGCACGAAAGTCAGTCATGTAATTAGGACTCAGCGAATAGCGTTTCACCCTAAATCTTGTTACTGCAGATAAACCTTTAGTCTATCATTGGATGTCATGGATGGGAAGGAAGGGAAATGAGTGATAAAGTGTAGCATTGGCATTTCCTAGTTAGATAGACTACCTTAAAATGAATCAAGATGAAAGGTGGCGGAGTGTTGGAGAGGAAGGAATGATATAAATATTGCAGCTGATTCAAAATCAATGCTGGGTATGTGGATGTTATCTGGACATCCAAGTCAGACAGTTACATTCATATGCTGAAAATTACACTAGGTCATCTCCTAGTTGATTGAAATTATATATAATTTCTTTTTCTGGTAAATGGAAGAATGATGAGTCTTTTTAACAGCAACAGGTGAAACAATAGTGATGCTGAAGGGCTATGTTGCTCAGACTCTTCAAAAATGTCCCAAGTAAGTGTCGGATCCTTGAAAAAGTAGTGCATTTTTGGAGGATCCGACACGGGTGCGGCAACATTTTTGGAGAGTCCGAGCAGCTTAGCTGAAGGGTATATTGTCTTTCTTCCACTTAAAAACTAAGTGAAAGAACTTGCTGGGGAGGGCTCCTTGCTGCTTTCTCAGTGATATGGATTAAGTACATCATTTAACAAGATATTGTTCTGAAAATTATGCCCCACTGTCTTAAATTTTTAAATACAAGTTAGCCCAATTAAACATTTTGGACTCATCGGCCCTGTGAACTCTCAAATTGGTGCAATTAGGTACTTCCTTCCATTTGTCCTCTAAGTTTAAATACTTGTGAATTGCAAAGCAGTAGCTACTGCTTTTTCCAGAAGTATATTCAATAGTTGCGTCGTATAGATTGTCGTCGCTGAAAGTGGAACCTTCGGATGGTTAAATCTTGAAAATTTAAGTAGATAGTTAAAATACATGTCTTTGGCAACTGAATTCATCTGGGATTGAAGTGTATTACATAGGTGGATTGGGGCAGCATGATTTTATGTATGAATATAGTTGAATTTTTATCCATATACTTAGCTTAATGTAGAGATCCCTGTTTCAAGGGAAAATATTGTAATATTGTATTGCAGCTTTCTAATTGTTTTTAGGTTTAGTGAAGAGAGATTTTCTTGGCTATATGCAGGTTTAACTGCTGAAGAAGAGTTGAAAATGGGTTCGTCTGTTGATGACATAAATGCCTATTCCTACTTGTATCCTATTGAAATGCCATCTAAGAAGTTCGTCTTCAAATGGTAAGCAATAGCTTTGTTACTAGGTCCTTGTCTGCTTTCCATTTGTCATGTTTCTTTGAAATTGAAAAAAGAAAAGAAAATCATTTAGCTGGTGTTGTTGGTTTCTTATGTAATTTCATACTCAGAAACAATGGGCGTGATAATTTTAGACCAAAGAAGCCTAGACCTTTGAAATTCTAATGTATTTGTCATCAAACTTTGGAAGAAAAAAACAAGTTGCTGAAGTACACATTCAAATCCTTCTGTACATTTGGATAGTCCCAGGGGACTTTGGGGATACACTCTATTGAAATCCTATCCCTGTATTCAGCTTTTAAGATCTCATCACGCAAGTGAGAACTTCCAGTTGTTTTTCACTTGCCAAAAAATCTGTATCCATTTGATGTCCAAATCCACTTCTGTTCTGTATAGTACGGCTTCCATGGACACAGTATCTGCAGCTCCCTTAACAACCATTGTGGATTTGTTTTTTCTTGTGGTTTTATTTATTACTATGCAAATGAACTGTCCACGTAGTTTTCACCATATGAAAGAAAACCTCTATTTTCATGCACTGCATCCTTAATTGTAGGAACCTCACTCTTTTATCTATTTGAAGGGTGGAAACCAGAAAACCGGAGCGTTATTCATCAGCTGCGCCACTATCACGTAAGTCGGTGTATCTTGTCTCCCGTTTCAAAGGAGGAGATACTAAAAATATACTATAATCATTTGGTATTCTGGTTGGATGTTAGGGAAGTCACTGAACTAGGTAAAAGTCCCAACCGCGCGGCAAGTGTCTCTGAGCACCGTTGCCCTATTATAGTCTACTTATACATACTTCAGTTATCCCAAAAAAGGAAAAACAACACTTGAGTCACAACCTTTAAAAATATGCTTTTTATTTTTGATTTAATGATTTTTTTTCATGTGTTGACATATCATGCAGCTGATGCACGCCTTCGCATTGTGTCTGAACGAGTTGACATCATTGATAATCTCATCATTTCTGTTTCGGTAATTGGTCTGCTCCTGAATTGATTCTTGCTAATTTTGACCATGTTTCTGTTCTTTCTTTGAGACTTAATGCAATATGTTTGTTCAGATAGGTCCTCCCAACTCACAGTTCTTGAAGTCAAAGGAGAAAAGTACATGGAGTGCAAAGGATGTTGCTGATTCTGTTTTGTCGGATAAATCTGCTTTGGTAATCATATCATATATATATATAAAAGAAAACCTTAGGCCCGCCTACGTGGCGCCACCACACACCAGAATTCCCTTTTAAATTTATTTATTTCCAAAACTAGCCTTTCCCTTTCATGAAAAGTTGTGACTTTTATGAAGAATTGCGACTTTTAATGAAGAGTTGCGACTTTAATGAAGAGTTGTGACTTTTATGAAAAGTTGTGACTTTTATGAAGAGTTACGACTTTAAAGAAGAGGTGCGACTTTTATGAAAAGTTGCGACTCTATTGAAGAGTTGCAACTTTTGTGACTTTTATGAAAGGTTGTGACCTTTCCGAAGGGTTGCAACTTTTCCAAATAGTTGTAACATTTCCGATAAGGCACAATAAACATTTGTTCACGCTATCCTTTGTTGTCTATAAATAGAGGGATTTCCTCTCATTTTAAAACAACGAAAATTCTAAACTACTTCTTCTTCTTCACAATTAAATATTTGTGTACTTTGTTCCTGTTGAGTGGCTCACGGCTCACTGACACCATTGCTTATGTTACAGATCTTGGTATGTAGTTTACTCTATAGTCCTTCTCCAAATTTGACTCTGTGTCTCTAGAGGTAGCATATACATAATTGAGTCTAGCAGTATATGATGTGGTTTTTGGTTTGCATATCAACCCCCAGCTGTTTGTTAGAATATGCTTTACTAGTTCATCAGATTTTCAGTTTCTTCTTCTTCTTTGCCAATACAATGTGTAACTTATAGATTGTTCGGTTTGAGAATAAATGATACTCTCTCTGTCCCAATTTATATGACTAACTTTCCTTTTTAGTCGGTCCCAGAAAGAGTGACACATTTCTATAGTTCATAATAATTTAACTTTAAAATGCCATTTTATCCTTAATGAAATTATTTATAGCCACACAAACATCTATCACTTATTTTAGACCAGATGTTTCAAAAGTATTTCTTTCTTTTTTAAACTCCGTGCCAAGTCAAACTAACTCATATAAATTGGGACGGGAGGGAGTAGCAATTTTGAACTGATCACCTAGCGAAACCAATTAAGTTGTTCATGCATCCCAAAATTTCTCGTGAGAGATTCGGTTACATAAACTCTTATGCAGATGGCACATTGGTTGGATCATTGCATATATTCTTCCACCGACTGCCTTATAAAACTTCCTGAATTGCACAGCCCATTCTTTATCCTTTTCTTTTGCATGACTTTCAAGATAAATCCAACATGATATCTGTGTGAGGTAACATTTTCATATGTTTCTACAGCGTGTAACCTCAACACAGCGATTGGCAGAAAGTTCACTTCTTGATGCACATGCTTCTGTAGTGAGTATCTTTTCACTTGTGTGTAACTGTGTTATACATTTTCATGAATTATTATTTATGAGTTCTTGGGCCCACTTTGTGTTCGACATGCACTCAGTCAGCTGTTCTCTTTTTATAACAAATTAGATTGATGGTGAGTCCTATTGGTACTATGACTACCTTGTTCGGAAATCACCAACGAAAGCAGCAGTAAGTTTCCTCTTTAATTTAAAAAAATCTATATCCTGAATGACTTTCTACGATTCTCATATTTCATGTTGTAATATGCAGGCTCAAGAACCGAATCTTTTCCGCCACTATGTTGCTTCAACAGCTGAACGAGATGGTAAAATTGACTTTTAGTTAGTGATTATCATATTTTACTTTTCGCACGCATGATCTTTTGGTGAAAATAGAAGTGTATTTTGTTAATAGGAGGTACTTTTCCCTTTTGGGATGTAACTGTGGTATTTAAAACCATAAACTTGCTAGTTTCTCCTTTAGCTAGTTAATGCAATATTTATGAAATAATTGTTTCATTAGCTTAGCATTCTTCAGGTGGAGAAGTTCATCTTATGTGCTGACTTATTACTCATGATTTAGAGTACTCCCTCCGTTTTATTTCATGTAAACCTATTTGACTAGGCGGAGTTTATGAAAGAAAGAAAGACATACTTTTGAACTTGTGGTCTTATACATTCCATGGCATTTTTATGGCCATTAAATCATGTTATTAAGGGTAAACTAAGAAGTTAAAATTTAAGTTGTTTCTAAATATATAAAAGTGTCATTCTTCTGGAAACATACTAAAAAGAGAATATAAAAAAGAGTGTCACATAAAAGGGAACAATGGGTACTAAAAATCTATTCCTTTTGGTTTGGTTTGTAAGCAAGTTATACTGGGATTATAATATGAGGATTAAATAATGACGGGATTCCTAGTGAATATACTTTTATTGATAGAATCTACAATAGGGGACAAGATAGGTAGAGAGAAGAGAAGTGGTTGGTGCAGATAATAGGAGTAAATTTGTGCGATATTTCAGAATTTCCAAGTAAAAAAGGAAATATGTATCTATTTCAATCAGTCATGAATGCATGCAGAGAACATAAGAGAGCAAAGGAGGGGGTTGGATACTTAGAATCTCAACAAGTTACCTAAATCTATCAGTATAAATAAATGTGAGATCCCTATAGGCCCCAGGGATAGATGTTCTGATGTTGCACCAGGAGGAGAAGCAGCCATCTCATGGTGTTTCCGTCCGCCAATGTGCGGTTTGTGCCGCCACTCACCCCTTTACCCTCCATCTTCTCCCCTACAGAGGTCTCCCTCGCCATCTTTGCACCGCCTGTGTACTTGACACCCACCCCGGTTCCTTCTGTCCCATCTGTTTCGATGTCTTCCTCCACAAACCTCCTCCGCCTCACCTCCGTTTTCTATGCTTAAAATGCCCCTCTATCTCACACCTCTCTTGCGTCCCTGATGTTGCTTCCTCCTCCCCTGGTTATGTGTGCCCTCGTTGTTCTAACCCTAATTTCACTTTCTTCTATGTTACTCCCAATCATGCTAATAACACCATTGAAACCAACCCCCATTTGTCTAAACAGTTGGTTGCCGCTGCTACCATTGCTTCTGAGTCTATCCATAATGCCGCCGTTATGGCCAGGTTTAATGCTGACATTAGGGTCAAGGAAGCTATGTCAGCTAAGGCTGAAGCTGCCCAGGTTTTGTGTAGGCTAAAGAATCAGCTGGACAACCAAGATCATCTGCTTGGTTCCAAATTCTCTCCCATAGTTGTTTCTGATACTTCAGATGACGATTCAGGGGAAAACAGGATACATGAAGCAAAATGATGCTTGTCTCAATCTTCAGATGCAGATGATTGCGATATCCTTGATGATTAGCTTGAGTAGTTGCAATTCTAAAACAATGCTATATAAGGTTTTTCTTTTTCTTTTTCTGTTGTGTGGCTGCTGGTATCTTGCAACTACACTCTATTTTTGAATGCTCGGCTATTTGGGGGGCTGTTCTTTGGCGAATAGAGGAATTGGAATTATTCATTCAACTGTATCTAGCTTACTGTTAATGCCTCTCTTTCATTTTACATTTTCAGTGTATTGAGTTTTATTAGTTGCCATGTTTTCTTCACTGCCGTTTTTCCTTTTCATTACTACTTTGTTTTGCTTCACTTGAGCCGAGGGTATTCCGAAAACAACCTCTCTTCCTCCACGAGGTAGGGGTAAGATCTGCGTACACTCTACCCTCTCGAGACCTCACTTTGTGGTATTTCACTAGTATGTTGCTATTGTTTGGTATGAACTATATCAACTTGGATAAACCTTTATTTCCAATTTTAATCTTGGTTTTCTTAACAGACTTTGGGAGAACAGTTTTGGAGATAGGCAAATGTGTCTTTTTGTTATTTTATCCTGGGATTGTTACTGATTTGGGGATGTTATCCCACATAGAGTGGGGTATAAATAATACCACAATTGTGGTATAAACAATCCCGGAATTAGAAGTTCTACCAAATGCGGGATAAATTAATTCCAGATTTTATCCTGGGATTGTAATCACTTATCTTTGTAACCAAACAACTCTTTAAGATTTTCAGTTGACACTCAAGAAGGATTTTAAAAGGTGGCATAGAAAGGTGTTTCTGGTTTGATCTGGTTTCTTGGACATGACTGATCATTATTCCTCAAGCATATATTGTTGGGTTGGTATGAGGGTAGTTATGCTTCATTGCACTATACAGACTATTCTTGCTTTAATGTTTACAGATTTTTGGTCTTTGGCCAAGAATAAAAGAATCCTATGTAAAAACATATTGAGGACAATGACCTATCTTTTGGGTGTACATATTTCTGCACACACATGAATTTATGAGGTGCATATCTTATATCTTGAATTAAAAAAATTAAGAATATATTGTCATTCTGGTCTTAAAACTGTTTTCTATGTATGTTGTACCTTTAACCAAAGTGATGTGCTTTAGTAATTGCATCAGCATATTCCTACATAAGATATTGACATAGTAATTAGAAGACGCGTCTTAGTAATTGCATCACATTTTTTCTTGATGACTGAGAAATCGCTGGGCTCAACCCTTAGAACCAATTGAAGCCTTCAAAACTTGCGATAATGGGTCCGGTTCTCTACCCTTCTCCACTTAAATACTGTGCTTAGTTCGGATGATGCAGGGATCGAACCTTGACCTATGTCCCAAGTCTCTCAACCTTTGGCACTTAAACCATGTTCTGGGGGCGCATCAGCATATTCATATATTGACATAGTAACCTGACAACTGACGAGCTTATATTGAAATACTCTCAGTAGGTTTGCTGGTTAGCTTATTGGAGAATGCTTGTCATTTCAGGTTATTTGTATACTCTTAGCGCTTCCACTCTTGGCAAGCAATGGGAAAAAGTAAGTGGTTCTATCTTGTGATTTTCCTTTAGAAATTTATCAAGAACTTATAATATCACATAATGGCTATATTACTTAGTTGTACAGTACTCCAACATCACCCTTACATACTTGATAGCATTACAAGTAGCCATACATGAACCTGATCATTGAAGCAGATGAAATATTTGCTCCTTTCTGTATTTCATTGAAAATGCTGAAGAAATATAAGAAGTTCAGGTGGTGATTAGACCACAAAGTTTGAGTCATCAAGGGCACAGTGCAATCTATAGATATTGTTTGTACGTTCCCTTATAAGATTCAATGAAAGGCATTTCTTTTTGTGATGATCTACATCACTGAAGCCTTCTTGTTTTACCGGATCAATTTATTGTTTCTTTTAAACAACATGGATGCATAAGTTTTTTTTTTTTACATGGAGGCATAAGATTCTATCATAAAGACAGCAATTCAGTGCACTAAACTCCCAATATGCGCGGGGTCTGGGCAAGGGCCAAACCACATTAAGTCTATTATACATAGCCTTACCTTGTATTTATGCAAGACGCAAATCTCGTAATGCCTGTGTTACACGGAAACAACTTTAACCATTGCGCCAAGGGTCCCTGTTCATAAGATTATGTTTTCTTGACCTGACTAAAAAAAGCACATATGTTCACACTGTCAAGTTCCACATTTGTTGAGGAATGGGTTGTGGTCTCATTATTTAGTCTTACATAGTCCTCCCCTCGTGAGTTAGCTTTTGGGGTTGAGTTAGTTCCAAATTACATTTCTTAACATGATATCTATGTCAAACCTTTCGATCCTTGTTGGTGTTTCTCAATGTTGGACCCCTGTGGTATATTATACATGCTCGAGTTGTCCAGTCCTGGGCGTGTGAGGGAGTGTCAATCTCCCATTGGTTGAATGAATGAGTTGTGGTCTCCTTATATACAGTCTTGGACATTTCTCCCCTCGTGAGCTAACATTTGGGGATGTGTTAGGCTCAAAGCCTATTTGTTAACACACACGCAAAGAGAAGGCAATAGATTCTGACTTCTGAATTAAAATTCTACATTTCTTCTTTTTAGGTGCACACTTTTGGCATGACAAGGTTTTACTATATGCAACAACTAAAATCCCATCTTAGAAAACTCCTTTCACCTTTTTCTTTTCCACCCCCCTCCAATATTTATGCTATACTGCGAAATTCATTACATAGTCTTTATTATGCAGATGGGACCCTCCTTAGAAAAGACAGTGGCATCTTTCCGACTTCTTCCTCCTACGGAAAGCTATGTCCCACCGTACAAGGATCCGTGGAGGTTTTGGTGATTGCATTTCAAGGTGTGGTTAGGATTAACATTTTGTCTCCAGATAGCAAGGAGTCAGAGATCCAAATGTGGTTAGCAAATGAGAAACAACATTGCATTTCTTTTTTATTTGATAAGGAAAATAGTATCAAGCTGAGCTCGAACTTGCAACCAGATGTGTGCTAAGCAATTTTGACATGATCCTTGTGTCAAATGCCAATGCAGCTGCTATACGTTTGTGAGACAACATTGCAATTTTTGGTGCAGTGATTACTACAAATTCTCTTAGGGTCTCTTTGCTTGACAATAGATCATCTCCAGGCATGATTTTTCTGTAGAATGCAGTAGCAGTTTGGATGGGAAGACCTAGTCTATGTAATCATTATGTTTCTCTGAAATGACAATATATTTTGAAAAAAAATGAACTGCTTGTGTGCTTGAATACACTTTTCTTCAGTCTGCGCTTTGGCAAAGCCACTCCTGCTATTAGTTTCAGCAAAACAAATGTAGCACATAGACTAAAAACTTTTAGGGGAAGGGTTTAATGTTTCTATTAAACGGACGTGGTAACTAGCAAGAACTTATTGAATCCATCGTTTGGGCTCATAATAAATTAGAAGTTGCTCTTGCAACTCAGTCGAGAGCTGGTAGTTTGGGATGGTGGTTGATATGGTGCACTAATCTAAATTACTTTTGAGTTTACTATGTATGCATATCATGAAACACACAATTAGGTGTTTTGGATAAGTTTACAAGCTAGTTAAATCAATTCACAAGTACTTCATTTATGCGCTAAGCGAGACACCAAAAGTGCTTATAACCAAAATTGTGAAAAGTTCACTAATTTATCCCTAATATCTGGTGATCTTGAAAATACTTTTCATTGCCCCTCAATTCAACTTCAATTGTTAGTCATTCTTTAAGGATACTTTCTAATAAATATCTCCAAGAGCATTTTAAAATAAAATTTGCATCATCATACATTTCAACCTTCTACTGTTTATTCATAAAATTATTTTTTATGCTTAAAATGCTCTTTCATAAGCAACTTCCAATTAGTCAAGTCAGACGTGCTCCAACTTTTGTATGCCAATCATGCCAGTAAGTATTTCAGTTAAGCGGAATGTAACTGAACATCATCTGATTCCATACATACTATTAATATTTATATGTGAATTTAGTCTAGATTCCAAATTTCAATCACTTTGTATATTAAAATAGTTAGCAAGCCCAAATTATATCAGCATACGTACAAGCTTAATTTGAAGGATATTCTAATTTTATGGATGCTTCAAAATTTATGCTAAAGTTTACATGAAGCATTCGTGTTGGTTTCAATGACTGTTGAATTCAAACAGGGGAATTGTTCTCATTCATAGTGACAGCAAAAACAGAAGAGGAGGGGTGGGGGTTATTGTCTTGGGTGCAGTTACTTTTCTTGAACCCAAAAGTTCTGCCCTCACCAGAAAATTGAACAAGGAAAAATTGCTTAGGGATCAGTAAAGAGATGCAGCTGTTTACGTCCTTCAACTAAAAATACCTAGGGAAGAACAAACAGATAACAGTAATCTTGCATATATTTGAACCAAGAGTAATAATAACCTATAAACATGCTCATTTATTCCTTCTTTTTGTGCAAAGAATAATGGAATTTACAACTAATTAACACCATCCAGGTGCAGCAATGAGGTCTCCTTTCCTAGTTCTCTGGTGGCTGACAGGTAGAGGATGGTTTTGGGGGGGGGGGGGGGGGTTGTTCTAGACACCTAGGCTCCTATAGAAAGAATAAAATATGTACACTGTCGAAAACCTTAGCTTAGTCTTGTGATGTTGTTGAATATTCGAATAGAAGACGTTTGGATGGAGTAGACTGTAAAAGCACCCGGAGCCGGCTTGTCAGCTGATATATCAAGGTCCATTGCATTGCCATCTCAGAGTCCTTCATCTGCCTCACGACAGAGGCCTGGAAAACAGAGATGAAAAGCCTTTGGTTACTGATAAATGGGCAAGAAATAATCAAACATAAAACTGCAGTATGACTAAATAGAAGGTTGCAGATAAATCGTGTCTAGCACTGAGCTATACTGTTCTCTGTTCCTTTGTCGCTACACTGTAAAATAAACACTAACATTTACTAGGTGGTATAATTCAACTGGAAAATGACATTGGCCCGACAATTTTCTGATACATCATCCGTAGGAATGCCTTGATACTGCACCAAACTATTGTGCATGTTAACAGTGCCCCATGCGTCTTAACTATTACTCCCTCCGTCCCGTTTTATATGAATTAATTTGATTTGGCACGGAGTTTAAGAAAGAAAGGAAGACTTTTGAAATTTGTGATTTAAAATAAGTGACAGATATTTGTGTGGCCATAAATCATTTCATTAAGGGTAAAATAATATTTTAAAGTTAAATTGTTATTTAATATAGAAATGTGTCATTCTTTTTGGGACTGACTAAAAAGGAAAGTAAGTCATGTAAATTGGGACATAGGGAATATATATCTACGACACATACTTCTAATGACAAATTATTGAACGGGTATGATGTACCATCTCCCAAGTCACCATGGGCTCCGCTTTCATGCTCCATTGATTTCTCTGATCTCCTCTGGGCCACCACTCTACACCCAATGAAGCAACCACAGTGGATACCCACTTGTAGGCGCTACTTCCAACACTAATATCCCTTCCTGAAGCTTTTCTCTCTCCTTTTCAAGCACCATTTACCCTAACCTTGGCGGAACCATGTCTTGCTTTGTCGCAACATCTACCCTGCATAAGCTCCTCCTTAACCCTCCTCCTATGCCAGTTTCCTAGACCATATCTTAGTACTTGTGTGCCCAAATTGCAAAAACCCCCTGCTAATGCCCTCCTCTCCCTTAACTTCCCACCCCTGAACTCATGCTCCCATTTTGTAGATTTGAAAAGAGATGATCAGTGCCGGGCAGGGAGGTTAAGGTCGTGGAATCTTATATGCAGGTTCAAATTTTAGGAGGTGGCTACTAGACATGAATAAAGCAAAAGATGTCCAGTAGTAGTCCATGACGACATGGCTGGAGGCGGTGACTTGGCAGTAGTTCTTTTGATGCTGGAGAAAAGGCCAGAAGAAGGTAATGGTGGGGAGAAGAAATCAGCAGGAGGGTGATGCGGAGTAAGAAGGAGCTAGACCCATTACAGGGAAGTGCATCTGGATTGATTGTTACGTACCTTATCACAGTGCTGAGATGTTATAACATGAGTAACCATAATTTTTCACTTTTACTAGCTTCATAGTACCAGTAAAGGACACAATAGGAGGTTTACTGAATACACGTAGCGTATTTTTCTTGGTAAGTGTACAAGAACATAACCCACCAAATTATGCAAGCAGGTGAAAAGGGGCAGGGCTACGAACACCTATTTGACCTATCTAACAACATGGAATCTAACCACTTTGACACATTTTTTCTCTCTCTCTCTCTATGAAGTATAATATGCTTGTTTTTCTTTTAATAAAGATGATGTAGTACTATGTTTACAAATACAGTACAAGACATGGTATGGTTTTGGCTACGGTAAAATATTTCTAAGAAACAAAGATAAGGACATGGACAGGGACAGGGTTTTCTCAATTGCATCTTTTTGAAGGTTGGGTATAAGATTATTCTCTGTATCCATTGCTAACTCAATGGAAAAAAGAACTTGTAGTTTTTCCAAGACAGGTTATGCTAGGGCTTACACAACTGCACTTCACAGAAAACAAATCACACCAAAATTCTCTTTTTCATCTTTCGTGACAAAATTGAGCATATTCACGATCTCCCATGACAAGTCTATTTGCCAGTCAACTCTGGCATAATATCGTAGGTTTGATATTCAATAATCATCCTTTTTCAGTTATTCATTAAATTTTATGGACTGAGAATTAAGGGTCGAATGTCACCCATTAAAATGAGAGGCGATAAGCATTAAGCAAACACTGAAATGGGTTGTGACTGTGTAGAACGTTCTCCCTGTTGTATCTACTTCACAGTCTAGCAATAGTATTTGCTCTGAATGGAAGATGATTCTTTGAACTATGTTTTTTCCTAGGTAAGGAAGGATAAAGGAGAGAGATATGGACTGCATTACTTCACTTGGGGCCCGTTTCGAAGGATAATGTGGAATTGGATTTGAGTGTAATTGGATGTCATTACACAGTTTTGGCCATTGAGGAAAAGCAACTAACTCATGATGGACTCTGCTGGACAGATGATATCATGTAAGTTCACAGGTGTTTGTCAGGATATTACATGGTTTATGAGTGCTGTATATGCAAGTTGTAATAGGGTGATCAGAAGAGAGTTGTGGAGTGAACTGGAGGCTAGCAGAAACAATTGGGAGGGCCCCTTCAATGTCACTAGATTTGCAGCAGCAAGGGCAAACTACCATAGACTCTCAGGAGCAGGGTCTGAATTCTCTGAGACTATTAATGACCGGGAGCTAGTTGATCCTCCTTTATTTGGAGGACCATACACTTGGAGGAGGGGGAGGGGGGGATCATAAAAGTGCCTCCAGGATTGACAGATTATAGTACTCCGCTGACTAGGAGGACTCTTTCCTACTGGTCAAGCAGTCTTTGTTACCTAGAATTGGATCAAATCATAATCCTGTTCTTCTACAGTGGCTGATAGCTGGTCCCCGCAGGGATGAAACTTCTTCAGGAGGCATCTTAATGACTGGGAAGTAGGCAGGTTTGTGGAGATATTGCAGATGATTGATGGTTTCAAAGGCACTACTGTAGAGGATGACACTTTTAGATGGGAACATGATAAGGATGGCAAGTTCTCTGTAGGTAGAATTTATAGGAAAGAAGTATCCTGGATGCCTGAGAACAAAATAGGTCCTTGGAAGCATGTATGGGAAAGTATGGCTCCTACTAAAGTCAAGTGCTTTGCTTGGTTAGTAATCAGGAAAGCTTGCCTCACTCAAGAGATCCTGCAGAAAGAGGGAATACCAATTGTGTCCAGATGCATGTTATGTAGTGGAGAATAATCCCACACTGTATCTGGTGGACTATCTGGAGGGAGAGGAATGGAAGAAACTTTGAAGATAGATTCAACAACATTCAGAAAATCAAAGGGAGCTGCATTGCAACTTACTACTTTTGGTGTAAAGAACATTGTATAGAAAATGCTGAACAATTAGTAGATCTTTTAGGATTACTGTAATTAGTCTCTTGTTTTAGCTTGTTACTACCTTTTTGGAGGTCTCCACATACCTTAATGCTGAGGAATACAACATTACTAGTTTAAAAAAAAAACAAAAACATGTGGAGACTGGAATTACAAGAAGACTACTTCAAATTTGAAAATTGGTAGCTAGAGAGAGGTAGAAGGATTCAAAGAGAAGGTCAAGGCATGGTGGTTGGCCTTCCCTAACAGGGGCAGACAAGCCTTCATTCTAGCAAACAAATTAACACTCCTTAAGAAGTAACAAGGGAGACTGGAAACAGAAAAAAGAAGTGATCCTACAACAGTTGAAATCTTAGGAAGCAATACAGGAGAACAAGAGCCTCACCGATGATGAGTTAGTCCAGAAAACTCACTTAGCAATGGAATTTGAAGAAATAGCAATAAAGGAGGAAATTGCCTGGAGACAAAGGTCAAAAGTTCAATGGTTGAAGGATGGGGACAAGAACACCAAGGTCTTCCACAATTTGGCAGATGCTCATAAAAGGTACAACTCCATAGATGCATTGGAAGTAGAAGGACAATCCATCACTAAAATGCCTGCAATTAAAAATGCAATTCAAAGTTTCTACCAGACAAGGAAACAAAAGGATGGAGACCTGTGATCTCAATCTCCAAGGAATAAGAGTGATCTCTACAAAAGATCAGGAGTGGTTACAAAGGAGTTTTGAGGAAGAGGAAGTGTGGAAGAGTATCAAGTCTTGTGCAGTTGATAAGGCTCCAGGCCCAAATGGCTTCATACTGAACTTTTCTTAGACATTTTGGAATCTGGTCAAGGAGGACATCATGGGAACATTGCAATATTTCTATGAACACCATGTGTTTGAAAGGAGTCTTAATGCCACCTTTGTGGCCCTTAATCCAAAGAAGGCTGAAGCAGTAGAGTTAAGAGACTTAGGCCTATTAGTCTGATCTCTGGGGTGTACTAGATAATTGCCAAAGTTCTAACAGAAAGAATGAAGAGAGTAATGGATGGTGTGGTTAAGAAAAAATGTCTTTTACAAAAGGGAGACAGACTATGGATGCAACTTTAATTGCAAGTGAATGCATATACTCAAGATCTAGAGGGGAAGTGGCCGGCCTGATGTGCAAATTGGACATTGAAAAAGCCTATGATCATGTTAATTGGGATTTGGGGCTATCTTCTAAACACTCTCAAACAGATGGGTTTTAGGGACAAATGGTTGAAATGGATATACCTACTGGTTTTTTTCACTCAGACAAGGGGACACTCTATCCCCTTTCCTGTTCATTTTAGCTATGGAAGGTCTTAGTAGTATGATAAGGATAGCGCTACAAAAAAACTAGCTGAGCGGCTTCAACATAAGATGAGGTGGGAGAGGGGATCTGGAGATTTGCCACTTGCTATATGCAAATGACACTATCTTCTTTTGTGAACCTAGAGTGGAGCAAGTCTGCTACATTAGAGTCTTGCTAGTAGTGTTTGAAGTTGTATCTGGCTTAAGAGCGAACGGGAGGAAGAACAATATCTATCCTGTCAAAGAAGTGTTCTAACATTCAGACCTTTGCTAGCATTCTTGGGAAATTGAGAATTTCAGGTGAAAGACTAAAAGGTCCCTGTTTCAATTAATTTTTACTTAGTTGTTAGGGATATTTTAGGAAATTAAGAAATGGGTACAATGCTAACCTACCACCTTCATGTAGTAGGGTAGCAAAACCCATATATATGTGTATGTATATATATATTTGATAGGTAAGAGTGACGAAGATATTACAAACATACTCTATAAATATGTCCCCATCATCTCAACAATAAGTTCAAGTGATTCAACAAGGAAATACTAGAACTGAAAGATGAATTAGCTATTCAGATTCCCATTGTCTTTCAGCTTAAGTATTAGGAGTATGACATCTTTCATAGATAGTCCTACAACTACTGGGTGTGCTGCTTTTGCCATGTGAACAGCTAGAAACATGTGATGGTATATATTCCAAAGTTTCATTGTGGTCACGAGTCATTTGATAGCCTTCTTACCAAATAGAATCCAAAAATATAGCGTAATTCATCTTCCTCACCCAATTTGACTAGATTTAATGAACAGTGAATGATTACTCTGTCCTGTAATAAGCTCATCAATTAGGGGCGACATTTGTCTACTGAAGGTTCTGTTTTGTACCCAAAAGGAATGAACCAAAGGAATCAGTATTTTTATGACGTCCAGAACAGACGTCTATAGTTTCATCTTTCGCCCTCAAAATCACTTTAGTTGGACGAATGGACTCCACTCCTGATGTACAGAGTCCATCTTCCAAAACCCTCAAGCTAATGTAATTTATCTTAGATTTTAAAAATCATTAATGAAAAGTTCTAGCAAAGAATCTAAGGACCGGCAAACTCAAAGAAATGGAAAGAAAATAGAATCATTCAAACCTGGAGGCGCTTCCCCAGTTGGACTTCAACTTCTGTACCGAATGAAATATTGCTGGCCAGTGACTTTAGAGGATCAACACTGGGATCAACAGAAAGCAAGTTGGGTATCTGCGGTGCATAAACTAGCCTCCATCTGGCCTGTCCAAACTCTCCTTTCCCCTCTATTCTTGGCATCAAAGTTTCAAGCGTTGCAGTGGCAAGCTTCTTAAAGGCAAGCTGGCCATCACCTTCTAAAATGGATTCAGCTAACTGACTCTCAAAAACTCTAGCAGCCTGTTCAGCCAGAACCATTTCAAAGTTGGTTAAGCCATATATCAATACATTTTTTGAGCCATTTAAACTGAAATTTGTAATTGTATATAGATATTCGTATTCACGCAGTTTATCCTTCGCAAAAGCATCTATAGGAAGGATGCCAGAGTCTAACGTATTTCCAATGCAGGAAACAGAAATCATGGCTCAATGGAGGGATATTGGCATGTTCATTAATTTAGGGGTTGTTTGGTAGAGTGTATTAACAAAAATAATGCTTGCATTAACTTTGTGTATAAGTAGTACCTTGTTTGGTACCTTTTTTCATGCTATGTATAACTAATGCATTAGTTATACACTCTATTGTGTATTGAGGAGTGCATTACTAATACCATGGATTTCTAGGTATTAGTAATGCAAAGGAATTTAATACATGCATTAGCATGGTTAAAGACCCAATTACCCTTCAAAAACACTTTTACATCTTTTCAACCATAATTATGGAGGATACTTTTGTAAATAATTTTTTTTCTATAATGCATATTTCTTTTAAATACACTAAACCAAACAATGCATAAAAAATATTCTATGTATAACTAATGCAAGCATAACTAATACAATCATTACTTATGCAAGCATTACTAATTTTAGCATTATTTTTATACACTCTACCAAACGACCCCTTAAAGTCTACCGGCGAAGCATGCCAAAGTAATATTAAAATATACCACTAGAAAAATTTTGTTGTTTCCCTCCCCACTACCCTCATTCTTGTGGGAAGCATGCTCTTGTGTACTTTTAACCTTGAGAATTTAAGATTGTCAGCATCCAATAAGATATATTTCTAAATAATTTACATAAAAAGTCTGCTAGATTTTAACTGCTTAATTATTGAACTGATTGTGCATTAAGAAAACATTGGAATCTAAGTGACAACCTCAGTAGGTGACAAGACATCTTGCTCCACAGAACGCGTTGATGTTACCACTAACTTATCCTGCCATTTGCTAGCACGACTTTGTATCCTGAATTGCCACTCTGATCCAACCAAAGCCAAGTCTAGCATTGGATCAAGTCCATTATCAGGCTCAAATTTGGCTATGTTTAGATGATCTCGCTTCAGTCTCACCTGAACTTGTAGACAATAAGGATATCAGGTGAAGGGAAAATAAAATCTCAGAGTTCCCACAAGGAGCCAAGAACCCAACCAAGAACAAAAAGCAAATTAAAAAAGAGACAATAATTTCAGAACCTTCCAAGGATAGAAAAGAATTCAAAAAGAAGTCGAAAGCTCAACCTGTGTTGCAACAAGATTGACATCTCCATTCTCAAACATTAATATGCCTTTAGGCTTTATCGACTTGGGATGAGCAACACCATTTAACTCAAGTTCTCCACTGACAGCAAAATTGAGGATCAGAGGATAAACTATCCTCAGTTCTGGTCCCAGAACAAGTTTCAGGTCAGTGAGGCGGACATCCAGTTTAGGTTTGCTCTCTACTTGGACACTTTCCTTAATATCTTCAGCATCTTTACCTGAATATAACAAAAAAGTTAGGTTTAACATTCGTAATGCTGAACCCAGCAATGTCACCTCATCTTAAGCAAAAAAAAGAAAAGGAAACGCCTCAGGCAGCTGCTGGACCTTTTGGTATCAAGTTCTAAAGCCACAACATGTTCAAAATATCCCCATGTCTGTTTCAACACCAAACTCAAAACCTTGGGAAATTAAGATACTGGTATATCTAGGTACATATTTTTCAAACCAAATACAGGTGCTTGACTTCAAATCCAACTTGGATACCCAAGTTGGTCAGTGAAACTTTCTTTTTTTGATGGAGTAAAGGAAATTTCATTAGAAGATATCAAGAAGATGCAAGGCAAACAATTACAGCAAAAGAAGGTGTCGGTTCCTATACAAGAACTTACTGAATAACTAAAGAACAGACATAATCCAAAAAAAGTTCAAAGCCAGGTTGAACCAGCTATATAAGTTGACCAACCAGTTGGATTTAAAGCGTTTGTCCTTGAAAATTGTGAATGTAGTTTTTGTTTTCAAAGTGAAAAATAATATTTGAAATTCAGTTGTGTTTGGCCATGAATATAAATTGGAGTTGTGTTCAAATTTTTGTGAGTTAATTGGAGTGAAAAAAGTGAAAACAGCTTTTTGGTGTTGCCACGTGTTTTTTGGAGTTCAACTCCGGAAAAAAGTAAAAAATATTTCATGGCCAAACACCTATGGTTAGGAGTTGAAATCCCATAATAAAAATTTACGATTCCTTTCATTCCAGATGCACCAAAAGATAGCAGCAGGCACCATACATCATGTTTTTTTGATGGGTTTCATCTACACGCTAATCCCTCCATGATGGCATTACCAGCTCTCATAGGCTTCTTTAATGGTATTTGGCATAATCCAGGCAAGTCCAAAAACTGATAGGAACATACTTCATATATCAGCTGCTACTGCACAGTGCAAAAATAGATGCCTAACACTCTCCAACTCCATCTGGCACATATAACATCTATTTACAATCTGAATTTTCTTTTGCTGAGATTGTCTCGAGTAAGACATGCTTCAACAAGGTAGTCCAGATAAACCAGCTTCCAAGGGGCAGTTTGGTTTTCCCCATAAGCTTCCATGGCCATTTGTCAATCAATTCCTTGTTAGAACATAGATTGTCATATCCCCTTGGTATAATCTTTTTCAAAAATTTAGAATTCGGGCACTCTTCTGTTTTACGTTTAGGCCCCCACATTTCTGAACTAAATTTTCTTTTATAGCTGAACATGCCTCCTTTTTCCTTGTCAGCTATTCAATATAAGTTTGGTATTCTCATAACATTTAAACTATGAAGCGTCTATGATATTTTAAGGATTTAGTGATATTTTTTAAAAAGTTAATCACGAAAATCCAAACACAACATTTTTTTTTTTTGAGAAAGGTAGGTTGTATTATGAACAAAGGAATACTCAGGAAGTATTCCAGTAATACTTACAGCCAAAATACAGGGAAGAGAAAACTACTGCTACATCACAAATAATCTAGAATACTAGGAATATCCTCTTCTTCTTGAGGATATTCATGTTTACACCAAAAAAAGACAAGGACCAGACAATTCATCTTCAGTTTCTGCAGTCAGCAGCTCTTATTTTCAAAGCATCTCTAGTTTCTTTCCATCCATATAGTCCCACCAAATGCATGCTGGGACAATCTTCCATCTCTCCCAGTGTCCTGACTGATTTCCTTCTCTATTCCAACAAGCTAAAATTTCTTTGATGCTCCATGGCATAGTCCAGCTTATGCCCCTTAAGTTAAAGAAAATCTGCCAGAACTTCACAGTCTCTCTACAATGTAGAAAGAGATGGTTTATTGTCTCAATCTCACATTCACAAAAAGAGCACCTAGAACAAATTTTGAAAACCTTTTTTCCTTAGATTGTCCTGGGTGAGAGTAACCTGTTTGGCTAAAAGCCAAGTAAAACATGCTACCTTGAAAGGTATCTTGACTTTCCAGATCATCTTCCAAGGCTAACTACCACCATGTGAGTTTTATCTTTGTAACCTTCTGTAAGCTGAACCCACCGTAAATCTTCCTTTCTGGTCAAGATTCCAAAATAAACTGTCCTCATTGGAATTTAGTTCTTTGTGTTATTCTAGAATACTGTATAGTTCAGCCACTGTTGATTTCCCAAGCATTCAGATGTTTTCTAAACCTTAGGTCCCACCCTTGACTGTCTCTCATTTCTCTGATTGTGGATAACTTTTGAAGACTTAAATGAACAAATCAGGGAACTTGTTCTTCAGAATTTCCTGTCCCACCCACAATTCTTCCCAAAACAGAGTCTTTCCCCCCATTTCCTACCTTGATTTTGCATTTGTTGACAAAATTGATCCACTGGTTTCTGATAGCCCTCCATACTCCAGTCCCATAGGGTTGTGTTGGCAAGTTGGTAGTCCACTTATTCTCCATACCAAACCTGGTCTTGATTGTATCCTTCCACAAAGCTTGTTCCTGTGATGCAAATCTCCAAAGCCACTTCATTAGAAGGCTTTGATTCTGAATTTTAAGATTTCTTAACCTCAAACCCCCTACTTTTTTGCTGAGGATAATTTCATCCCACTTTACTAGATGAATTTTTTTTATCATTAGAATCATAGTTTCCTTGCCACAAAAAATTCCTCCATATGGCATTCATTTTGTCGATTACATTTGCAGGCATAGGGAAACCTGACATCATATATGTGGGTATGACATGCAACACACTATTTATGAGTGTGGCTCTTCCACCCAGAGACAAACATTTGCTTTTCCAATTTGCTAACTTCTTTTCACACTTTCCTAAAACATTGTTCCAGATGCCTTTTGACTTGCTCTTATCCCCCCCCCCCCCCCCAGGATATTTGCTAACACTCTTATGTTAGGCACCTCATTAAAAAACAATTCTTTCAAAACTAGAGTCTCTAAGAGGTTTAATGTGTGTTTTATAGTAGAAAGTGCATATTCACATGCTCTCCATGAGTAAAAGAGAAGAATTTGGACTTCACAAAAGTGCTAAATAATGGTGGAAAATAACATCACCCAAAGATCAAGTATTTAAGAACCACTACAACTGTTAAGTTCAATGAATGCGCATTTAATAGTCCCTGACTCCTTCTGCAAAGAATCAGACAGTTAATTTTGGACATTTCTCTTGTAGAATCCCTATTATCCGTAATGAGGACAGTAGTTCTATCACGTAGAAAACAGAGCCTTAAAGAAACAGCTAACCTACATAAACAGAAAATCTCTGGTTCGACCAGATGGCCTGAACTCAACCAGGCATTTGATGAAGAAACCCAACTATATAGACTGAGATCATACTCAAATTACCTGATGATTGATTGAACTGAATGTCTGAAGCAGCAGGCTTTAAACTGAGGAAGCGTGAAACATACTTTGATGCAACTATACGATTGTAACCACCTGCTGGAAGTCTTGATTGATCAGATGCCTCTCTACTGAAAGGAGCAGTTCCACTACCCTTGTCATGTGGCAGGTATGCTTCCCCATGACTCAGCTTCATCTTCCCAGAAATGTTTGGTTGCAGTATGGACCCACTTACTTGCAATTGAGTATCAACTTGCCCACTGTTGTTCCAGTCATCATCAAGTTTCAGAAGGAAAGACGAGATGAGAAGATTCATATTTTTTGCTAGAGCTAGAAAAACTTAAAAAGGAAAATAATTGAAGAAAATAAGAAAAGCAGAGTGTAGAATGCAGTACAAGTAGTGTATGTCTACATAGATTCATCAGGAAAGCAGAATACAATGGTTTTTTTAAAAAAACTCCAATTTAAAGTGAATGAAAAAATAAATATGTTGTTTGCCTTTAGATGCTAAAAGTAAATCCAAAGATATTGGTCAGGTAGTTTAGAAAGATCTGAGAAAAGATTGGCAAGATGGAAATCTCAGTATCTTTCTCTGGGAGGCAGGTTGACCTTGATAAACTGTCTTGGATGCACTCCCTACATATATGATGTTTTTTATTTCCTATTCCAGTAAGTGTGGAAAAGAAGATGTATGATCTGAGAAGGAATTTAGATTACACCTAGTTAAATGGAAAAAATTGATCATCATCAAAAAAGATGAGGCGCCTGGGAATTAGAAACCTGAAGAAACAAAAGAAGGTCTTCTAATGAAGTCTCTATGGAGGTGCACAAAAGAAGAGCATGTATTATGGGGCACTTATAAAAGCAAAGTATGGAAAAGAAGGATTTTGGATGACTAAAAAGGTGTCCACTCCTTATGGAATCAGCCTGTGGAGAACTATCAGAAACTTATGGTTGTCTCAAAGGAGGATTGAGATTTAATGTGAAGGATGGCCGGAAAATCATGTTCTGGGAGGATGACTGGAGGGCAGTGGATGCTTGAAGGTGCTTTTCCCTGACTATTTTTTTTTTTAAGGACAGATATCATTAATCGCATCAAGAAGATGCAGAAATTTAAAATGTTGAGTACAAGGACTCAGACGCAAAAATAGAGATAAAGTCAGTTCTATCAACTAGAGACTAAAACTAAGGAACTAACAAATTCCAAAAAGAGCTCAAAGCTAGACAGAGGAGTCAGCCTGAGCCAGCGAAAAATTTGTATCAAGCACTTGGAGTTTAGGGAGACATGAAATTGAGATTCCATCAAAACATCTTCTAATTCTCTCTGGCCAAATGCACCAGAAAATAGCTCCACTAACCGGATGTTTTTTATGGTCTTGTCCACTTTGAATGAACTCCAACTACTTTTCCCAACTTGTTTTTTAAGTCTCCAACATGGCACATCTTAAAGGAGGTCTGGTCAAGACATGGGTGAAACCCAACTTTTCGAAGGCTATTACATGACTGGGAGGTCCCCAGGATTGCAGAGAGTTTGTCAAAGTTTTGGAACAAGGAAAGGGGCTGCAAAAGGGAGAAGATGAAGTAGCTATTACAGATATTCTAGGTTCTTTGTAAGATGAAGTAGGACCTATTTTTTTTTAAAGATTTGTTGAGTCTACTCAACTGTATGTAGCTCCATGGTGTAAATTTGGGATCCCAGCCTTTAGTGCTGAAGATTTATCTATAAACCTGTTACCTTTCTAAGAAAAAAGGGAGAAGATACACTGAGATGGCATAACCACTCAAGCGGAATTTATACCATAAGTACAGCTTATAAAGAATTGAATCAAGTAAGCCCACAGGTTATATGTTGGCCTTGGAAACACATCTGGAAAGTGAAGGTCCCCTATAATGTGGCCTGCTTCTCCTGGCTGGTGGTAAGAGAAGCAGTACTGACTCGTGACAATCTTAGAAAGAGAGGAATACAACTGTGCTCAAGGTGCCCCTTCTGTGGGCAAGAGGCAGAGACAATAAGTCATCTGTTTTTACACTGCAGAGTTACAAGGCAACTATAAGATCTATTCATCAATCTCAGAGGTTCTAGCTGAACAATGCCAGAAAGAACTTTTGAAGTTATTGCATGCTGGAACAAAGGTGAAACTGCAAGCCTAGAAAAGACAGATGGAAAATTGTCCCTGCAACTAGTTGGTGGAGAATATGGAAGCTGGAAGGAGAGGAACTCTAGGTGTTTTGAAGACATAAGTAGCAGCCTTGTTTCCATCTCTTTTGTTTTTGGTGTAAATCTGAATACAGATGATTTTAAGGAAATCATATATGTACTAGGTACCTTATACGATGAACAAGGCAGTAGTTGTTGTAGTTTACTTGCCCTTTTCTTTTTTTAATCCTTCTGTAAGCATCATATTTTGGTTACCACTTACCAGCACATTGTTTTGGTGCGATGTTGATATATACACTGGAAGATGTTACCTTCTCAAAAAAAAAAAAAAAAAAAAGACTTGAAGATCGAAGTGTTCCCCGAAGCATAGCAGGCTCAAAAGGCTCAACAGTGGGCCTAGAGTAGAGAGTTGGCTCAACAGGTTAAAGAGAGAGCTGTAGCAAAGTTAGGGGCTCAACATGCTAGATTGAGAGAGAGAAGTCCAGAGTGATTTGATGGACTTGAGTTGAAAATGAGAAGCCCAGTGCAATAGATTTAGTAAGTGCCCACGTTGATTGAAAGAATGAATTGTTGTCTTCTTATATAATCTCGGGAAATCCCCACCTCATGAACAAACGTTTGGATCCGAGTTATGCCCATGATCCATTTCTAAACATGGTATTAGAGACGACCCATCCCTATTCTTGATTTACCCAAATGTTGCACCCCCATGTTTTATTGTCCACCCACCCACCAGATGTTCAGTCTTAGTGTTCCAAAGGGGGAGGTGTAAGTGTCCCACATTAGTTGAAGGAATCGGTTGTTGGCTCCTTATATGATCTTGGGCAATCCCCGCTTCGTGAACTAACTTTTGGGGTTGAGTTAGGTATGCAGTGTATTTTATTAACATGAATATTTTAAGATATTTCTTCAATGCACCTTCTCATGTGAGGATTAATACTTTTCATGGATCAAGCGCACCTAATTTTTAACTAGGGGTGACATCGGGATTGGAACAGGACCTCTACTTGAATCTGGAACCCACAGAAAGAATCCAAGTGTCCAATCTAAATCCTTAAGGTAAAAAGTAGAGAAGCCCATGACCATTATAAAACCCTTTAGTAAATCGTAGAAAACTGATAGAAGACATGTAGAGACCTAAAAAATTTCTTGATATCTTGTCCCACTTAATGTGAGGGAGTCAATGATGCATCCAAGTACTTGTTTGTTATTTACTCACATCTTTTCACGGAGGCAATTCATCTTTTCGTGGATTCAGGTATTGATACTCGGTATGACATGGACCTTTGCTAGGCACCTCCCTCATTCTACAGTCTTTTGGTGAGCCCCTTCTATGCTCAGAGAATTCTTTTGATAATACAAATATCTGAATTCTTTTGGGTGTAGTCGGGCCTTCTCATCGGCATTTCTTTTATTCATTTTTTTTTTTTTGAGAAAGATAATGTTGTATTCCTCAGCATTAAGGATATGCTGGAGACCTCCAAAAATTGGTTTCCAACAAGAGAAAAGACAAAAAGGCTAATAGATTACAAAGTGCTTATAAAATCCAAAATTTGTGCAACTTCTTCTATCCCTTCCTCTTTACACCAAAAATAAAAAGTAGTCAAGCAGTTCCATTTGACTTTCTCTATTGAATTAGCCTTTTTTTTTTTGAACTTGGTAAGGTTGTATTATATCACAAAACAGTACATGGGTTGTACTGAAACCTTATATACAAAAGCCCCAAATTCTTACTGCTCTATGGCTAAATTGAGTCTAAAACATCAATTATAGAGACAATATCATTTGAGTATAACTGATTACACCAAAAACATAATAGTAAAATGCAGTTGAGCTTCACTTTCTGCACACTATTTTCTATGCTCTCAAAACACCTAGAGTTCCTCTCTTTCCATATTGCCCACCATATTGAAGCAGGGATAAGTCTCCATCTGCCTCTGTTTTTTGCCAGTACTCCTGCTTCCTCCCAGCTCTTTAAAGCCTTTGAAACTTTCCCAGGCATAGTCCAGGAGATGCCTTTGTGACTCAAAAAAATCCTCCATAATTGTTGAGTGTACTTGCAGTGTAGAAACAGATGATTTACATTCTCTAAAATCTCCCCACAGAGAAAGCATCTAGAGCATAAGGTTATCCCTCTCTTCATGACATTGTCTTGAGTAAGAGCTGCTTCCTTGGCCAACAACCAGACAAAGCAAGATACTTTGTAGGGTATTCTGCTTTTCCATATTTGTTTCCATGGCCAATTTTTAATTTGTTGGTTTGTCTGATCCATTAGCTTATAAGCTCTACTAACTGTGTATACTCCTCTATTGTTTCTTGTCCACCATAGAACATCCTTCCCTGTTTGAAGCCCATTGAAAGGTTCCACAGTGTTAAGAAAATCAACTACTCTCTGAACCTCCCAATCATTTAGATGTCTTCTGAAGTTGAAGTTCCACCCCTGTAGTGTCCATAAATCTGCTATAAACCCTTGCTGAAATGTAACTAAGTTGTAAACATCAGGAAATAACTCTTCCAAGCTGCCTTTCTCATGCCAATTATCCTTCCAAAACATGGTCTTTCTCCCATAAAAAACTTTCACCTTTGAGTTGTTCTTCACTTCATCCCATAGATTCCTAATGGACCTCCAAAGGCTGACTCCATAAGGAGTAGTCACCTCTTTGGTCATCCATTTGTCTTTTGGTATATATTTAGCCTCAATCACCCTTTCCCACAACAGTTGGTTACCATTTGCATACTTCCATAACCATTTCATTTGAAGAGCTTTACTTTGCAAGTTTAGGTTCTTAATCCCCAGACCACCATTTTTCTTCCCAGTTATCACTGATTTCCACTTTACCAAGTGAAATCTTTTCTTTTCCTTATTGCCCTGCCACAAAAATTTCCTTTTAATACTGTCCAGCCTCTTGGTGACCCTTGGTGGGATAGGAAAAAGGGACATCATGTAAGTTGGAAGAGCATTAAGTACTGAATTGATTAGTGTCAATCTTCCACCCATAGACAAGTATTGTGTTTTCCACCTGGCTAGTTTTTTTTCACACTTCTCGATCACATTGTTCCATATATCTATGGACATAGATTTGGCTCCTAAAGGTAATCCTAAGTATGTAGCTGGCAAAGTGCCAACTTTACCTCCAAGGATTGTTGCTAACCAGCTCATGTTGTTGACTACATTAATAGGGTACATTAAACTCTTTCTCCAGTTGATATGCAGACCAGTGACCCCTTCAAATAGAACCAAGATCAGTCTTAAGTGCTTTAGTTGATCTTCCTCAGCATCACAAAAAATAAGTGTGTCATCTGCATATTGTAGATGTGTCACTTCCAGACTGTCAATCCCTTCTCTAGCCACTTCAAAACCCTTTATCCAACCTCGTAATTTGGCTGTCTTGATCATGTTATTCAGTCCTTCCATAGCAATTAGGAATAGAAAAGGTGACAGAGGGTCACCTTGCCTGAGTCCTCTATATGATTGGAAGAATCCTGTTGGAGAACCATTAACTAGAACTGAAAAACAGACTGTTGAAATACATTGCTCCATCCACTTCAACCATTTTTGCCCAAAACCCATCATTTCTAATACCTTCATAAGGTATCTCCAATTAACGTGGTCATAAGCCTTCTCTATGTCCAACTTACAGAGAATGCCTGGCTTCTTCTTCTTATCTCTGGAATCAACAGCTTCATTGGCAATCAAGACTGCATCCATAATTTGTCTCCCTTTGATGAATGCCATTTGTTGAGAATCTACCAACTTGCCAATCACCCCTTTCAGCTATTTCTTTCTTTCCAAATAGACCACCAAATGCATGATGGTATTATACTCCACCACTTTTTCTTAGATTTTCTCCCCCCCCGGCATAATCCATTTTGTATGTGTTAGTCCCAAAAAAAGGTTCCACAATTGTGTTGTCACTTTGCAATGGAGGAACAAGTGGTTGTTGGTTTCCTCAGTCTCATTACAGAGAGAGCACCAAGAGGCAATATAGAAACCCCTCCTTTTCAATTTCTCATGTTAGGAGCATGCTCTTCTGGCAACCAACCAAGAGAAACACTTTATCTTGGTTGGCACCTTGTTACTCCAAATCTGCTTCCAGGGGCCAAGCTTACCACATGGATGCTCCTTCACCTCCTTAATATATAGCTTGTTAACAGAAAGGCTTCCATCTCTAGAGTGTTTCTATATGCTAGAATCTTTTTCTGCCGATAACCCAATGAACCCGTTCAGAACATGTAATAGCTCAGCCACTCTCCCAATCTCCCAGTCATTTAAATGCCTTCTAAACACAATATTCCATCCATGAGTAGACCATACCTCAGCCATTGTTTCTTCCGGATTGGTACACAAGGAGAATAGGTCTGGAAATAAGACCATCAATGCCTCATTTCCATTCCAATTCTCCTTCCAGAATAGGATTTTAGTCCCATTTCCCACCTTGTAGACTATGTTTCTACTTAGATCAGGCCACAAGTTTCTTATTGTTCTCCAGCTGACACCCAATAAGTGCTATTCACAGTGTTGGGAGACCCAATTTCCATTCAGCCCGTACTTGTTGACCATCACCTCCCTCCACAGTGTTGAACCTCCATAGCCATTTTGACAAGAGGCATCTTTTCTACAACCCCAAGTTTCTGGTTCCAAGTCCACTCGATTGTTTATGTAACTGTGCAGTCTGCCATGTGACTAAATGCAAACCCTTCCCTTCTTTATTCCCTTTCCACAAGAAATCTCTTCTCAGTTTGTCAAGTCTTTCTTCCACTTTGGCAGACATAGGGAATAAAGACATAACATAAGTTGGAAGAGAATCCAACACAAAGTTTATTAAAGTGACTCTCCTTTCCAAAGAGAAACTGAGCTTTCCAATTGGCCAATTTATTCTGTCTTTTCAATTATGCCATCCCAAATTTCTAGCTCCTTATGTTTGTGCCCCAATGGCATGCCCAAGTAAGTAGTGGGAAATTGTTCTACTTTACACCCCGATATCCTTGCCAGGCTCTGAAGTTGAGGGACTTCTTTAATTGGAAAGATGTTGTTTTTCCTCCAATTTACTGATAAACCAGAGACTGCTTCAAAAACCACCAAAGTCATTCTTATTAAGGCAACCTGTTCAGCCTTGGCATCACAGAAAATAATTGTGTCATCTGCATAAAGCAGATAACAAATCTGCATTTCCCTTCCTGAAGAGTTGCTGACCTTAAAGCCTTTTAACCAATTGTTTTGGATAACTACTCTCATCATACTATTATAGCCCTCCATGGCTACGATGAAAAGGAAAGGAGAGAGTGGGTCTCCCTGCCTTAGACCCCTTTCTGATGGGAAAAAACCAGCAGGTTCTCTATTCACTAAAATGGAGAACCTAACCGTTTTTATGCAATAGTCGATCCACTTCAGCCATTTCTCTCCAAAACCCATCTGTTTTAGAATCCGAAAGCCCCAATTGACATGATCATAAGCCTTCTCTATGTCCAGCTTGCACATAATTCCTGGATCATCTCCTTTGACTCTGGTGTCCACACACTCACTTGGTATACGTGTTGCATCAATGATCTGCCTACCTTTTATGAAGGTCATCTGGTGTTTATTCAAAAGCTTACGGATCACTCTCTTTAGCCTTTCTGCTAGTATCTTGGCAATGATCTTGTATATTCCACCTATCAAGCTTATAGGTCTGAAATCTCTCAGTTCCACAGCTCCCACCTTCTTGGGGATCAATGCCACTTTCTTTTATTCATATTATCCTAGAGGCTCCATAGACACATAATGTTATATTTTTTGTCATCCTAGTGATGTTTCATATGGCATGTATGGATAACTATTTGTATCTAGAATTTTACAAGTTACATATAGTGCAAGTTCAGTGACGTAACACATGAGTTGGAGGTGGAAGTGAAGATCGATGCACAAGTCATACCCAAGTGAAGAAGTTTCAAGTATCTTGAGTCAATAATCCAAGGGGAAGGGGAGATTGACGATGATGTTGGAGTAGGGAGGGTGAAATGGAGGCTCGTCTATGGGGTACTGTGCAATAAGAACGTGTCGCCAAGGCTTAAAGTACACACTGGTAGTAAGACCAACATTGTTGTAAGGGGCAAAGTGCTGGCCAATCAAGAACGCTCACGTTCAGAAGATGAAGGTGGCGGAGATGAGGATGCTCAGATGGATCATACTAGGAGAGATATGATTAAGAACGAAGGTATACGGGGTAAGGTGGGAGTGACCTCTGTGGTGGACAAGAAGAGGGACAGAGGCTGAGATGGTTCAGGCATGTTGAAGAGCAGGTGTGCGGATGGGACAGTAAAGAGGTATAAGAGATTGGTTGTAGCAAGAGTTAGAAGAGGTAGAGGCAGGTTGAAAAAGAATTAGGGGGAGATGATTAGACCGGACATGACACAACTACAACTTACTAAGGACATGACTCTAGATAGGAAGGTTTGAAGGATGAGGATTAGGGTAGAAGGTTAATAGGTAGCCGCGGTGTTGTCGCACTTTATGAAGGTTAATAGGTAGCTGAGGGTCTATCACAAACAACCTCACTACCCCACAAAGGTAGAGGTAAGGTCTGCATACAACCTACCCTCCCAGACTCTCCACTTGTCAGATTATACTTAATATGTTGTTGTAGTTTTAAGGTTAATGAAAATAAAAGTGTTCTATGAAAAGCATTATGTTTTCTAATTCATGGATGCACTATGTTTACTAAATTATGTTAAGGATGGTTTGCGCTTGATCAAAGTTAAAGCACCGGGTGTCGACCCACCCCTCCAAGGCTTGCGGCATGACATGACAAATGTATTCTTTAACAAGGTGAAACAGGAAAAGAACAAAGAACTCCATGTGTCTTTGAAAGCAGAGAAGGAATCAGCGCCTCAACCAGCTTTAACGATATGTTTACCCCTCCCTAGGAGTTCCCACCTTTTTGCTCCCTTGGTGACTCGAACTCACAACCTTAGGGTTGGAAGTGAGGGGTGCTTACCATCCGAGCGACTCCCTCTTGCCAATATGTTTGTTATTATACCGAGACAGATGAATACACAGAATCTTTTACAGTTGCACATTTAAATATTTTCTATAGATAAATGCATATAAAATATACCTGAAGATATTCTTTGCTCGTACTTCCAGTACTTCACATTTCAAATCAATTTTATCACCATCAGATGCCTCACCTGTTCTGAGTGGCAAATTTCCCTTCACGGAAAGTTTCCCTTTTCTGCTAACTCTACCTTCCAAGGAACTAATACTTAGTCTGTTTGAGTTCACTAGAACTGAGCCACCAAAGTTGGTTAGAGGTTTACGAAATACAGGTGAAGATACAGTCGCCCTATGGAACGATGCAGACCCATCGAGTACCGGTTGTTCAACGGTACCTCTAACCTGTATGTTTGAAGAAGTGATATACATCAGCACTAAGAGAAAGGAAAACAGATACGTAAGCAAAAAACAACTCCCTGTTTTCTCCCTCTATCTTTCCCCCTGTTTTTTGTAAATCAATTTTACGCAACTTGAAATAGTCTCTGGACGCTTCACACTTCTTTGACATTTCTGCATGTAATCTTACAATTAAATGAACCTACCTGAAGCACAACTTCAGCATTTCCCTGGAGCCAGTTTGCATATGGAGACAAAGCCGTCAACAACATCATGCCGGCGTCTTTAATATCAGCATCGATCCTGACTTCCCCGGCATCAAGTAGGTTCCAGTTCAACCCTTTAAGGTTTTCAGCCAACTGAGTGTCCCAACCCTCCTCAGTTCTCTCTCTGGAGCTTCTTTTATCACTAGCTTCATCTACAGGTGCCTTGCTTTTCTCCGTGCCCCAACTACGAATCCAGGATGACTCACTTTTGTCCCTTTCTGAATTATCTTCCTCCAAAACATTATTTTGGACAAAGGTCAGAGGAACACTTCCTTGAATGTGTACATGACCATTTTGGATGATTGGTTCAAATTTTGCATTGAACAGGAAACGGCTGGTTGGAGTTAGTGAAGCAACAATTTCAGCTCGACCAAGGTCAATACCCCCAATGGCACCATCTAGGAGCCTTACTTGTACATCACATTCTGGTTTAGCAAGATTTCCTCTAAGATCCCCTTCCATATGCAATATGCCTCTAATTGGAGACATAAATTGCCGCAAAGAATGAACTGCTTCAGTGGCAGTTGATTCAATAACCTGAACCAATGTAGGAACTAAACTAACAGGAAAGTTCAGAACAGCAAAATGTAGATTAGGCTTTGCCTCAACCAGAGTTCCATCTGCATGTATTGTGGCATTATCCTTTTGGATAAAGATTCTCTCAAGACGCAAACCATCATCATTGCTGTATGCACCAGCTGCCAGAACACGCTGAGTCTTATAAGTACCCCATTCCCATTCCTCCCCATGAAAGTCGAACTCAGCCTAGAAATTACAGAAACCAGGACAAAAAGTAGGCAATAAGAAGCAACCTGGAAGATTATTATTCAATCATCTGAGGGCATTAAAATCATTTGAAAAAACTATAGCTACATATCAACTACATGTCCTGCATTTTGCAATCCTACTTTAAAGAAAATATTTCAGAGGTCCCACATTGTTTCTAGAGGAATGAGTTCAAAAATTGACACATCAAAGAATCGAGTCCATAGCCACCCTAGTAAATAATAGAACAGGTGGGAGGCAATTAGGTTGGAATCTTTGCATGTAATACAATCAGCAAATAGGGAGGCGTGGTCACAAGTACAGAACCAAAATAAAGAAGCAAGAATCGCATGCAAATTAGGGATGGACCAGAAAATATTTAACAAAGACAACCAGCTCAAACATAAAATTAAAAACAAAATCAAATGCTAAAGCATAATAACTTTAGCAGACATTACTCTGGAAAGAGACTGAATTGCACCTATTATCACAATGTTTGTGGTGTTAATTAAGGTGGGTAAGAATATATAGCAATGCAAAGACAAGGAGTATTCCATATTGGAGTACCATGACCGACATGTAGACTTATTTTACCATTGTGTCTCCATTTCCTCCACCACTTGCGTCTAAAGAGCCACTCCAGCGACCCTTAAGTTCAGCTAAACCAGGAAGATTGAACTCTTCAAGGATAACTTCATCTGATAGAGTAGAATGACCCCGAATTTCCTATGTTTGTTGCCATCAAGAAATGGTAGAGCTTATCTTAGTATAATCTCCATTAACTGGAAATCCAAGAATAGCAGAACTAACAGAGGTTTCCACTTTCCAGAATTTATCATGGTAATTTATCAATAAGTACCTCAAGCAGCTTCTGGAGGCTTTCAGTATACAATCCGATTAACTGCAAACTTTGCATGAAAAGGTCCTGCAAGCAAGTAAAAGAGGGTTAAAGTTTGTATTTAGTGGAAATCATTCTGCAACGAATTCAATCAATTCCCACGCCCTCCAATCCTGTCTTCTTTATTATTTCTTTATGAGAAACAGATACTTCTATTATTTCATTATTTATTCTACCTTTGACCTAGATAAAACAACAGGGTCAGAACTTCGAGACAGAAGCCTTGCAAGTGGAAGCATCTCTGCAATCTCAGCTCTTGGAACCTCAAGCCTCATTCTCCATCTACCCATGGAGGATATAACACTTCCCAGACGTCCAGTCATTGCCCGGTGAAAAAAACTACCTCTCTCCTGGCCAGATGGCATCCGATCTCGTGTGCCTGGCAGTACATATTCACCTTGAAGCTCATACTTACTATTGCTTTGCTCCAAAATGGACTTCTCAATGGTGATCTAAGAAAAAAGGTAACATGAGAAAATAGTCTAGGATGTTAATCACATTATTAAAATTTGGAACTGTGAAAACCTAAATCATGGTACTGAAATAGATAGTGGATTCATCATTTTCCCTCCGTATAAAAACGCAGATAGGAATACACATTCCATAAAGCACAACTTTACAACACTGAGTAGATTTATCCTCTTATAAATTAAACAGAAGAAAGCAAACAATTTACTGTTGTCACTGAACGTCTTTTTGAGCAATAAAACAAAAAAATGTACTCCTTCCATCCAAATTTATGTGACACAATTTGATTGGGCACGGAAATTAAGCAAGAAATTTAAATTTTGTGGTGTAAAACAAGTCTTAGACATTTTGTGTGCTATAAACCATCTCATTAAGGGTTTGTAAAGTTGAATTGTATCTAAATACAAAAGGTCACTTTCTTTTGCGACTGATTAAAAAGGAAAGTGAGATAAATGGAGTAATATGTTAGTGCCCCAATGAACTAACACTTAAATATATGCCTCCCATGATTTAAGGCATTTCCTATGCTTCAAGCTTTATGTTAGAATAGGAATAGGTTTATACAATCCTATTAGACTAGGAATAGGTTTATAAAATCCTATTAGAATAAGAATAAGTTTATACAATCCTATTAGAACAGGAATAGGAATAGAAATAGAAATAGGAATACTAAATAGTATCCTACTTGGTAAAGGATTGTATTCTAGGGTCTATAAATAGGGTCTCAATGTAATAATGTAAACAACAACAATTCAATAACATTCTTCTCATATATTTCTCACATGATATCAGAGCCTCTACGATCTTGGTAAACGATCAAAGTGCTTCCGCTGCCGGTGGGCGGCTATTACTCATATATGCCGCCCGTCTGGCCAACAATTATGTTAGCAAAAGTTGGGTCACCGTGTATCTTTCCGGTGACTATTTTCTCATATTTGATTTATGTAAGCACTGTGCCATCATTCCGGTGACTACTTTCTTATATCTAACTTGTAGCACCGTGCCATCTTTTCGGTGATTACTTTTTCATATTTAATTTGTGTAAGCACTGTGCCATCATTCCAGTGACTACTTTTTCATATATAATTTTTGTAGCACTGTGCCATCATTCCAGAGACTACCTTTTTTGCATATCTGATTTGCGTAGCACCGTGCATCTCTTCGGACAACTTTTCATATTTAATTTGTGTAGTATCGTGGATTTTTCCGAACTATTATCATATCTGAGTTGCATAGCATCATGTGTCTTTTCAGTGACTCATCAGATTTGATTTGCATAGTTCCATTCGTCTTTCCGGTGACTCCTCAAATCTGATTTGTGTAGGGTTGTGCCATCATTCCAACCCTACCCATATAATTTTTCTTTTTTCAGTAGTGTCGTGTCATCATTCCGACCCTACCCATATTATTTCTCTTTTTCAATGGGGGTCGTTCCATCAATTCGAACTATCCTATATAATTTCTATTTTCTAGTTGGGTCGTGACATCATTCCGACCCTACCCATATAATTTTATTTCTTAGATTGTGACCACTTTTATCCATCAAATCAATACTCCGGCATATGAGCATGTTCCGGCCAATTTTTCGGTGACTTTCTTGTTAAATATTGACACGTCTATTGATGCCAACATGATCCATACACTTTATACTAGATTTTGAGCACTTTCGGCGACCGTTGCATTGTGAAGAAGTCTATATGGAGCAACCACCTAATTTTGTTGCTCAGGGGGAGTTTAGTAGCCTTGTATGTTGATTACGTAAGTCACTCTATGGTCTGAAATAGTTTTTGCAAGCTTGGTTTGGGAAGTTCAACACTGTAATTTTATCACTCTCTGTTTTATCGACATTATGCATCAAATTCAGTATTTCATGAGAAGACCAAGCCCATTGAGATTGATTGTCAAATTTGTGAAGTCGAGCGATCAACTTGCAGATATCTCACCAAGCCCCTCATCGGTCCTCGTGTTAATTACATTTGTAACAAGCTAGGTACATGAATTGTATGCACTAGCTTGAGGGGGAGTGTTAGAATAGGAATAGGTTTATACAATTCTATTAGAATAAGAATAGGTTTATACAATTCTATTAGAATAGGAATAGGTTTATACAATCCTATTAGAATAAGAATAAGTTTATACAATCCTATTAGAACAGGAATAGGAATAGAAATAGAAATAGGAATACTAAATAGTATCCTACTTGGTAAAGGATTGTATTCTAGGGTCTATAAATAGGGTCTCAATGTAATAATGTAAACAACAACAATTCAATAATATTCTTCTCATATATTTCTCACACTTTATACATCACATGAAACGATTACTTCAAAGTCTTTAGCACCTATGACCTATCAATTGAGTGGTTTCAGCTTGTCTAAAGCTAAGCTTGTCAGAATTTAATGGATGTCATCAAAAAACGTCTGCGCATATGAGAAGTATTCTTTTATGCGGTGGAACAATTCAAACTATTTGATGGTGAGGATGAAAGGTGGAGTATTAACAAGAAATTCAGTAGCTTTACAACTTTCTTAAAACAAAGTTGTTTCATGTTATACGACTACTAATTGATACAGAAATAGATTTCTTAAAGAAAAAAACTGAAGTGACCATGAGTCATTGAGTTGACTTTTAGTTCTATTTACCAGGCAAATGAAGGATACTTATGCATAAGCATACTAGAAATAGTCAAAAAGACTGGATACACAAATTTAAAGCAGCAAATATGCATGACTGAATTTTGATACTAGAAGAATTACGTGTATACCCACGATAAAAAAGAGGAAGAATAGTAAGAGCCTGTTTGGATTAGCTGATTAAAAGCAGTTGATAAACATCTAGTGTTAAAACTGGTTTATAACTAAGCCGTTACATCTTTGAATAGAAGTGTAAAAATTGATAATAAGCAACTGATGCGTTTTGTTATAAATGTCGATAAGCAATTTATGTTAAATTATAAGTATCTTCACAAGGAGAAAAACAAGCGATAAAAAAGGAATGAGGGAGGGAGTTAGGAGTTTTTTAGGAAGAGTATTTTAAATTTTTTAAAAGATATTAGGGATAAAGCAATAAAAATCTTGGTCAGATCAAAAGGGCTTAGAAGCTGAAAAGCCATTAGTTAGGACTAACCAACTTATGACTTTTGGTTGATTTCAGCTTATAAGTAATTTTGGTACTGACAAACGCGTAGATAAGTTAAAAAGTGCATATACACTAGTTTGATTAGCTTTTAAGGTTACCTAAACACCCAGTTACAAATACCTACATCTAGAGAATCTTAGAAAGTGATAGTGTTAGGTTTATCTTAAATGGCTCTGAAAATCTTTTATTATAGGTCTTCCTTCTTATGAACTCCACAATCATAAAGTTGATTTTCTCGTCGTAATGAAGAAAATAACTTGATGGAGTTGGATGACTTCTTTTTCCATATTTTTTTTCTTTAATGAAATCAGCAAAATCTATTAATCATGAAACTTCTCTCATAGTACTTGGCAAACTACTAAATCAAAATTCAGCCTTCATAGCCAAACTTTCTATTGACTTGTCAGGATCCACATACCCCCCCCCCCCCGCGGTTAAAATAGGATCAATGTTTATTATCTCTCTCAATCTCTCTTTCTATCTATCCATTGCAAGGTGGTGCGCTTCTGTAACACCCTGGAAACTAGTAGGCTAAACTAGGGCTTGACGTTAGGTTTAGAACCTTGAACGTACCTCCCCGTACCTTAAAATTTATGTTTTCGTGTTTGAACGTCAAGGTTTAAACCCCAAGGACCAACCATGGGTCCTTGAGGAAAAGCCTCTTGGAGGCTGCCTGGCAGTGACCCACGAAGGGCACCCACGCCTCGTGGTGAGAAACAAGTCCCTGAACCCAGACCACGCTTCACCAGAACGGGCCGTGGGTCCAACCATGGTCCGTCAGTGAAGGGTCGTGGGTCAAAGCCTGCAAACCAAGCCACATGACCTCAGACCACGGATGGACAACACGCCACGTGAGTCCATCCACGGACCGTGGTCGTGCAGTCATGGATGAGGCCTGTAACTGCCAAAAGGCAGTTTCACTTAGGGGCATTATGGGGATTTCCTATTTTAAGTAGCGTTAAGTGACATCGTTTTATACATTATTAGAACACCTATATAAGGTTTTTAAGTCACTAAACTAAATCATCTTCCTCATAATTTCCAAATTCCCAAATCAAAATCAATTTCCCTCAAAAGTTTCTCTCTAGAACTCCAAGGAAGAAGAAGAAGAAAATCAAGCTAGGGCTTGAAGAAGAAGGTTTTTTCACTCGATTTCTTCGGAGAATCAAAGCTAAGGTATGGTAGTCCTTCATCCATAGATAGTTTTCATCCATGGAGTCCCTCCAAACTCAATTTCAAAACTTGTAATTTCCCCAAAAAGCTAGGGTTTTACTCCAAGTCATGGATTCACTTCAAAAACGATTCTAATGATTAAATTGCTTTATATTATGATCAAATTGATGATTTATTACTGTTTTTATGATGAATTCCTCAAGAATCCATGAATTCCCCTATTTTCTCAATTTGGATCTTAAAGTGTGGGTAGTATTGATTGATGCAAGTAGGATATGATGGAATTATGCATGTAGTACTTGAACTACTTGAATTATGTTGTCATCCATGTCTAATGTAGTAATTCTAGATGTGTTGATGAATTATGATTGATGTTCCTTGAAGGGCAATATAGGAGAATTATGCATGATTATGAGGGTTTGTATATGATATGAGAACACTTTGAGAGTAAAAGTGAATATGATCATGATCTAGTTGCTGTTGTGTTGGAATGTGATCCTCATGAACACACTTATGCATGATAATGAACATGATGTGAAAGGTTTTCTCACAATATGATGATTCTAAGGTTGAAAGGTTATTCTCACCTATTGAATCTATGAGCTATCTCATGAACTATGTTGGATTGAGTGTTAAGACATTCTTCCATAAATATGAACTTAAGTCAAAACTAAATATGAACTTAATGGGAATTATGCTTAGCACCGAGTGGATAGAGTATATGAGATGGAAGCTTTTACCTCAGTGAGTCCGGCTTTCCAAAATGGGTTCCTTCTACGCCAGTTAAGTCCGGGTTCCCAAAACATGTATCTCATGAGATGGAAACCTTCTACCTCAGTTAAGTCCGGGTTTCTAGTAGCAATCTCCCTATCCCATAACTATGTGCCCACATAGGTCTTTAGCTAGTGGATCCACCTAAGCTAGCAAACCTTAGTTCTACCTTAGGCAAGTAGGACACCTCTTTTCGGTGTGAGGCATGATTCCGGATTCCATGTTTAGCTCACATGGTCTATGTCGGTTAAGGCTTATTCCCACCTATGACAAGAACATGAATTATGAACTATGGTTACTCAAGAAGCTTTACTTAGCATGGGTGGGATTATGGGATCTTACTCATGCATTGCACAAATAGACTTTGAGGGTACTTATGGTATGTCTCCATTATGCTATGATGATCTATATGTTGAATATGCTTATGACTTATGCTTTTACACTAATCCTCATGATGATTCTTAAACTTGGTAAAGGGAATACTTTTCAACTAAAATGCCCTTTTTAGCATGTTTTCATGATTTTATGCATGACTATCATTTTTAGTGCATTTTTGTACTAACCTACATTTTCCTACATTTTTCCCAAGTGTAGGGTCCAGTTCTCAAGGTGGTCCCCATTGTGGTTAGAGCTTGGAATTGATCATTCTCCTTGCTTTTGGTGAGTCCTCATGGTTCGAGGACGGATGATGATTTTCTAGTTTCTTTTCTTGTACTTCCATTCGAGAACTATGTTGTAAGGGCTGTGACCCTATTTGATACTTCGATTGTAGTAGATGGCTAATTGAGACAAGTCTAGACTTCCACTTGCTTATATAAAAGACTTTGATTGTATGGATAAAGTTTTAAATTCCACATCGTTTCTATTATCTTATATTATGATATGCTAAGGGCTTGTATGAGACCCCTTTGGGGTTGAGTACGCCATGTTACATCTAGGGGGTACCCCTAGGTCGTGACAGCTTCCTATCCCTTGCATAGGATCAATCTTAAAAATGAATTTTGTTAAGTTGAGGAGTGGCCTTCTATACCTTGTTTTCTTTTGGTGCACCCATGAAGTCCCTTGTTAGATAAAAGATTGGATGTCTTCAAAAAAAAAACATGTCTTTTTGTAGATTTCATACCATTTGGGTATACTTCTTGTCTACGGGTACATTTTGGCCCAAACATTAATAAAGTTTATTTACTTTTATCAAAAACAAGAGTGGGGGCATGCCTACTACTTATCTTGGTCTGCAACTAGGAGCTTCTAATAAGGACCAAACATCATGGAACCCGGTAATTGAGAGGGTAGAAAAGAAACTTGCAGTATGTTACCAATTCTCAAAAAAAAAAAAAAAAACTTGCAGTTACAGGTTGACAAAAGAAATACTTATCCAAATGGAGAAAGGATGTGTTAAAAAAGACTACTCGTTTGAGCGATCCTGCATACTTCATGTCTTTGATGCATGCTCCAATCAGTGTTACACAGAAGCTGGAAAAGTTTTGTGAAGTACCAAATTGGTTGAGGGAATGAGTTGTGATATCCTTATATGGTCTTAGGCAATCCACCTCTCATGAGCTAGCTTGCAGGATAGACTTAGGCCCAAGGGTCATCTTCACATGGTATCCGAGCCAGACCTATTGGCACTTGTTGTTATGTTTCTCAATGTTGGGACCCCGTAATCCACACTTCAGTTGAGTCCTAGGCATGTGGGGGAGCGTTAAGTTCCACATTGATTGAGCGAATAGGGTGTGGTTTCCTTATAAGATGTTGGACCTCCCCCCCCCCCATTTCCGTGAGCTAACTTATTGGGTTGAGTTAGGTTCAATGTCATATCTTCACAAGTTTCAAAAGGATCTTTTATGGGATGCTTCAAGTGGGGAGAGAAAGTTTCACTAGGTAGACTGTCACAATAGCAAAGTGTTGGGATGGACTCGGGATTAGAGATTAAGAAGTCTTTAACAAAGCATTACTATGAACGTGGATGTATAGGAGAATGTTCTTCAGAGGGGTTAATTGCGGAGAAATATCAGGTGTTGAATAGGGATGGAGGACAAAGTTGTCACAGCTTTGGAAGAATATCTTGAAAGGGTGAAGCGAGATTTTCGGGGATGTATCTTTCAGGGTGGGCGACAGGAGTAAGGTAAGTTTTTGGAGACACAGGTAGTGCAGGAACAATGGTTTGAGGTTTTGAATATCACATTTCCAAATACGTACAGTATTTCATGCCAAAATGAGATGTCATTCTAACATATACCAAGGCTACAAAGTGAAGAAGTTCATTGCGATTTGAGACTTAGGAGGAACTTGCAAGATTGATAGGTTACAAAATTTTAAAGAATGATTAAGCTACTACACAAGCTAGTCAAGATGTATGGAGATAGGGAGCGGGGAACATGGATTTTTTCAGTTAAGTCCTATAATAAGAAACGTTTTGGTCAGGGAGTTCACTTTTCCATATTTGTTGGTATGAATCCCTAAGGTATTGACAAAGGTGTGTTTTTTCATTTGGTTACTACAAGGGTAATCTTGATAGGTGATAATTTGAGGAAGAGAAGAATTACATACGTCAGTTGGTACTTCATGCTTCATCTGTAAAAGTTCAGGTGACAATGTGAATCATCTTCTATCACATTGTCAAATAGTGTTTCGCTTGTGGTGGGAAAATCATGTTGGTTTGGTCTTCAATAAGTGATGTCAGGCACAATAAAAAAGTATTTTTTAGCTGGATTTGTAGAAAATGGAAGAGAAGACACAGGGCTGAGATGTTACTTCATTAGCACTTATATGGACTGTATGGAGATAGAGATAAAAGAGCTTTTTACGGAATAGGAGAAGGAGAAGACCTTGTAAACTTGAGGAATAGCCTCTTATCTCTTTATTTCTTTTTGGTGTACCCACGAGGTTCTTCTAGGGATAGAAAATTGAGTGTATTCATAGAAACCCATATCCTTTTGTAAGATTTCTAATTTTTGGTATACTCCTGGTATACATGGTACAATTTCCCATTGTTAATAAAATTTTACTACTTGATAAAAAGAATAGGAGGAAGAGAAAGACAGAGGTAAGTGCAAAGGCCTACTTCGAAACAAGCAATTAGTTCAACAAAGAATCAATAAGCAGGAACAAGGTTGATCATATCCATTCCTTGAAGTTTTAAGCAAAGCTTTGAAAATGCTCTAAGAAGTTCTGGAGCTCTTTTAAACTAGAAACCCATTTCCACCATTACAAGACTTCCATAGATTTTTTATTGACATCCTGATAAGAAAATGCATAGTATCATAAAAGAACCAACAGATCACATCGGAACACCTACAATAGTAAAAGTAAAAAAAGCCTCCAGGAAAAATACACATCACCATTTTTCACTTGTAAAGAACAAAAAGCTCATTTGACAAGCCAAGTGTCACGGACTTAGAGTCTCACTAATATTCCATGCGGCACTTGACAACTTACTCACTAGTCTTTCAAGATCTTGTAAGCTCAAGTAAGCCTTTTATGCTAAGATCGCTAAGAGAATGAAAGGAAAGACTTAGAGAATTTTGGAAGAAGGCTTTATATTGCTTGGAGAATGCTTTACAAGTTGCTTGATTGCTTTCTTTCTTTCTTGGTGCCTAGCAAATGAGGGGCACCTCTATTTATACTAACACCTAGGGACTAAAGTGCAATTTAAAATTACTTTACAAGTCCCTAGACTATTTACACTTTGGTCCCTCTCTAGAAATCTCTACACTTTCTAGGAATTTCTAAGGTTTTCCAAGAAAATATCTAAGGCATTCTAGAGAATTCTAAGGAAGGACCTAGGGATTTCTAAGCCGTCTTGAAAACTCTAAGGGCTTCTAGAGTTCTCTATAAACCTCTCCATAACTCTAGACTCTTCCGCCCCTACCGACTGCAAAATTTGATTGTGAAGTGGCGGGACGTGACACAAGACTCTGGCGAGAAATTATAGCCGGAGAAGTGAAAATCAACACTTCATCAAAAAAAAAGTGAAAATCAACTTCTTTCTATATTTCATAAGAAAATGTTAATTTCAAAAGATAGTTGTGCTTCAGGTGGTTTTTGAAATCGAGAAAAAGACACAAGATAAAGCTTTGGAATCTGTCTTGAAATAAAGAATGGACAAACATCACAAGATACCTTTTTTCTTGCTCAATAAGAGGTCATAACATCACATTTACCCTTACAAACTAAAGATGCATGTGTTTGCCTGGGTAATTGCGATCAAACAGACCAAAGAAAAGAATAGTGCATTTAACATCCTCCCAAATATGCATGACACTTGGTAATTTCAAGAATACTGTGACAAATACATTTAATTGTCAAATACACAATTTTAGAATTATAACATTAATGCCAAATACACACTCTTAGCATTTTAACATTAATGTCAAATACACACTTTACGCATTTTAACACAAACATTTCACACTTCCTGACATATTTTTTTTATAACTGAGAACCCCTTGAATGCTAGTGGCGGACGTTTCGAAGCTGTGGCCTGCCATGTACCCTTCTCCACTTAAATACTAGGCCTTTGTATGCCCCGGGGTTCGAAGCTGTGGCGTGCGTCTAACTAACTCATCATGTGTTGCGCTCTTACAACTAGATCAAAGACCTAAGGGCTTTTTGACGGAAAGACTTCAGTCGGTGATGGGTGATATGGATCACAGAGCCAGCAGCTTTGCAAACTGATCTATTAAGCTTAATGGACGATCAATAAATACAACTTTTCTGTTCTTGCAAATACCTTTTTGTTTCTCGGTTATAAGAACAGCGGTTTTTAAAATTCAAAGTAGTTCAAAGTTGATTGTAGTGTTAGTGCTGCAAAAATGTGAGCACAAGAAAAGACCAAATAACATTAACAAAGATACAGGTGAAAACATATACACTTGCAACATCCCCACTTATCCACAAAGAGAGAGAGAGAGAGAGGAGGTACTCACAACATCTCCACTCCATCTGGCAGCAACATCAAGAGCTTCACCCAACAAGCCACTGAATTTTGGCCGGAGTACTGACAACACCCCATGACCTCTTCTTTTCTGAAAGTTGAGTTGAATTTCTGCCTGAGAGTAAAAGTAAGACTTTACAATGTAATTACTCAAAAGGAGAAGCTTCTATAAACAATAAAAGAAAAATTACTAAATCAGTAACATTCACTTAGGCAGAAGGAAGAGAAGAAGTGTGGAAGCCAAGACATGGGGGAGGAGATTAATATTGGATAAGCTATCACTTTTGGTCCTTATTTTTTTGAATACTGTAACTTGTCTATGCTCTTGTTTTTCCACGTTCATAATGACTGCCATCAATGTTTCAAATTCCTTCATGACGGCTTGTACTTGTCCCAAGTAAGTAGACATCGGATTTATTATTTCTTTAAGTTAGTCATCCGAGATATCACATCACATAAACGAGATGTCATTAGTGTAGAAAGCACGAGCCTTTTCCTAAACTGAATAACATGTTTGGAATGGGAGAAACAAGGTCATCAACTTGGAATCAATAAATCCCATAGGAGACTACATAATTGAGCGTCAACCTTCTCCCATTGTGCTTTAGATTTTGCATCTTCCTCACTAGCCTTTGCCTTTTCATCTACCACACAAGCATTGTTCGTTAAGTGGTCTTGGACACCTTGACCCTTGCACCACAACTCAACCGAGGAAGCCCAAGCTAAATTCCGAGCTTCCCATTAATGGTTTTGAAGTGATCATATGGCTTGAACTTCCAAATTCCCGTAATTTTGTAGCAAAAAATTATCAACTCCAAAAGACATCTTGTGAAATCAGAATTTTGAAGCCTCAAATCTGAAAAAAAAAAACATAAACCATCGACGGAATCTGAAAAGAAAGTTGTTTTTGTCGCTGGAAAATCAGTTCTGGAAACAGCTTGGAATTGCCGGAAACAATGCTGAAGTGGCCAGAACAGTGATTTCCTCGCTGGGAAGTGCTAAAAATCTGGTAAAAGCTGTATGGGCCGTCTCGGAATCCAGAGACGACCAGATCTTGAACACAAAAGTTGCCGGAAAACTGTCCAGAACAGGCTCATGCGCCGGTGCGTGGTCAGATCTCACTGGACATGACGAGCTCCTGGGAGGTTGGTGCAAGGCCGACTGTTGGAGCGGTTCACTAGGGGCTTAGTTGGAGGAGGGTGAGGGATCTTGCGGTGGTGTTGGTTTTCGCACAACACTAACGGAAACAGGCACCGGAAAATTGAGGCACGGTGACTGTGACTTTGTTTTCTTTCCCCAATTTTTCTCACCAAAGCTCTGATACCATGAGAGAAATAAAGGAGAAAACTATTATTGAATTGTGTATCTGAATTATTACAAAAAACCTGTTATTGAATACTATTATTGAATTGTGTATCTGAATTATTACACTGTGACCCTATTTATCGACATTATATTACAGTCTTTTTCCAAGTAGGATTCTATATAGTATTCTTGTTCTTATTCCTATTCTAACAGGCAAGACAACGACAAAAACTTCAAGGTCTAGAGGACCCAATGGTCACCATATAGAGGAAGGATATGGTGTAGGCTTAGGTCACCTAGCAAGGAGTTGTGTCGGTACCATAAAAAGGAAGAGAAAAGAAGAAAAAAATTGGTTTGTCAGGTGGCGTAAGGCCGACCACTGGTAGGCCAAAGCTACTTGAGAATTAACCAAGATCATAAAGGTTCTAATACCATGTGAAAATAGAAGAGCAAACTTATTGTTGAAATGACATACAAGATGAGCTCCTTGTATACAAATCTTTGGATACCAAAAATAGGGTAAATAATCATTTCTCTATGCCTAATAGGGTAAGTCAATGTTCTATAAATAAATATATAATATCCAAACATATCCTATAGAATAATTATAGAAAACATTGGATGGAAAAATATTTGAATAAATGGGTTCGGACAAAAGAATATTTTCAAATTTTTATAGAGGGACTTTCTGAATCACTTAGTATAATCTGTAAGAATACCTGATCCAGGAGATGAAGAACAATGAGCAGAAAAGTCAGACAAACACTATTAGATCCCTCAGGCCTCAACACCTACGGCATAACATAAATAATTTCCACCCAAAAGTTCAGCAGCTTAATTTCTACAGTTCCTTTTTTAACTGTTATCAAAAAGAAAAAAATACTCTTTTTCTTCTCTTTTCCAGACCTATAAAAAGCAATAATTCAAATTCCTTAATATGCATGTATGAAAACCAAAAATTCCTGATCAAGGAGTTAATCAAAGAAGAATTGTTTCCTCTGAATCAGATTACCCTTTGAATCGTTCCACGAAGTGAAGCCAGCTCCAATTCATCCAAAGGCAAATGTCTCACCTGGTAAGCAAGTAAATGCAGTATAAGTCATTTAATCAAGCATCTATATGATCGTTCAAGACATGGAATAAATGGAAGTACCTCTAAATTAGCTGAGTGCAGAGGCTGGTAGCAGACATTAGCTTTTAAGTGTCCCTTCTGGAAGGAGAACGAGAACATTTTGCCGATCATATTCTCTTCAGATAGAGGATGAAATGGTCCTCTGACCTCCAGATTAAGACTTTCATCTGGTCTACCCATGGCATCCAACTGAATAGAAAAATAGAATCAAAATTTATACCCACTACAAAATTCATCTCATTGAGTACAAATTATTAGAATTTGTAAAGAAAACAGACCATGGACTAACTCAACCTCAAAAGGTAACACGTGAGGTGAGGAATGTCCAAGACCATAAAGGGAGACAATGGTCCATTCCCTCAACCAATGTGGGATACTCTAACAAAACTAAAGCAACCTATGAGGAGCCAAATACCACCCACCCCCACCCCCCAACAAACCTACAAAAAAAAGTTTATGACTAGAGCATAGCCCATTCTAACTAGCTCATGCATTTAAAGTCTACATACTCACTTTGTTCAGGCAATCACTCATGACTAGCCACCAATATCTTGCGGTTATGAGCACGGTAACAATATATCTGTATATTTAGAGAATATCATAATTGACTAGCATTTGTCAAAGTTCCTACATCATTATCATGGAGTAACTAAGGTTTTATGCATTAGTAACATCCATGCTAAGGAACTTGACAACCCCATAATTTTTGCCTGATCAAACAAGAGGGATAATAAGGCCAATAAGACATCAGCAAATAAGCTTATCAACTGGTCATTTCTGATCAAAAAATGAGAACCCATACGTCGAGTCCGCGACTTAATTATCAAATTGGAACACGAGACAGAGAAAAATTCTGGGACATTGATACCAACCTACCACAGCATAGAACTCTTTTCATAACTGTAATGCCCGGGCTAGCTTGTGTGCACCTTGATAATTCCACGGAATACCTGCTACCCCACCAACACAAGTACCAGGTAACTCTGTCCAAAAAGGATTGGACAAACAGGAAAAAATCACCTAGCATTTTTGCCTCAACTTGGAATTGAACCAAAAACCTCATGAGTCTCAATCCAATTTATTTACCACTAGGCCACACCCTTTTTTATTGAGATTGGAAACTGTTTCTATTTCTATAAACCAATAATTGGGTTGTACTGAAAACCATATTTACATAATGAACTTTAAAGGCACTGTCCTATCCCTATAATGAGTTTAAAACATCAATGATAGAGACGGTCATTAGAGTAGATCTAATTACACCAAAAAACATTTGCTGCATATTACTCTCCCTATTCTCAAAAACTCTAAGGAGTCGTTTGGTTTGAATACAAGTTATGATGGGATTAGTTATGATGGATAAGCTATGCTGGGATTATTTTTTATTGAGTGTTTGGTTTGTTGTATTAAAAATAATATGCATGACATAAATTTTAAGAAACAAGTTGTTTGTTTACAAAAATATTCTTCATGAATGTGAAAATGATGTATAAAAAGGGTTTAAAGGGATATCTTTGGCATTTACTTACTTTATCCCGGGATTACTATACCACCCGAGGGCAGGGATAACTTATCTAGGTACTGATTATTAATCCCGGAGATAAGTTATCTTGACCTTGCCAACCAAACAACAAATAAAGTGGCACTATAATTTAATCCCGAGACTATTTGGTGTTATCCTTCACACCAAATGACCTCTAAGAGTTCTCTCTTTCCAGATAGTCCACCAAATAGTAGAAGGAATGATTCTCCAATTGCTTCTATTCTTTGCTTGTGATCCTGCTTCTTCCCAGCTATATAAGGCCTCTGTAATTCAACCAGGCATGGCCCATGAGATGCTTTTGAACCTTAGGAATAGACTCCACAATTGGCTAGTGACCTTGCACTGGATGAACTAGTGATTGACTGTTTCTACAGTTTCCCCACAAAAAAACATCTCCAACACAGTGTAATCCCCCTCTTCATCAAACTATCCTGTGTCAACACAACTTCCTTAGCCAATAACCACACAAAACAAGTCACTTTGTGTGGGTTCTTGGCCTTCCAAATGTGTTTCCAAGGCCATTTAGGTGCCTGCATAATTGGGTGGTTCAAGGCGTTCAACTTCCTATATGTTGCACTTACTTTAAAAGTCCCTTTACAGTTCCCCAGCCACTGCAATTTGTCCTGCCCTGTCTCCAAACCACTAGGCCACACCCTTGGGGCCACGACCTAGAAACTAGTTTTTTGCGGTACTTAGAATTATGGCATAGGATGCACTTTTGTGTCCATTCCTTTCAACAATAAAAATAGAAGTTGTTTTTCTCTGAACGCCAGAGATCACCCTTAGATAGATGAATAGAAATTAGACAATATACTCTTATATGGATGAATAACTGTGAAATCAAACAATCTTTTTGTTGAAGTGTGTGACCATCTCATCTAAAAGCTTAAGTTGTTAGAGAGAGCACACTTTTGTTATTTAATTATTTTCTCAACACGCCACATCACGTGCGGAACTGATTTTCTTTTTCTTCATTAGCCAAGCACGTGGAAATTCTTTTTGATATGGGTGGCGGTGAGATTCAATCTCTTTTGTCTGCTATGATACCATATTGAAGTGTGTGACCATCTCATTTAAAAGTTTAAGCTGTTAGAGAGAGCACACTTTATTATTTAATTATATTCCAACACCTTTGAAGGAGGAGAGTTGACAGACTAACAAGTAGCTGACAGAAGGACAAAACAGGAGTGAGACCATTCAACAGAGTGGGAAAGGACTTTTGACTCTAGTAAATGGAAGGACAGAAAGCTCTACTGCTTTCACTGCGATGATGGAATAAGAATTCATTAGAAAATTTTGTGGCATGCAAAGAATTCATGTGGTCACAAAAGGTTCACGCCAGTCATTCTGCATGTAAGCTATAATATCCTTTCGTAGAGATGACAATTAAGTTGGAAAAGAGAACAATATTATGAGCAAATAAACAACTAGACTAAAGCACGCCAAGCCGACAAGTCAAACTTCGACTAAGCAAGGAGAAGGATTCTTTTAACAGAATCCCCAGACTCAACCTTGGAACCAAAAGAAAAAAGGGACAGGTGTATAGAAAGATGTACACTTTCTGTAACAATTTCTTATTTGGTTGCATCCTCTTTGAATGGATGCATTCTCTTTTCAACCATGAACTCAGGTATTTAAATGATCCCATGGATTCTTTAGATGAAGACAATCTTGTCTGCCAATACTATAGGTAGGTAAAAATTTAGACAGGAGCTAAGGCCTAAGTTAGCAAGGAATATTCAAATGTAGTTTCAAATATAAACTTGGGGTATAAATGATAAGGAGAAAACTTGTGGGGCATACCTTGAGACCCTCTGGTGTGATGCTTAATGCTCCAGCCAGCTGAGGTGCCAACATCAGTTGATTGAGTTTGAGGCCTGAGATTTTCACATCACCAGAAAGAGTATCTGTAGGTTCATTACATTCAACTGGAGCATCTTCTGATGTCTTTTCAGAATACACAAAATGCTGGTCAGTGATGCCAGAAGCTTTAACAACCTTTCCTTGAAACTTTATCTTTCCAGTAGCTTTCAGGTGCACGGGTCTTGGAGAATCCAAAGCATATGAAGAGACTGAACTGAAAAACTCAAAACTGCGCATTCTCAGATCCAGTTCAACTCCTTCCACAGTAAAGGGTAGGGGAGCGTTCATGTGATTATCTCTCAGGTTTAACAAGTAATCATCACGATAGGAGGTCAGAACTTTTGAATACAAATCAAAAGCAACTGATGAAGAATTAACAGTTATCTGATCATGCGAAATTATGATATCTCCACGAGCATCTGTGAGTGATCCTTCAGCTTTGGGCGCAGTCCATTTGATATCAAACCGTCTGCAAACAGAAAATTGGTCTATCAGCCAATATCATGATAAAATTCTTTTTTTTTGAGAAAGTTAACTGGTATTATAAACAGAAGGAAGTACACCAATAGTGTGCTCCTAAGTAGTTACATCAAAAATATGAAGGAACATCCAAAACAAATCTATCACCTATATCCATTATAGACTATCTAAAAACAGAGTGATGTCCCCTATATCCTTAGGTACAGATTGAATACACCAAAAGTAGAATGTTGCTAGACAGTTCATCTTCATACTTTGGAAGGAAATGCTCTTGTTCTCAAAACATCTCTGATTTCTCTCCTTCCAAATTGTCCACCAGATGCATGCAGGGACAATCTTCCATCTCTCCTTGTGTCCTGATTGATTTCCATCCCTATTCCAACATGCTAGAGCTTCTACAGTATGTCTTGGCATGGCCCATCTAATACCCCTGAGATTAATGAACCATTGCCATAATTTTTCAGTCACTTTACAGTGTAAAAAAAGATGGTTTACTGTCTCTGTTTCAGCTTCACAAAAAAAACATCTGGAGCATAACTGCCTTCCCCTTTTCATAAGGTTGTCCTGAGTCAGAACTGCTTGATGTGCAACTAGCCAGGTGAAACAAGCCACCTTATGAGGTATCTTCCCCTTCCAGATCATCTTCCATGGCCAACCTTCCTTAGTTTCAGTTGAGATATCCAGTAGCTTGTATGCTGATTTCACCTTGAACTTGCCATCTTTATCCATCTTCCACAACAATCTATCTTCCTCAAAATTAAGGCTCTTAGCTTGTTCCAAAGTATTGTAGAATTGGATCATTCTCTCCACTTCCCAGTCATTGAGGAATCTTCTGAAGGACAGATTCCAGCCTTGTGCATTTTTGATCTGTGAGATTGTAGCTAGCTTCTGTTGATTAAGATTATAAATGTCCGGAAACTGTTGCCTTAAAGGTGTTTGCCCCACCCATACATCATTCCAGAACAAGGTCTTTCTGCCATTGCCCACTTTGATCACAGTATTACCCCACATTTTTGGCCATTGATTTCTGATAGTTCTCCATAGTCCCATTTCATAAGGAATTTTAACTTCCTGAGTAGTCCATGGTCCTTCCCTACCATATCTTGCAATGATGATGTCCTTCCACAGGCCCTGCTCATCTGCTGCCAGTCTCCATAGCCATTTTAACAGAAGACTCTTGTTTTGTGCTTTCAAGTTCTTTATTCCTAGACCTCCTTCTTTTTTGTTGGTTATAGCAATCTCCCACTTGATCAAGTGATGCTTCTTCCCCCCTTCACCATTACCTTGCCAAAGAAAGTTTCTTCTGATAGCATCCAACTTTTTGATGATCTTTCCATGAATTGGAAAAAGGGACATCATGTAAGTTGGCATGGTATCAAGAACACTATTGATAAGGGTGACTCTGCCACCCAAAGATAAATATTGACTTCTCCAGTTAACTAGCTTCTTTTCACACTTTTCCACCACAGAGTTCCATATGTTCATGGACTTACTCTTAGCTCCCAGAGGCATTCCGAGATAGGTGGTGGGAAGTTCCCCTATCTTACCACCTAAAATATCTGCCAAAGTACTAATCTCTGGGACTTCATTCACAGGGTAGATAAAACTCTTTCCCCAATTTATATGAAGTCCAGAAACTGCTTCAAACAATATGAAGATAACCCTTAGATGCTTTAGTTGTTCCTTCTCTGCATCACAAAATACCAAAGTATCATCAGCATATTGTAAATGGGATATAGAACTTCCCAGAGAGTTTTCTTCATTCACAATGAAACCCCTTATTCTATTGTTCACCTGAGCACTCTTCAGCATATCACTTAAATCTTCCATGGCCAAGATGAAGAGAAAAGGGGATAGGGGGTCTCCTTGTCTCAATCCTCTCTCGGAAGGAAAGAAACCAGTTGGGGAGCCGTTGATCAGAACTGAGAACTTCACTGTAGTCATACAGAATCTCATCCATTTTATCCAGGTGTTGCCAAAACCCATCATCCTTAATGTTGTCCACATATGTTCCCAATTTAAGTGATCATAAGCTTTTTCTATATCTAGCTTGCATAGAATTCCGGGAACTTTGGATCTGTATCTCATGTCCACACATTCATTAGCCACCAAGATTGCATCCATGATTTGCCTGCCCTTTATGAATGCCATTTGTTGCTCATCTACTAGCTTTGGCATAACTTTCTTGAGTCTCTCTGTTAAAACCTTTGAAATGATTTTGTAGATACTTCCAATCAAGCTGATTGGCCTGAAATCTTTCAATTCAGTTGCACCCACCTTTTTGGGAATCAAGGCTATGAAAGTGGCATTGAAACTTTTTTCGAAGTAGCTCTGATCATGAAAATTCTGAATGGCAGCCACCACTTCCTGTTTTACCTCTTCCCAACATTGTTTGAAGAAAGCCATTGTGAAACCATCAGGGCCTGGTGCCTTATCCCCTGCACATGAAAACACACAATTTTTAATCTCCTGTTCTTCAAATTGGCCTTGCAGAGCTGCATTGTCTACTTCACTGATCCTAGATTGAACTCTAGGATTGAGCTTGGGTCTCCACACTTCTGTCTCAGTGTATAGTTTTTGGTAGAAAGTAATAACTTCATCTCTGATCTCAGCTGGTTCAATCACACTGGAGCCATTGATGATCAATTTGTCAATATTGTTATATCTCTTATGGCAGTTAGCAGTTCTATGGAAGAACTTTGAGTTCCTGTCCCCTTCTTTGAGCCATAGGGCCCTAGATCTTTGCCTCCAGGCCACTTCTTCTCTCTTGGCATTTTCTTCAAACTCCACTGTCAACACTGCTCTTAAATAGGACTCATCATCAGATAGAATTCTCTGGTCTTGTATCAAGTCCAGCTCAGCTAGCTGGTTAAGGATGCTCTGTTTTTGCATACCTAGGTTGCCATGTACTGTTTTGCTCCACTCTTTCAACTTATCTTTCAGTAATCTCAACTTGCAGGCCAAGATATAATCCGGCCTTCCCACATAAATTACAGAATTCCACCATTCTTTAACTCTTTCATTAAAGTCTTTAGTCTGCAGCCACCAATTCTCAAATTTAAAAAAGGAATTTGATCTCTCCCAGTTGCCACACTCCAACAATAGTGGGTTATGGTCAGAAGTTACTCTAGGTAAGATTGATTGTTTAATCTTTCTAAAGGCTACTTCCCACTCTTCAGATATCAGAAATCTATCTAATCTTGCTGCAATATCATATCCATCCCCTCTCCTCCATGTGAATCTGCCACCTACAAGTGGTAAATCTTGTAATTCCATGTCCTCCATAAATTCAGAAAATTCTTCCATCTCCCTATTGAATTTGTTGCAGTTTTTCTTCTCAGATGGGAACCTCACTACATTAAAATCCCCAGCCACCACCCAAGGTCCATTAAATAGACCCCTCACTGCCCCCAACTCTCCCCATACTTCTTCTTTTTCTTCTCTATTATTTGGAGCATAAACACCAGAAAAATGCCATCCTAAGTCTTGTGTCTTCCCTGTGAACTTACAAGTGATGCTGTAAGCCCCTACTTCACATACTTCCCCCTCCCATATATTACTATCCCACAAGATAATGATGCCACCTCTTGTCCCTCGTGCCTCTAGTTGTGCATATTTCACTTTCCTATTTGCCCATAAATCTTTTATAATCCTGCTTATATCTCCCTTGATTTTTGACTCCTGGAAACAATATACATCTGCCCTCCATTTATTCATCAAGTTTTTGATTTGCAGCCTCTTACTTGGATCATTGAGGCCCCTCACATTCCATGAAACTATGTTAACTTTCATTTAAATCGTCTATAAAGCAACCCCCCCTACTCCTTGTTCCATAGCTCACAAAATTACTCTTTGGTTCCAAATTCTTGAGTTCGTTCGGGACCTTTCCTACTGGAGTTATAGGAACTATGGCTCCCACGCCCTTCTCAATAGTTTGTCTCTTATTGTCGATCGCCATGAAGAGGTTCAAGGCCACTTCTTCGCATCCAATGAAATGTACCCCAAATTCTTTGCTAAGTCTGATTATATTTTGTTGGACCCATGATGAAATTTCATTCTCTGCTGATGTATCAGTTCCAAGCTCGTTAGAGTTTAGTGGTAGAATGTCTTCAATTGTGCCTTCCCCCTCTGCCTTCTGATCCAGTTGCATGTCACTTAACATTTGGATCTCCTGATCTATTCTTTCTTCTGTTTGAATGATGGACATATCATCATCATCTCTCAGGATTGCACCAAATTCGAAAATCCCGCCCTCATCTGCCAATTCAAGTGGAATTTGGACGCCTTCTCTGTTCTGTTCCATAAGGAATCTGCGATTTGCTTCTATTTCATCGTTTAATGGCTCAGAAATCCTTTCACTGCTATTGGCCTTCTTTTGATTTAACTGAGCAGCATGTTGGGCCAGTGGGTCTGGGCCCAACATTTTGATTTCTTTTCCTTTTCCTTTATGTTCCTCCAGGGCACGTGCCCCTTTAAAGAATTCAAAAACTTTTGAAGACCCCACGTGATTATTCCTGCCCCCAGCTGTCAAGGGCGTGGATTTCGCTGCCCCTCCCTTGGGTATTACCTGCTGGATCGAGACTTTGGCCCTCCTGTCACCTACGACCTCGAGGTCTTCTTCTTCGACGAAGAACCTCGTCGGTGTCTCATCCCATATTTCTAAGATAAAACCATGTCCCCCGAAAGCTACCTTCACCTCCTTCGGAATGGGCTTTTCGTTGTTTTTGACAAGAATTCTTGCCCATTTGAGGTGGTTGCGTAGTTCCGTCTCCTCCTCTGTTTTCACCCAACCCCCACAAAAATCTCCTACTGCTTTGAACACATTTTGTGACCACAAATGTAGAGGGAGGCCCACCAATCTGATCCAAGAATGATTGATTTTAGTTCTTGATTGAGTTGCACCCACAGTCGGCGTCCACCATTGTAGCCGTATGCTCTGGTTCATCCATAGCCATCTTCCTCTGAGAATATGCTCAGCAACAGTGATGGAAGAGAATTCAAAAAGAAAGTGATTGTGTCCCATCTCGTAGATGTTGATGCCATGAGTTTGGGTCCAGTTTTTGCTCACCCATCTACGAACTTCCGACAGGGTTGGGTTCTCAGTTCCATTTTCTGGAAATCTGCCAACGAGACTTCTCCCTAAGAGTTCATTTTGGTTTTGGTCGGGTTCTCCGTCAATAATGATGGTGTTTCCTTCCTCCTCTATGATGGCTGTCTCGATCTCTCTAGAAGACCATTTGCTCCTCCTGATAGTTTCTGCATATGATATCTCTTTATCAAACATCTTGTAATTCTTACTAGGTATCTTAAAAGCTTTGTCATTAATGAATTTTTCAATTTTGGTGGCCAAGTCCCACCAACCAGCATTGAATGTGATTTCAGGAATTATTATTACAGCTCTGTTCTTTCCTTGTATGTTGATAATGCTTATATATCTCCCTTTGTTGTTAAAGTTCCTTGCACAAAATACATTTGACACATGCTCCTGCCTTTTCCATCTTCTGACTACGTTTCCTTTCACCTTTGACGCTTCCTTGAGAATCGAACAAATCCATTCCATCGTTTTTTGACTAAAGCTTGCTCTGCTCATCATTCTTCTTCCTCTCTCAGTCCAGTCATACCATGTCTCTGCTCGAGATACATCTCTTGCTACATCAAAAGACTTGAAACCCATTGCGAAAAAGATCATATCTTCCTCCATTTCAAGAAGTACGAGGGAAAGGAAAGGTTGGGAGTGGGAGAAAAGGGAAGAGAAAGAAATAAAGGAATGAGGATTCCGGTGACAGAAGGTCGCCGGAGGGGGTTCTGCCCTCCTTCGTTAGGAAGAGAAAATATTTGGAGTAGCGTGCCTGGTAATACCCAAAATATGAAAAGGTTATTGCCGAAAAAGAAGATTCTGATGACCTGTGAAAACGATTGGGTTCCCTCGCGACGGCGCGTGAGACGCGTGGCGTCGGATTCTGATGGAGAAAGGAGGCGCGTGGGAGCGCGTGAGATGTTTTTTTGGGGATGGGTATTTTTGGGGTAGGGTCGCAATAGGGTGAAGGAGGTTGTGATGGAGGCAATTTGGAAGAAGAAAGAAAGAGAGAGATGGAATTCCGATGGTCAGAAGGACCACCGGTGGGTTTTCTGGGTAGTGAGATGATTTTTAAAAATTACATCGGGATTAGTGCCTGGGAGAAAAATCTATAGATCTAGTTAATACAACCTTTCTATATTTTATGTACGCAGATCTTACTCCTACCTTTGTGGGGTAGAGAGGTTGTTTCTGATAGACCCTCGGTATGATAAAATTCTGTTGAACTACTGGGGAATGAAACCTCCTTAAAAAACATAAAAGCATCAGATAGGGAAAAATTACCTACTCTTTCTCAAGAAAAGAAAGTTTATTAACTAGAGAGCTTGTACAGAAAACTAGATATCCTCATCTCTGAAAAAATGTTAACATCAGATAAACAGAGCCGGGATCCTCAGCTTACGTGTGAAGAATGCAGAGGATAAAACATGAAAACGACATTGCATTTTTGGGACACTAAAATCCCAGCACAAGGAAGCTATTATCCCGGAAACCAATCTTCGGTAACCATGATGTAGTCTGAGAAACCAATCAAAAATGCTAGCTACCCAACCACATAATAGGCAGCGAAACGCATTGCTAAACAAACTTTCCCCTCTGCAATAGACCCAATTAACATTTAAAAATTCACAGACTGAATGTTGAAATCACAAAAGATACACCAAACAGCCCAAATCATCTTCCTCACAATTCTTTTGCAAACGAGCAATGGAGAATAGACATAATTGTTCTTGCACATAATGCACCAAACTTCACTTGTGGTTCTCCAGATTATGCTCAACTGTAAAATGCCATTGGTGCTGATCATTTTCTTTATGGAGCAAAGACTAAGCCTTGGTTCAATGACAGGAAAATAAAAGAGGCCAGAGGAGGACTCCTTGAAGGTTGCGGGTGCACGACAGGAGAATTTTTTTTATTAACCGTGGTGTCCGGATCAGCTTGTGCGCACCATGAATAGTTCCACAAGATACCCGCCACCTCCCACTAGCAACAGATATCATGTAACTTTGTCCACCAAGACTAGAATAGAAGGGAAGAAATCACCTAGTGTTTTTGTCTTTGTTGAATATTGAACCTGAGACCTCATGGTGCTCAACCCACTTCAATGACCACTAGGACACACCCTTGGGTGCGAGAGAGATTTTTATCTGAAGGTCTCAGCAGAATCTAGATATTGGATGTGCTAAGAATACAAACTATTACCATTCAGAAAGTAAACACAGAACTGTCTTTGTAAAAACTTAAGACACCACCATTATGAAAGATGTGTCTAGAAATCCCCTATTTTCAGAAAGGCAACAGTTATTCATCTACATAATTTTCTTTACACCAAAAATGCAAAGACAAAATACAACTCTTGATCCTCTGTATTGAGCTACTTCTATCTTCACATGAAAAGATGTGTCTAGAAATCTTACGGTTTCAATAATGACCCAGAAATCTTCGTATCTCCATTTAAATGACCCAATTTAAGAGGCATCAGCTGAAGCAAACCAGGTAGATAGCGATCCATGATCTTATCAAAGCTTAAATTACCAGAGAAGTTCACATCCATTGCGGTGTCATCAGCCTCTCCCTGCAAAATTGAAAATGTCAACACCAAGGCTACGGACATGATAGAATTTGACAAGTTGGACATCCAAGGTAATTTACTGCCTCTAAGATTTAATATGGTGTCACAAAGGCAGTCCAAAGCATGTTTTTGTGTTGTATAATTTGAACGATAAAAAAAGGGCCCTTCTTCATACTTGTCTTCTGTGCATTTGTCAGGAAACTACAAGTTCAGATATTAAATTAGTTGATCTTATATTTTTCAACATTGATCCCAAAAAGCAAACGGTTTGGTCTGTGTAAACACTAAACATTAAAAAGAATGGAGTGAACAGATAAGAGATCTTTTTTGGGGCAAGCTGATCAGAAAGCAAGTAAAGATACTTCTCAAATACAACCTTGATAATAAATAACACAACATGTAACTAGTTAAATTCAGTTGAGGATATTGAAAAGATTTATCAATAAATATTGACTCGGAAAGAGTAGACAATTTACTGCAATTCTCTATAGCATCCCCTCAACTTAACTATTTATTATTTATCAACATATATCTTTGCTAATTAATCATCATCCAAGAAAGACAGATTCCTACATGCACATATTCACATACTCTCAAAAGATAGATAAATGGAGATCGATTCATGTCTTTCACGGATAATCTAGTTATTAAGAGGATATATGATATACCAATTCTCATTTTTACTTTATCTAACTTGTTCGTGTCCCACATCAGTGGGATAATGGGAATTTGGCCTCCTTATATGGTCTTTCCTCCCCCCTCCCCTCATGGCTAGCTTTTGGGGTTGAGTTAGGCCGAAGGTTCAGTTCTTTATCATGGTATGAGAGCCAGGCCAATCCCAATTCATTGTTCCCGATGTTAAGCCCCCTATTTATATTGTCCATCTCCAGATGTCCAATCCTGAGCGTGCAGAGGATGTTCGAGTCCCACATCAGTGGCATAATGGGAACTTAAGTCCCCTTGTGATCTTGGGAAATCCATCCCTAGTGAGCTAGTTTTTGGGGTTGAATTAGGCACAAGGTTCATTTCTTTATCATGGAATGTGAGAAAGCATGGCAAAATATTATTAAGATACATTATTACATTGAATCCTATTTATAGACACCACATTACAATCCTTTTCCATGTAGAAATACCATGTACAATCCTATTCATGTTCTAACTCCTATTCCTGTTCTAGCATAACTAATTCTACCCTTCGATCTGCTTTGAAAGTTAGTTTGGTCAGGGATTTGTTGGAACTTCTTCTTGACCTATTCAGAAAGTTCCTATTGTTTTATGCTATTACAAAATCAACAGTCTCCTTCTTAGACCTTTCATAGATTAACTTTTTGATCAATTCGACAGGAGTTCTCGGTTTCACACTTCCTATCCTAACTATGAGGAAGCTGCCTTGGTGAGACCTGGTTGTTTCCTGAACATCGTTGGAGCGCCCCCTATCAAGTATAGATGACTAGCTTATATTTTTATCCAAAATCCTCTATGATTGTAGACATCGTATACAGGGTTGTCCCCTTCTTATGAATGAAACTATTACTTTATCAAGAAGGGCTGTTTTAGGTGGTGTCAGCATGTTAGCAGAAGAAATGGTGGAGAAAAATCCCAGCATTCATCGGATGAACAGTTTGTAAGCCGAAAGAAAAGAAATTCCAGATGTTCCGAGAGTACAGGTAACTCCATACAGAGATAAAGATGAATTGTATATTGCTTTTTCTTTTTGGTAGAAAGAAAATTCTGTTAGTGGTCATAAAATCCCTGTAAGTTTTTGTCTAGGGGGAACTTATTTTGCTATTCCGAAGGATGTACACCGGTGACTAAGGGTGGCAACGGAACCGGGAGGTACCGGTACCGGTTCCGGTCCGTTACCGGTTCCGGATAGTACCGGTTAGATCCGGAATTGTTCCGGTCCGGGAGGGGTAACGGGACGGAAACCGGGATTTACCGGTCCGTCCCGGTCCGGTTAGTCCCGGTTCCGTCTCGGTCCGGTCCGGTTCGTTCTTTTTTTTTTTCTTTTTTTTAATCTGAAAATTTGAAATTATAGCCGTTGGGCAACGGGTTTTGGGCCCCACCAACGGCTCTTTCACCCCATAACCCCCCATTTACACCTCCCTACCCCCCAAACTTTTTTTAATACCCCAAACTTCTTAAAACTACATTAGATAATGCTTCTAATAATAGTAATGTTGTTGAAATACTAAAACCGTCTCTTTGCCCTATTTATATTGATGGTTTTCATATTAGGTGTGCTGCACACATATATAATTTGATTGTTAGAGATGGTATAGCAATATATGATGATGGTTGCACAAAAGTTGAAACTGCATGTCATTTTATTTTTAAATGTCAAGTCTAGACGTTGAGATTTTGAAAATCGTTGTCGTGAATTTAATCTTCCACCTAGAAAAATTCCAAAATCAGTGTGTACTAGATGAAATTCTTTATTTGAAATGCTTGAAGTTGCTTATGAATATAGGAAACCTTTACAAATGGTTTGGAATGCTCATAATTCAAATATGACATATAGAATTGATGATAATGATTGGAATGACATAAAAGAACTTATAGAATTCTTAAAAGTTTTTTATTTAACTACAAAAAAAATATCTGCACTTTATTATCCAACTATTTGCTCTGTTTTACCTAATATTTGTGCTATTTCTAGTAAATTTTATAAATTCAAAAATAAACCAAGATTTGAACAATCTGTTAAGAAAATGATTGAAAAATTTTAAAAATATTTTATTCCTATTCCTCAAATTTATTTAACTGCTTGTTTGCTAAACCCACATTACAAAGATGAAGGTGCATCACGAATGGTTGATAAAATATATTTTAATTTGGGTATTGATAGTGAAAATGATGAAACACCTAGTTGTCAAGATGTTAAAGATAGTATAAAAATTGAAGCTAGAAAATTGTACGACTTGTATAATTCTAATATAAGGAATGTAGTACATAACGAAGAGCCTCAAAGTTCTAGGAGTAGATATAATAATGAAGATGATATTGATGATATGATAGATTGTATTATTGAACTTTCTCATAATGATAGAAATGATTTTGATGCATATATTAATCAAAATACAGAACCTACTACTATTGATCTTCTAGAATGGTAGAGCAATCGCGGCAAAGGATTTCCAAAACTACAACCGGTTGCTCGAGATGTGTTAGCTATTCAAGCATCTTCAGTAGCTTCGGAAGGCGCTTTTAGTGCAGCAAGATTTCAAATTGGAGAGCATAGATATTCATTAGCAGCAGATAGCTTGGAGATATCCGTACTATTTAGAGATTGGATTAATGGCGAGAGAAGGAATTATGGTCGTCCACCTTTACCGACCAAATTTGAAAATGACGCTGATGAAATAATGCAAGATTTTAGTGATGACGGCATTGATGCAATGGAAGAACTAGCTAATCAACCAATTCCAGAGCATGTTACTAGAGAAATGTTAAATGATTTAAAAAAAGATTTCCTTGGTAGCATGAACTATTAAATTTAAATGTCTATTAGTATGAGTATAATAATTTGAGGTCTAATTCAAACAGAACCCTTCCTAGAAGGTGGCTGTGTAGATTAGATTTTTTAATACTCTACTAATATTTTGTAACTCAACTTGTACTATTTAATTAATATTAATAAAAGTATAGGCTATTCGCCTTAATTTTTTTTTATTATTGTCTTCAAAAGTTCAAATTTAACTTTTAAAGTGTGAAATTTAAACTTTTATAGTTTTAAAGTTTTAAATTTTCAAACTTTTAAAGTGTGAAATTTAAACTTTTATAGTTTTAAAGTTTGAATTTAAATTTTCAAACTTTTAAAATTTAAAGTGTGAAATTTAAATTTTTATAGTTTTATAGTTTTAAAGTTTATAATTTAAATTTAAATTTTCAAACTTTTAAAGTGTGAAATTTAAACTTTTTATAGTTTTAAAGTTTGAACTTTGAATTTAAATTTTCAAACTTTTAAAGGGTGAAATTTAAACTTTTATAGTTTTAAAGTTTGAATTTAAATTTTCAAAGTTTTAAATTGTGAAATTTAAACTTTTAAAAGTTTGAAAGTTTGTATTTAAAACTTTAAAAGTATAAATTTTTAAGTGTAATGTTCCTAATTTTTTAATTTTAATAAAAAAATTATAATTTATAACGGTTGGACCCGGTTTCCGGTCCGGTCCGTTACTGGTCCGGGACAGGTACACGGATTTTTTTCCGGAATTACTGGTTCCGGTTCGGTTCCGGCCCGTGGTGCCCGATCCCGTTCCGGTTCCGGAACGTCCCGGTCCGGTAGTCCCGTTACCGGTTCCGTTGCCACCCTTACTGGTGACCAGCATAATATCTGTGCTGCTGTTCATACATATATGAAACATGCTACCAATTTCAAAAAGAAAAATGTTGCCTTAGGGAATCAACTCTAAATTCTCTGATCCAGACATCCTAACATTTTCCTACTTCTTTCTTCTCACCCAAACTACCTACCGACAGTGTGATTTGCTCACCCATCATTGCAAGTGTGAACCTATCATGAGTATGGTCATATTCTGTCACAAAACTTCTCTCAAGTACTTGTTTTACTCTAAGGGGTCGTTTGGTGTGAGGGATTAAAAATAATAGTTATGGGATAAAAAAAAATTATCTTGTTTGGTTGTCATGTTTGGGATAACTTATCCCACCATTTATATCATAGTGATGGGACAAGTTATCCCATATACATGGTGGAATAAGTTATCCCAGGATAGCTAACCCCAGGATAAGTTATCCTGGGATAACTTGTTTCCAACCAAACGACCCCTAAAGGTCTTGGCATATACTTCCAACCTAGAATGCCAAGTAACTCTTCCATGTTCTCAAGACGAAAAAGGTAAAGTGATCTGAAAACCACTGATTATCTACTGGGCTGAGACTCTGAGTCTCCGACTATAACATGAGAAAAGGATCCCTTTCTGAAACCCTCTAGGATTGATCATCCCACCTGATACCAAGTATCTTTCACAAAGACAGTTACAGGACCCAAAAAAGGATTGCCCAAGACCATATAAAAGAATCATGTAGCATCTCCTTGACAATAAAGTCATCTGACAATTCTATCAACACAACACCTGCATAACTAGGTACCTTATTGGATTAAAAATTGTAGACTTGACTTGAATGCAGACATCCCTTAGAAATTCATCTGCAGCTGGCCAAAGTTACATGTGGCAAGTTCAGGCTAATTTTTTGGTTCAATATTTGCAGCCTAAAAATTGAAATATTCTGGAGACAAGTAATTCTCTCCTTTAGACACTCATTATGGTGTATCTCTTAGCTAGTGACTTGACATTTTTTGTGAATATTTGGTCCATAACATAATCATATTTACTTGATCTTCAAGCCAAAGAATAATCTCAGATATATACACGTACCTCAGGGCAAATCCATGCATTTCCTGCACCACGAATTTCACCGCCATCAATAAGGCTAGCTCTAATGCCGTACAAGTCAGCCACCTGCCGCAGACATGATGAAATTCATAGTACAGACACATTTCGAAAACTGGAAATATTTATAGCTGATTTTACTTACACAGTTATCCGTGTTGAAAGTGAAGTTGGCTGAAATGTAGGAGAATGGAACACGATCAATTGCTGCCACTGCACCAGCCTCTTTGTTATTAATCACAGCTTCATATGCCACAGATTTAGGGAACTCATTGGCCAAATTGGCTATCTTCCTTGACACCAATGCACTCCCCACAAATATGGGCATATCCAAGGGACCTTGACAATTGAATACAGCTGTTACCGAGCCAGCCAACTGAAATAAATCATCAGCGGATTTTGAGATCAATAAGGAGAGAGAGGCCAAAAGGTAGCCAGAATCATTGTGCCATCTTAAACGAAACAACAAATCACAGAGAACGATAATAACAACATACCCAATGTAACTCCATAAGTGGGGTCTGGGGAGGGTAGCATGTATGCAGACCTTACCCCTACCTTTGTGGGGTAGAGAGGTTGTTTCCAGTAGACCCTCGGCTCAAAAGAAGTGTAATCAAAGAAGGATTGAAAGGAAAAAAACAGCAGACAATAGAAAGATTCTCTGAGCAAATGAAGCAACAGGTACAGAGAACAATTACACAGTTCATAATTTGATCACAAATGGTTGACCGCTTCATTACAGTAGGAAAGGACCTGTAAGAATGTTTGTAGTCCTCTTAATAGAGTAATGAAGCACATTATTTGGCAACAGAAAACGTGGACACAGCCACATATTTATCATACTAATGGTGAAAACCCTAACCAATGTCGCAAATAATGAAGCTAAATAATGAAATCGGCTAGGGGTTTCACCAGACAAATATGAAGCTCTGTATATAGTTGAGCAGAGCTTCAGTCAAAATAGTGTTTTGATAAATGAGTAATGTGAGAAATATAGGAGAAGAATATTATTGAAATTGTTGTTGTGTCTACATTGTTACATAGAGACCCTTATTTATAGACACTAGAATACAATCCTTTACCAAGTAGGATACTATTTACTATTCTTATTCCTATTTGTATTCCTATTCCTCCTACTTGGTAAAGGATTGTATTCTAGTGTCTATAAATAGGGTCTCTACGTAGCAATGTAGACACAACAACAATTTCAATAATATTCTTCTCCTATATCTAACAAGTGGTATCAGAGCCATGATTCAAGGATGGAACCATGTTAGAGATGGGTGTTCATCTTGGCGGGTGTAGTTCTAGCCGCAACCTTTTTGACAGTAATTAAGATTTTGGTTGGAGAAATTGTTTCGGAGAGGTTCTCTGTGTCGAGACGTAGATTTGATGGAAGAGATTATGGAGAAGAGATGCAAGATCCTAAAGATTATGTGAAGAAGGTGGACAAATATATTTTGTCAGAAATTCAGGCCAAGGGGGAGATTTGTTAGGTTTTATTTGCCCTGATTTCTTACCATAAATAGGTTTTTCTTTTAGGAAAAGGTTTTAATATTTTAACTAGTCCTTTTCTTGTAGAAAATGTTTTAGAACTCTATAAATATAAGTTTGTTCCTTCTAACTTAATTAGCATTCACAATATAGTCCTAGGGTTTTGAGAGTTGAGGTTATGGAGGAGAATTTCGTGTACCGCCTTGTATTCCGAGTGAATTGATTGAGGTTGTTTCTCTCTATATTTTGTACTCTCATATTTATAGTGGATTGCTCATCTCCTTTGTGGACGTAAGTCGATTGACCGAACCACGTTAAATCTTTGTCTCTTTTGGTGTGTTTCTCGTTTGTCTTCTTACTCATGGTCTTTCGAGGTTTGCTTTGCTAGCTTCCGCATTACACCTACTTATTTCGGTCCTAACATGGTATCAGAGCCTCTACGATCTTGGTAGAAAATCAAAGCGCTTCCGCTGCCGGCGGGTGGCACCCATATATGTTGCCCGTCTGGCCAATGATTATGTTAGCAAAAGTTGGGTCACCATGTATCTTTCATGTAACTATTTTCTCATATCTAATTTGTGTAGCACCATGCCATTATTTATTTATTTTTATGACAAGAGAAACCCGCAGCCGCTACCCTTTGGGTGCGCACAGGGTAAAACCCTCACTCCTATGCAATAGCTCGTAAACCACATAGGAGAGGTAACCCACACTAGGCAAGCCTGGTGCGACAAGCACCGTGCCATTATTCCGGTGACTACTTTCTTATATCTAATTTGTGTAACACTGTGTCATCATTCCAGTAACTACTTTTTCATATATAATTTATGTAGCACCGTGTCATCCTTCCGGTGACTACTTTTTTTTTTGCATATCTGATTTGCATAGCACCATGCATCTCTCCGGACTACTTTTCATATTTAATTTGTGTAGTACCGTGGATTTTTCCGAACTATTTTCTCATATCTGAGTTGCATAGCATCATGTGTCTTTTCAGTGACTCCTCAAATTTGATTTGCATAGTTCCATTCGTCTTTCCGGTGACTCCTCAAATCTGATTTGCATAGGGTTGAGCCATCATTCCAACCCTACCCATATAATTTCTCTTTTTCAATGGGGTCGTTCCATCAATGAGACCTTTCCTATATAATTTTTCTTTTCCAGTAGGGTCGTGCCATCATTCCGACCCTACCCATATTATTTCTCTTTTTCAATGGGGTCGTTCCATCAATTCGAATTATCCTATATAATTTCTATTTTCTAGTTGGGTCGTGACATCATTACGACCCTACCTATATAATTTTATTTCTTAGATTGTGACCACTTTTAGCCATTAAATCTAATACTCCGGCATATGAGCATGTTCCAGCCAATTTTTCGGTGACTTGTTTAATATCGACTCATCTATTGATTCCAACATAATCCATATACTTTATACTAGATTTTGAGCACTTTGTTGCTCAGGGGAGTTTAGTAGTCTTGAATGTCGATTATGTGAGTCACTCTATGGTCTGAAACAGTCTTTGCAAGTTTGGTTTGGGAAGTTCAACACTGTAATTTTATCACTTTGTGTTTTTATCGACATTATGCATCAAATTCAGTATTTCATGAGAAGATTAAGCACATTGAGATTGACTGACATTATACATCAAATCCAGTATTTAATGAGAAGACAAGCACATTGAGATTGACTGTCAAATTTGTGAAGTCGGCTGATCAACTTGCAGATATCTCACCAAGCCCCTCATTGGTCCTCGTATTAATTACATATGTAACAAGCTAGGTACATGAATTGTATGCACTAGCTTGAGGGGAAGTGTTAGAATATGAATAGGTTTATACAATCCTATAAGAATAGGAATAGGTTTACACAATCCTACTAGAATAGGAATAGGTTTATGCAATCCTATTTATATTCTAACAAGTAACATGTCATTAACTAAAACATGATCAAGTGTTGGACCATCTAAAAGAGTGTGCATACTATAAACCCCACCAGTAACTTCAAAGGATTTTCTTTCCCTCAATACAATTTCATACCCTGTTAAAATTCCTTGGATTAGGAGAAACATTCTGATAAACAAAGGTCTATTAATAGCTTCATTCTGCCATGGCACATTAAGCATTAAGTTACTCTCTAGTACATTTCTCAGTTCAGCCTGCAACACTAAAAGCACATCCCAGATAATAGTTGTTTTAGGTTCCAACCCAAATACACCAAGTCTACAAAGACAGAACATCTTTGAAGCACATTGCATTTTACAACGCAAAAGCCCCAGATGAGAGATTATTACTCCTTAATCAAACACTGGAGATACTTGTAAAGAAGGGATATTTTTGGGTTTTTTAAGAGAACAAGTTCTATAAATATAGGAATTAGACATGGCTAAAAACTACAGTTTATGTAAAGTAAAATATATACAACTGTGGAGCTCCATATTGCTCTTTATTTTGCAAAGAATATAATGGCTAGTCAGATCACAGTTCCTTTCATTTTTGGAGTATTCATGACAGTAGAGAAAAGTACTGTGAAATTTAGCTTGTGGTGGGCAATGAATGACATTTAATTTATTTGCTGCCAGTTACTAGAGTAGATATTAATTGGATGACGGCAAACGAAGATCAATCTCTAGTTCAGACAATGAAGTTTGGAATAGGAAGGGGCTCATAATTAATACCTAGGCAACCCAATACCAGGGTACTAGCCTAGAGATATAAAATGTAATTTTATAGGAAGAATTGCGGCCCAAATAAATTTAGGCTTCAAGGGCTCAATATAGATGCAAATATGCAACCGTGGAAAGGTGATTAAAAACAAACCGGAAACAATAAGGGCTTCATCTTGAATGTTTTCATTAAGGCATTCACTTCAACAGATGGAACCTGAAAAAAGTGACAATACAAAATCAGAACTATATGAAGGTTGAAGAAGAGAAAAGAAAGACTACCAGACAAGCCATTACCCACCTTTCATATTCCCATTACAACTGTTACAAATACTTATTGGTAACACTTCTAAAGCTAAGACAAACATTTGTGAACACTACATGACTGCTTGGGAAAGAATATCTTACATACAAAGAGAGCAGATCATCACTGTTGTAAGTGTAAAGAGCCCAAAAAATCTATCATGGCATCTATAGGAGAATATTATTTGTGTCAATTAGGATAAGTATGGAGATTCCATTCCAGCAACTATACATCCTTTCCTACATGTCTAAACACTATTTAAACCTTTTTTTAAAAAAATTGAAAAAAAAAAAAAAAAAAAATCAAGCTGAACATTCCTAAAACTCTTTTCTTTTCTTCTTTTGAAACAACGATTCAGCTAAACCCGTTGCTCAACATGGGTCCACCCATATTATTAAGCCCACCTGGAAACCAAAAGACCAAATTTCCTCCCCTGCTAAACGGGATGGATGTCAAAGATTCTCATAGTATCTCATATAAATAGATCTAACATTTAAACTTGGCGATAGAAGATAATTCAAACACCACTTGGATTTATCTACTTAAAAACCTCAATATTGTTTAAAATTAAACTAGACATGGTTCCTAGTAGCTATTTGCAAAAGAAGCCTAGATAGTATACCTGACACATAAGATGGAATTCTCCTTCCTCTGGATTGATGCCAAAATCTCCAGAAGCTTCTAAAGGAACATCACCAAACCAACCACTGGTATTGTGCAAGAATATACGTTGAGCACGAAAACATAAACTGGCAGACATGTCCTACAAAAGAGAAGGAAAGTGATAAAAATGCACAAGGGCCTCAACCGTCAGAACTTTAAATGGGTCATCAACAGTTCAACACACCTCACCAAACATATGTGTTTGTCTTAGAGCATGTAGGGCTATGAAAACTCGACACTTCTATAAAGCTACTCAAGAACAAAAAGATCCACACGATTCACAAATTACGAGAAGAAAATACCTAAAATTACTTATGCTACTTGTAAGTGCAGTAGCAGACAACTCAGCACAAATAATAGACGGATAAGAGTATGAACTGTGAGGGAGATCATAAAAAATTGCTTGGTTCAATGAGTCCAATGTCGAAAGACAGCTTACCCAAAATCCAGAAGGAGCATCATATATTTGAAATGCCAACCCTGTTACATCAAGCTGTCCATGAAGATTTGGAAAACTTTCTCCCTTTTCCATGCACATGTGCACCTTTCAACAAGTGTTTGCAAAGTCAATACTAAGTAGTTGTTCTGACATAAAATTAGTAGAACATATGATCTTCTGCAGAGGATAAATGTCAACCATATCCAATGTTAACATGCAAAAGGAAATATACAGAATTTACAAATAATTGCACATGCAAATATTTGGATCTGATGGAAGAAATCAACAAAAACAACCCCGATATACAGAGTCAAAATTGAACATTATAATAATACGAGGAATGTCAGGACAACAGTATGCGTCCAGCTTTAGTATTTTGGGATATGTGAAGTATGTGGCCGGCTTGAGTTTTATGGGATACGTGAATATGCATCCAGTTTTAGTCTAGTGAAGAAAAGTTCCACTCCTATATCAATGGTCAAATGCTTTACAATAGTGTTAATTAATCTTTACGTGACTGGCATGCACTATTGAGAACATTCGTTACTGGATTTGTTTTTATTACATTTATTGTGAGAAATGAGAGAAGAAATTGAGAGAAGCATCAAAACAAGTGTTTTACATCTATGTTAATTTATAGATACTTCAAATAGTATACACAATTCACTCTTTGAACAATGCAGTGATGCATACACATGTCGCTAGTGTGGCTAGTTCCAATCTAACCACTAACCTAACATAATCAACTCATCCAACAATTGAGATAACATGAACTGTTAAAGAACTGAAAAGGTTTACAGAACACATGCAGAGTTAGGGCAGCACCTCGCCAGTAGCTCTTCCTTTGGACCATATGATTGGAATTTCCAAAATCCTCTCAAAAAGCTGCATCCAAGAAATAAAACAATACATGACGCATAAAACAGTAAAAAGTATCAAGCCTTTTTGCAGTCTCGTTGTGGAATAACTCTTTTGGATCTTTCAAATTTCACAAATCAAGTAACATGGCAATGCACCTTACCGGAACAAAGAGGTTCACAATCTTCAGATTCGCATGCCATTTCTGCTCAGTAATATCAACATAAACATCTGTTGATAACCAGCCACCATTGTCAGATCTGATGTCCGATCGCCACATCTTACAATTACCATCTAGCTGTACATGCACGCGTCCATAGTGGTTTTGAAACTTAACATGCCCGGTGACATTTTCCATCTCTCTATAAAGACAGACAAAGATAATACTAAATGCATAGACCAGCATGAAATAAACCTAAGAACGAGGAAAAGATTGGGATTAAGATAACTCCAGTAGCAGAACATGCACACATCAAGAATGTATCTCCCCTCACCACAGCATTTCAACAAGGCCATTTGGCAATTTAAAAAAAAGGTAACTAAAAGCTATCTAATATTTCCCATTAACAAAAAAAAATGTTGTGCAAACAAATCAAGACAGATGAGGATAAACATCCATATCAACCAACTATACTTGGTGGAGCATGAGTAAGAGAGAGAGAGAGCGAGAATAAGAAGGAATTATTAAAAGGACGAATTTTAAAATTAAAAGGAGTTTTCAAGAAAATTATTTTTTGGACAGGTTCGAAAACTTTTTAGCTGGTTTGAAGTTTACCTCGGCTCTGAATCACCATATGCAAGCAGCATCAATGAGCCTCCACTGAAATGTACAGAATCCAGGATTACCGGAACCATCTTTTCAATACTGGAGACATGGTTTCCTTCATCTCCATCAACAAGTTCAGCAACAATATCCTCCACTGTTGGACTAATCTCGAGCTTCAACCTTTTCAGCTTTGCAATTGAATCAGCCCCGAGCTGACCTAGATTCTTCACAAAAGAACATAAAGCTGACTTTGGGCTCCAGGACTGAAGAGTTTTTGATGGATGGTGCAAAGGCAATGGCTCAAGCACTGTAACTCCAGAACCAAAAGAGGTATGGCCTTGTCTAATATCTGAAATCCCCCAATGAGACTGTTGAGCCTGCTGCTCAAATCTATGTGAATCATCTCTGCTATTGGCACCTGTACTCATGATATCAGCTGCAATTTCTTCACTACTTACTCCAGGCCCATCAGTTGTTCTAATCCCCAGGACATTAGTGGAGGATATTTTTTCAGTGAGACTTAAAGCTTTACGAAGTCTAACCAAAGTAAACAGAAATGGATCACGTAAAACGTTTAAACTTTTGACGCAATCATTATCACATTTATCTACAGGCAAGGGATATGTACCCAACATTTTCTTACACATAAGATCAAGCTGGCATCTTTCTACTGGGTCTGAGATTCCTTCAGTAGAAGAACCACAATCGGACACCTTAGATTTTGCATTGCCGGTAAATAAGTTCCCCTCGGAATTATCTACAGAGTTTACGACTTCTTCAGATATTGTTGGTGAAGAAACAGAGGGTAAGGTATCAACCTCGCTTTTGACTGGAAAAATAGCAGGATTTGCAATATCATAAGCCTCAGATGGCGGACAACAGACACTGAGATTTGCATTTCCCTTGAAATACAAACAGGCTGCTGATGCACTACGCTCAAGAATTCTTCTTCTAGATGCAGTACCAGCTGCAGATAAATCTCTGTCATTAGCCTTCTTGAATCTCTGTCTTAACGAGCCTGGTATGATTTTAGACCAAAACTTAGTCCCCGAAGAAGAAACTTTGGCACCAAATGTTTTCTCTAAATCTGCATGCTTCAAATCATACTCCCCTCCTAAATCCATGTGATGCTGATCTCTCCAGTGCAGTTTCTCATCCATACAAAAGAAGGACTCTGAAGTAACTATCCTTGCAAGAGAACTTGCAGCATTCTTTGAGAAGTCGTCATCTAACAGAAAAGAATTTCCTTCAGGAAGAACATAACCCCTCTCTGCTGCTTCCCTTGCTGCAACATCTCTCTCCCTGGCCCAGCGAGTAGCGGCTTCCTCTCTGGCAATCCTCCTTAGTTTTGTCCGCAAATCAATGCCTTCTTCAGCTGACAAGCAGCTCAGCGGATTGTCTTCAGAAAAGGGAAGCCCAAGCCATGTATAGTTTTGCTTTTGCGCTACCAGAATACTTGGATTTGACAGGACCGCATCAATCACAATCTTTCCCCTACTCAGACTCGAAAAAGGAAGAATTCGCAGCTTAACAGTTGGTAATTCCCCACCGGAGAACTCTTCACTATGAGGACCAATAGAGCATGACTCTAATGTAATACTTAAAGGTGATATTCTTCGAACCCTACCAAAATCAAGTTCGCGTTGAACATAATCACTCAATAATGCACATATGGAAGGCAAAAGCTTTGCTTCAATATAACTCTTTGCTTTCAACTGGCCATACCATAGAAGTAAACACACCCCAGATATTACAGCACAAAAGACTGAACAACGGAAAAAGAACAACCCTTCTTCCCAAACTGGAACTAGTGATTTCACCAAGCCCTTACTTCGAGCTAGTGGCTCTCTCACAGAGCATATTAACGTGCCACTTCTCAATGCAAAGCTCTTCCATAACAGCTCCACATTTCTTCCACAAAAATGGGTAAATTTGACCCCTTGAGTTATCCAGTCACCTTTCTTTGAATATTTGCACTTGCAAACATCTCTTCTTAATGATCTTACTCCACTAATATAATTTCCCCTTCTCCTTCTGTTCAGGTTGCATTGAAGTGGAAGCCCCAGAAAGGGGCTATAAAGCTTAGCAGGCATTATCTCCATATTATGAGTCTTCACTTGATATTCAACATAATTGCAGGGGACCAAGAGCCTACTCTTAGTCCCCCTAAAAGCTTCAAGTTACAAAGCAGTTCCCAAACATTCAAGGCCTGATACGGTTAAGCATTAATGAACCATTAACATTCTTCTCGTCATTAAAATGCAGAAGTATTAATATTTAACATATCACGCGTAGGAGACGACCTTCACAAGCTCAAAAAACATGGTAAGGAATTACAACAAGATTTTAAAAGTGCCTAATTCCATCCACCTCTAATTGACCTGAGTTGATTTACAAAGATCTTAAGACTAAGATGCTTGCATTGATTTTATCTTTTATTGTTTCTTATATATGCAATGTTTATTATATCTGCAGAGCATTGTAGCTATGTATTTTTATTGAACTTGCAATCAAAATTCAAGATGTGAAAAATAGGAAGCTAGTTGATAAGTGGTCATATCAAAATTTAATGACATAGTTGTAGTATATTTCTTTACACTACATTACAATAGTCTACAATCTTGCAGAAAATAAAATCAAATTAGGTCCCATCAAAATGGGAGAGAGAGAGATTACAAATTTTATACACAAAACCTCATTTTACTGAACCACCATGTTTTATGACTTCTAAATTACCAAAAATTAAGAGCTTCACATTTCAACAACAACAACATACCTAGTGTAATCCCACAAGTCGGCTGTGTGGAGGGTAGAGTGTGCATAGACCTTACAGTAGTAGAGACTAGAGAGGTTGTGTCCAATAGACCCTGCGTTCAAATAAAGAGAGAAACCAAACTGAAATAGGTCATTTAACAACAATCCTAGAGTTCCCATAAGTCAGGCTCTGATATTACACATAACCAACAAAAGCCCAAAAAACCTTAACTAGTTCAGAATTGAAAAAGAAAGGTTGAGAAGCAGAAAAAGACTATAAACAGAGATACCCAGATGAAGAAAAACAGTTATAAACAAAACTAACATGAATTCAACTAAATGTTCACGAGTCTTACTGTATATAAGCACATAAAATATGTCGTAAAAATTTCACTAAACAGATTCAAGGAGCGCAGAATCAAGAAGAGGAAACTCTTTATTTGCTATAATTCAAATTTTGTTGAATATTTGAGATTGCGTGTGGCTATCATTTTTCAGTATACTTTTTCGAGGGGATTTTGCTTGAGTGAGTTCGGCAGGACTCGGTTCTAATTTCTGAATGGAATGAAATAGCAAAATTACATTGCAAGTCCTTTGAACTATTTGGAAAGTGCAAAGCTAATCCTATAACTAATCAATTTACTCAACCAGGTTTCATTTTTTGAGAAAATGATCAAAATAATCCTTAATATATGGGCTTTAATTTCACTTGGTCCTTAATATATGAACTTGATGGAAATAGTCCTTTATGTATCATAAAATGTGATCACTTTGGTCCTAAATCCTAAAATTAACATATTCTTTTTTTTGCCATCAAAATAGACGGAATATCTAAAAGATGCGTTCATTCAAGCCGTGTTTCCTTCCACCTGTTTTCAATGGCATTCAAGTTTTTCTTACTAAAATAATTCATTCACCAAAAAAGAATTAATGGACATACCTCACTTCTTTTTGTTCATTCAATTTTTTGATAGTAAAAAAGTTAATTTGTCTCAATTTTTCCTTCACTCTAATGAGCTTTTTCTCGTGAGAATAGATATTCCATACTCTTTTGATGTCCTCCTCAATTGTATATTTGAATAGTATATATATATATATATATTATGTGTGCAGGCAGTTATTCAATTCTATGTGCTCTTTTTATGGTCTTCTTATTGATGATCTCTTTGTTGTTGTCTTTCCATGAATTGAAGTTGTCAGATATATTATAGATGTATGTGACACATAAAACTGGAATTAATTATTGCTGATAAAGCTATCATTTATAAGCCATAATTAGGAGAATCGGTATAAAATTACAACTGGATTAAATGGAGTTTCTTTGATTATTCTAAGAATGAGTCCATTTGGAAGCAATGGAAGGATATTTCAGGGGATTAAGAAGGATGAGATATTATTTATGATGTTGTTTCTCAGATATTTAATTTGTATAGCTTACAGGAAGAAGTCTGACTACACATTTCAACCCCCACCCACCCAAACATATATATATTTTTCTTATTTGGTGTTTGGAATTTGATTTGGAGTTTCGATTAAATTTAGATCGCATACTGCAGGGTCCATTTGAGGGTGACACTTCCAACAAGATTTTCTTCATATTCAGGATTCGAACCTGAGACCTCTAATTAAGGATGGAGCAATCTCACCATGGCAACTGTGTCCCACCCAAACGTGTTGTATTGTTGTATAGTGTAGGGGCTTAATTATTTTTGGAGGAATACTATATTACTATCCCTCATACAATATGACTTACATATTGCTCATTTTCTTCATCTCTATTCATAATATATCAAGGAATGGTTTCCATTCTTCAAATATGAAGAAGGGGTTTGATAATTATGCAAAACTCCCTCAGATCAAATGTAATGTTTTGGAGAAGATGAATAAATAGTAAGTTAATTTTTAGTTTATTTTCTTAAATATTATCAAGGAGAAAAGGTGGTTTTCCCTTTCTTTTCTTTTCTTTTTTTTTTAAATATTTTTTTGCTTAAAGAAGAAGTGAATAAGGGGAACCGTACGTGTCTTAGTCGCCAGAATAGGAAACACTCAAAGTTATTAGTCCAATATTGCTTTATTAGACCTTTTTGAAAGTGAAAAATGACGAATGTATTTTCTGCATGTCCCTAATTGCTTGTTCATTTTTTTTTACTTGTCTATTTTGTCAAATCAATAAAGGACAATTTCTCCTTATCTATTATACCCTCGGTTAATTACTTTGAAAAAGGTAGAACTTCTTAAAAATCTTAAATTTTTAATTCATTCATAATTAATAGAGTTAAAATGGTAAATTCACTATGTCAATAATTGTTTTCTCAATAAGTATGTCAATTCAAAAAAGGACAAATAATTAGAGACAGAGAGAGTAGTAATTAATTTCTTGTCAATATTTACTAAACACAAAAATGAAAATAGTTAAGTAGCTAGAAGCAAGCATCATATGGTGGATGAAGTTGGTGTCTCAGTTCATAAACCGTGAGTGAATTCATTGATCAATAGTATAACATGGATTTCGAGCTCCATGGTTTTTTTTCTTCTGCAAGGTGTCAAGGGGTGAAGTACACCGAGGCAGGACCAACTCGATTATAAGGCCATTAAAGCAATGACTTACAGCCAAATTTTTCTTTAAAGTTGTGTTCTCTCTCTTTCTTTCTCTCTCCGTATAAAATCTCATTTAAAAAGAAATTCTTGGGTAGAAAAATAATAACTTTTTGTCTTATTTAATGTGGAGATTATTGTAATAATTGAGAAATAAAATATTTTTTAGGTAATTTTATATCTTTTCTTATGTGGCTATCTAAGTTGTTTTCTCATTTATATACTCATGATTGACATGAACCCACAATTTTATTTTCTATCCCCTTTCACTATTTTTATTCTCTTTTTATTAAATATTCTAAGGTCTCCTAAACAATCAAATCTTTTGTATTATTGAAAATATATTGTTGTTTGTTCACAAAAAATCAATTTGCCTTTTGGTGTCTTCTTCAAATTTCAAGCATTATAACAAGTCAATTAAATATCATTATATCAACTTATAAAATTCATCGCAATACTATTTCGATATCGTTGTATCAACCTTTTCAATTCTTGAGTCATGTTATTATTCTAACTTTATATTTACATTTTCTCATTGAAAATTTACATTGTTTATCTTCTTACTTTATAAAATTTGTGTATATCCTATCCTTTTTTTAAATCACTTTCGAATTACACGGAGTGTATTATTATTATTATTATTATTATTCAATTTATATGGCAACTTGAAAAAAAAATTAAAATTTCTTTATGAAGTTTGATTTTAGACTTCCGATCTTATTGAGACGGTCCTGCATAGATAGGGGCTCTTCCAGACAGTAGATTCATCCAAACTCATTATTTATAATGTAGAACATATATGTATGTGTGCAAATTCATTAAAATTTTAACAATTTTAAACTTGAAATTATAATTTAGGAATAATATAAATTTATATGGTACTTCAAATTCTAAATCTAGTCAGGGAAATTTTCACAACTTTTGACTAAAATTAATGTAATAACCAAACCTTGGCGTTAAGAAAATTTTGCAAGTGGGGCAGAAGAAAACATTAGGTTGCAATCGATCTGTTTCCCATTTCTTTTTTCTTGATGAAATGTTAAAAGTATTTGATAAAATAATAGTAATAATGCATTACACTATTCATCACTTTGCATGATTGAGTGGTGGGTACTTTTTGTTAGATTCAATTGTAGATTCTTTTTGAGGCTGGGCTATTGTTAAAGATTCTTCTAATATGAGAACAAAAATAGGGGGTCTACAAAATGGACCAATGAGTTAGTGCCACATAGGATTGCACATACCAAATTTGGTGGGGTTATGCGTTATGGGTTGTGGGAGCAGTGTTTAAAGTATTATAGTAGTGGGTGATTGTGTCTTTGCAATTGTCATCATTCATCACTTGATTTAATTAGGGTAAGGTAGGGTGAAGCATGATAAAATATTATTGTTATAGTTTTTAGTGAATTAGGGTAGAACAGGACAAGACAAGACAGAGCAAAAGTCGAATTACTACATAATTTTTTTTAGAAGAATATGAATGATTGTATTAGAAGTATCATTTGACTCATGTAAATTCAATTTTGTAAATTCAAGAATGAGCCTAGAAATATACTAGGTAAGGTTTTAAATTAAATATCACGTTGTAAGGTGAAAAATGAAAAGGAGAAATTAATATAAATGGGGCAGGGCTTAATAAGATAGGGTAGGGTCAATATTTTTTTTGGTCCTATTGACATCCCTATCACTTATATTACCATTTTCTTTCAATAAAATATGTGTTTAATTTTGGTTCATTTTTATTGCCCTAAATGGGAAACGATATTTGGTCTTAATTTTCTCCTTCATGTACCCTTTTTGAGTATATAACAAGTTAAGATGTTTTTGTGTTGCACACTTATACTTTATATACGTATTTAAAAACTTCAATAAAAGTATAAATAATATACATTAAGCTCAATAAATTAAATTAAATAATGACAAAATTTCTATTTCGAACTACTTCTGAAGTAGATGATTTTCTTAGCCCTCTTAGATTGTGGGAGGAAGTCACAAAAGATGTGGAGATTTTTCAACTGAAAATAAACCTCACAAGATGATAAGTAATTCAGTCTCTTCAACTAACGTGGGATCGATCACCAACATGGATTGTGGTAGAATAATTGAAGGTACTAAATTTGTACTCCAATACGAATATCGGACATCAAATCAAATGAAGGAAAAAAAATCTGACGTAGGATCAGGGGTTGTTGTAATGAGAAAAGAAAACCCTTTTTATCAACTTATAAGTACTATAAATATCATATTCTAGTTTCTGTTTTGGAGATTGGATTATAAATAAATATTTTTTATTTATTTATTAAATATTTAATAATATTAAAAAATCTCTTAATTTTCATAATTTCCTTAATAACAAACCCAACCTTTTATGTCAATGGGGAAAGCCGACAAAGGATTAAAAGAACATTATTTAGTGAGATGGAGTTGGAATCAGGTACTTTCACTAGGTCTAACACTATTTGAGATTATACGTGATGCATGTCTATATTATTAGGCCTTTAAAAAAAGAAGGTAAATGCTTTAATATATATTTGTGTGATAGTAAATCATCTCATTTTTTTCTCGGAAATCTAACATGACGAGTCTCATTGGGATGTCCATAATTAAAGTTTTTTTTCATTGACATTTAATTTTTTTTCTCAAAATAGTTATAAAATTTACACAAAAATTATCGATGTTAAAAGTAATAAAGTTATTAGAACTTATAACTAACGGATATGAATTTAAAGTATAGCTAAGGTGGATCCCACAATTTTTTTTAAAAATACAGTAATTAAATTAAAGTAAAATAAATTTTTTATGTTTTTAATTCTTTTCAAAAATATTGTTACTAAACCAGGCGCGTTGATAGAGAGGTGCTTGCTTCATCCTTAAATTCTCTCTAATATAATATATAAGAAAAATACCTATGTAGAGTTCTCTTCTCAACATAATCATTTAGTAAATTAAGAATGAATTCATGCATTAGTCAGCAAAATTTTTGTTGTCTCAATTATCTACCTTGATAAATTTGAAAGTTGTTAAAAGGTGTTTTTTTAATATAATATCGATTTATCTATTTACAATCCATCCTTCAACTCTTTAGAACGTCCTTCAAATTTTGGCATTGACCTAGCTGGCGTGCGATCCCAATTCACGCGTCAAAAATAGACGTGTCACGCCGCATGAAGAAAGCGCGCTCTTCTTCTATTATTTCCTTGCTTAAAATATATTTTTTATAACACGCAAAAGTTGCTGCTTATATTTTTTTAGGGAAGGGTTTTTTAGCCCTCAGCCTAAAGTAAATCTTGAAGAACTGACTGCTCTGGACAATTTCGTGATTTTCTCAAAAAAAATTAATTTTGAGAAAAATAATTATCGTATGAGTGAATTTTGTAATTACATTGGAAACATAAGACTTTGTTTCGTTTGTTATTTCATTTACGCAACTTACGAAGACAATATATCTACAATTAAAATTGTGTGACTCTCAAACCTACACCTTGAGCGTGATCGACACTTAATGACATTGCTAGCCTTAGCATACTCATAACATGACATAAAACATGAGCATACACTAGACAAAAGTGGGAACATAGTTTAAAAGGAATTTAAGAAACTAGTCTTATAAAAGAAGTATTTTTTTTATAAACAAAGGTTAAAACTAAAATACATAATTGACCTTTCTAGTTTTGATTGGAATGTAGTAAGAGTTCCTTCAACTTTCGAGGAGTCTGCCTCACTATCAGAATTTTGCATACAACTAATTATCACAGGTGAGCACAGAGGGATTAAAGACCTAGAGTTATGACCCTTAAGTAGTTTCATCCTCTTCGATTATAGTTGTTAAGCATGTTTAAGATATCTTCTATAATATGATCATGGTCTTTTGAGCTATATAATTACACCTATCCAGATTGACCTCACACTTACATTATTGAGTGAAAATGTGGTAAACCGATCCAAATGATTTTATATATCTTCTTGTATTTGACCCAAACAGGATAAATTATGTGTATTTATGTCTTAGCTGTTAATCAAGCTACATATGAACTCTACTCCCCTTAATCCACGTTTTATTCTTAGTTTTTCTGTGTCCGATTTCACCAACAACTATTTATTTACTTTATAGCTTGTGAAGCAACAAAATATACGAGTATTAGATTAAGAAAAGAGAATTTGGTAGAAAATGGTAAACAGTCATATAATTAGAGGAAGATGTTCATAACCCTATAATGAAAACTTTTAGGCACTCATTATCTGATTACACGTAGAAGAATTCATAAACAATAATGAAAATAAGATCAAAAGAAATTCTAGAATAATGATAAATATTTTTGCCTTCGCGAGTTTGCCCACTTTTTACTTCATAATTAGTCCAATTAAGTTATTTTCACCTTCAAAGCATAAAAACATCTGTCATAAGCTCAAATTCATGTGATCAAATGAAAACAAGGAGTTTCAAGCTAGAAATTACTTGGAACAATGCTCAAATGTAGATAAAACATGACCAAAAAGAGAGTAAATTCACTCAACATCCGCCAACAATAAAGATCTCAAGCAAAAACTAAAAATTCAAAGATCGCATTTCAGCTCCCTTGAATGATTAGATCACCTCGTGCATTTAAATCACCTCTCTTTGTAATGAGGATATGCGTCTTCTATCCTCCAAGTAAGATTAAGGAGTCCTTGTAAGTACTTGGTGGTACAACTCCTTTAAATCTCTTTACTAAACGTTTGTGGAAGATGAATAAATTTAAACAAACAATTCTTTGCCCCAAGCAATTTGGGCACATCTCAACAATTCAGTATATATATTTTTTATACAAGAATCAATTTGCACACATCTCAAGGTACGTACCACTTTCTACCACACAAATACCAAGTAGTTATGTGCACCAAACGTGAGAGAAATGAAATGACATTCTAAGAACACAATCGCCCCAATGTTTCAATAAAACAGCAATACTACAACAAATAACATTCTCATTCACCAAAACCTTAGTTCAATAGGTACTAGCACCAATATGCAACACTTTTACACATAAGCTACTCTCTACATCTCCAAATACCATTCTCATACAGTAAAATTGTCCAGCCAGTCACTTCTTTTTTTCTCATTTCTCTTCACTTTTTAAGCCAAGGCTCCAAGAACTAGTCCATAGTTTGTGTCCCAAAGACCAAACCTAGAGCCCTAATCTTATTCTACATCAGCAAAAACACGATTTTGTGTACCAAGCTGTTTGGAACTCGGACCATTGATGCTAATCATTCCAAGCTGTGGTAGAATTTATCGCGTCGGCTGCTGGTTGTAATGGCTCTTCTCTTTCTTCTTTGCTGCAGCAAGCTTGGAATTCCGTGCAGCAGCCTCTATTGCGGCTGCTCTTGCAGCAGCATCTGTCTCTTTCCCAGATTTCTTTTTCTTTGCCGAAGCCACCCTTTTCAACCTCTCCTTCATATCCACTGTTGACACATCTTCTACTGATCCAGCTCCTCCAGTTTCCTCGGGTCCAGTAGTGGCATCTACATTGTTGGGCTGATCCTCTGATTCCTTCACCTCCTTGGATGCTTTGTCCTTCTTTTTCTTCTTCTTTGCACTTTTAGGCTCTGTGGCCCCACTATTTTTCTTTTCTACATCTTCTGATGGCTGACCCTCTTTCTTCTCATTAGCAACATCTGTAATTATAGAGAAACATTTAGGAAAATCCACCTTCAGATACCCATCGAGTCAAACTAGGCATCTTAACCACATAATGACAGCAAGTGCTAACCAAAAGAAAACGTAGTCCATAAAATGAAAGAGAATATGATATCAGTCTTAAGGAGGTGGGCCATCAAGTTCATCACAATTTCAATAACTATTTACTAAGGGAAACACCATTATCACTTATCAGTACACGAGGCAAAAGAATTACCAGGTAAGTCTTCTGGACCGTTCTCCTTTTGTTCCACCCCAAAATCAGCTAAAAGTGCCTCCAATTCAGCAAGCTCCTTTTTCCTTCTCTCTTTCTTCGATAGTTGTCTCTCAGCTTCTTTAGGAGCTGGTGAAGCTTCTATCTTTTGGCCTACTGGCTCAGCATGTTCTGGAACCTCAGATTCGTGGTCATTATTCTCCACATCTTCATCTTCATCAAGAAGGTCGTCCTCACTTTCTGTTTCCTGCAAACCCGATTACAAATTTAGTATATGCACAGTACCAACTCGAATAAACGTTCCAACTTTTATGGCTGCCAAATATTGCAATAATTTGTGTTATTTACTTCCTTTTCCTTCTTTTTGAACTTTCTATTCCCTCGTGAAAGAAAATTAATCCCTAAATTTTGAAGAACAAACAGCACAGAAAACATAGACATGAGAGTAGGGAGTCAACAGAACAATAAATCATTAAGCAAAATGAACAGACATAAGGAATAAAATATGCATGGAAGAAACTATTAACTTGTAAAAGTCCGGGTGTCCAAAGAGAAAGGAAACACTAGCTACGCTTGCAGCCACAGGCCCCAACCAAACATTCCAATTTAAAAAAAGGAGAACATTTTTAGAACCAAAAATCAAATAAGGAAGTCGTCTTAAAAGCCCAACATTCTCCCACAATGTGACTTAAACAAACACCTCAAAGCAATGGAAACAATCATCCTATAGGCAGTACCAACTATTGGAACTTGGAATTAAGGTTTAATTGTTATTGTTTCACTTACACTAAGACGGGCCTTTGCCAAGAGTTCTCTTAGCTTGGCTAGAAACTTGTATGCTAGGGACTGAAGGAAACCACAGATGTTTTGATGTAATTTCAACTCCTAAGTGTTCCCTAAAAGCTAGATGTTTGGTTAACCTTTATAGTTGGTGTTAATCTATCCCCTGGTATTCGCCAGCTCCTTAGTCTTATAATATTTCTTTCATAATCTCTGCAACTTCTTTATGACATTTAACTTACTTCATTGAATCTGCCGCCCCGGATATTATTTCGCGCCGTTCCATAACTTGTACTCCCTCCATTTAAAAAAGAATGTCTTTTTCCCTTTTTGACAACTCTTTATTTCAACTTTCCACATACATGTTTAAGGACCACAAGACTAAAGGACATTTTGTTTAGTCTAAGATCCCAAGATTTTTGTCCACTTTCTTAAACTCCATGTAAAAGTCAAAACCAGACAAACAAATTGAAATAAAGGACTATGTTAGTGTAGGAACAAGTTCGAGATAGAACTAGAACTGTTAGAGAAACACTAACTTGCTTGGAAATCAAATGACTTCCTATTGGAATTCGAAAGGTCCTAAAAGAGCATACCACAACTAGTTCAGGGTTGAAAACACAGTAATTTAACTGACTAAACAAGACATAACACTGTATTTGCTTGTGGATTCTTCAATCACTTCTCAAATATAACATTGAATTTTTTCAATTATCAGAGAAGTTAAAAATACAATATACCACACTTATATCCCTAACCTAAAAATCCAAAAAAATTCATATCCAAAGAACAGAACAATACCTCAACAGGTTCAGGTTTTTTTCCAGATTCAATGGAACCCACAAAAGACTGAAGAGGAGCAGTGGTGGCGTAGTAATCGTCATCATCTTCGTCATCAACATCTGCCCAAGATTTCACCGTCAACGGCGCCGGAGCCCACAAAACTTCCGGCTCCTGTTCTTTTTTCGATGACCCTTTACTCTTCTCCTTATCAGATTTCTTCTTCTTCCTCAAAGTATCAAGCGCCGCAAATACATTGGAATTTTTCACCATCACAGACCCTTCTTCCCTTCTGTTACTCCCCATCATTTCAACCAAGTAAACCCAATAAATCCTCTTCAATTTTCGTTCGTTCTACTCAAGTAAACAAAGAAAAATAAACTAGTAGAAATTGGAGAACAGTCGTTGGAATGGATTTGTTCAAATAATTTTTTTAGGGTTTGGGGAAGTTCTTGATAGATAAATGGGGAGATAACACGAGTGAGAGAGAAGAAATAGAGGGTTATATAGTTCTGGCCTATTGTGATTTGCTCCACTAATTATATTTTATAAACATACACGAATTTTATGTACAAATTCTCATAATTGACTATGGTCTATGGCTTAGATATCTACCTCTATAGTTTAAATAATTACTAAGGATTTTTGAATCACTTATATTCAATATTTATATGGACAATAGTGTATCGAAAGAAAGAAGATAGATGATTGAGAATTACGAAAATTTTAAAATATTATTTCTAGTCTTTCAGTTTTTTTAAAGAGATGACAAATACAAAGCGGTTACCATTTGTAGGCTCATTCACCAATTAGGTTAGGCCATGACTTTACACGAACAGAGACAGAGATGGAATTGCCTCTTCTTCCGGTCATGCCTACCCAGATTCTCTCGATCCAGCTAAACTTACTTTGATGTAAGATGGGGTTGAAGTCTTAGGATAATTAAGCAGCTCCATACGCCATTTGAATATCAACAGTTTTTGTCCTAAGGCAAGCTCCTGCATCTCTAGGGTTTGTGCTAAGGCAAGCTCTTGCATCTCTAAGGATAGATGCATCTTTTCTTTTTGTGTCTTCTCCTTTCGCTCAAGCGCTTCCTCTTATTGTTTGACTAAAGGAAATAAATAGAATCGACTGTAATAAATGAAGGGGATTTATTTCGCTTTCTTATTTATTTGCATAATTTCACTTGTATTCTTTCTCTTTACTATATCAATTGATACCGTTCTGTATCGGTTAAATTTATTCGCTCTAATGGATGTATTAATACATATTAATTATTATCATTTTGTATCACTTATATTTATTCGCTCTAATGGAAGTATTAAGAGAAAATGGTCAAATGACCCCCAAATTTATTAGTCGATTCTCAACTACACACTTATATTTTAGGAGGGTCTTATTATCCCCTTGAACTATTTTATAGTAGAATTATTTGCTCCCTAATGCTGAGTTGGCAAAGAAAATGCAATTCACTTTCTTAAAGAAAGTGAGAGGCAAACTTTCTTATTAATTTTCTGATCTTTTATGTTTTTCATTTTACTTTACTTTTACTCTATTTATGTTTTTCATTTTACTTTCTCTCTCTTCTTTCTCTATTTCTTCCGTACTCCGCCAGATTTAAGTTTCCTAAAGAAAAAAAAAGAGTATGAAATTATCTCACTATTAATAATTGTTATTAGTGACGCAAACTCCTTCTTCTTTTTCTCAAAAGAAATTGACTTCACTTGCAAAAATTAGAAAAACACTGGATCAAATTAAAAATAAACACTTTCCCATAGCCAAGTGTTCATAAGTTCAAGCACACCATGAAATTGAACAATATAGAGAAAACTTAGTTGAGTAAATAAAATTAACAAAGCATCAAGGTCAAAATTAGTATTTTTTACAATTAATTTTTTACTACTTCAACTACAACAACACACAAAATTGAAGAAATCCAGATCCGAATCAGATCCAAAAGTTGATTACTATACAAGTATATGAACATCAAATTCTTTAACATGAACAACCCAAATAAAATTTCTCCTTTTAGATTATTGTAAGCCAAATCAATATGCTCAAGACTTCGATAGTTGGTAAACTTTTAAGGACTTCACCAATTCAATTCATATTTCATTCTTTTTTTTTAATCTTTTCAAACTCCAACAATATTCTCATCAGAGAAAACCCATTAAATACCAAACCTAGATATTCAAGATTGGCTATGTTATTGTGTTTTACCGAAAAAATAAAGTTCATATGCATATATAAGATCTATAGCTCCGTCAAATTTTCGGTTGGCGACGGATATCTCTGATAAAATTGTTCCCCAAAATCAAGATATTGAAGTTTTTGAAGCCGATGAATATCCAATGGTATGAGACCCACAAATTAATTTTGAAAAAGGTCCAATTGCATGTTGAAATAGCTGTATAAGAAAAATTGGGAACTTAGATTAAGAAACTAAATTTTTTGAGGTTACAGATGGAACTTGGAGTTTCCACTTCAATGGCAGAAAATTTTTAGTCAAAGAAAAGGATAGAAAAAGGAAAAAGAAAAGAAGAAATCGGCTGAACAAGAAAAGAAAAAAACATAGAAGGGAAATAGAATAAAGAAAAAGAATAATTATATTTTTATATAAAAAAAAAAGTACCATATATGTTACGTGGCACCGCGCGTGCAACACACTGCTTACCATAAATCTGGGTGTGACCTTTTAAGGGGCAATATATTCCACTTTTAAAATGTTTAGGGAGGTAATAGGACCCCCGTAAAATATAAGTGTGTAGTTGAGAATTGACTAATAGATTGGGGGTTCATTTGACCATTTTCTCGAAATATTAATATATACAATCTTGATGGATACAAGCATAATTATAAATCATGTGAATTTACTTAATTTCGTTGCACCAACGCATACAGTCATATGATAGGTTGTATGCGGTCACTCAACAAACTATATTTTGTTTCTCATATAACGAAATACAGTGAATTTAATCACTCTAATGGTTGTACCAACAAATACAATTTTGGATACAATCAACAATAGATCATATGAATTTACTTAATTTCTTTGTATATAATCATAATAGATTGTATACGTTCACTCAACAGATTACATTCACAATGGAGTTGCAAACCAAAAAAGAAGAAGAAGACTTGTTGAAGAATATAAGTCAATCATCACCATAATTTGGACACTATCATGAGCCAACTCCCAACACCATTGTAGCTTCAGCTTTCTCCCACCGTCCTCCACCACAAATCAATCCCGTCTTCTTTGGCGAGGACGAAGTTGTCTGTGCAAGGAGATGGAGCATGACCAAATCTGAAAATCGTTGGTCGTCTCTAGCGATCCATCGAGACAGCCAAATCATTAAAAATAAATCTAGGTCAATTTACAAGAAGCAGAGAGTGGTACCGAGGCTAGCGGCTGTGGTGGCAAAAGAAGAGGGAAAGGAGGCAAAGATGGTAAAGGAACAGTTTGTGCACGTCTCAACTAATTCAGTAGGCTATGTTACTCTTAACTCTTCAAAAATATCAACGAGTGCTTGTCATATTCTCCAAAAACTATTTTTGGAGAATTCGACATTAATGCTGCATAGAAAGTGAAGAGTCTGTGCAACTTAGGTTACATGCTGAATAGTATACTCACCTCACATCCTTCTCTAATTTCTGGTATAAGCCGGGGGAATACGGAGTCCACACAATCGCCTCAACAAAAACAGGCGAGATCATGCCTCACATAACCAATAAAAAAACAATTCTACTTGTATTTCATTCACCAAACCTTAGTTCAATAGGCACTAGCATCAATGTGCTACTTTTACACATAAACTTAACTCTCTAGATCTCCAAATACCATTCACATTCAGCAAAATTGTCCAGCCAGACACATTATTTTTTTTGTAAAACTTTTCTCATTTCTCTTTACCTTTTAATCTAAGCTCCAAGAACTAGTCCATAGTTTTTTTGTGCCCTAAAGACCAAAACTTAGAGCCCAAATGTTTTTCTACATCAGCAAAACAACGATTTGGTGTACCAAACTGTTTGGAACTCGGACCATTGACGCTAATCATTCCAAGCTGGGTAGAATTTACCGCATTGGCTGCTGGTTGTAATGGCTCTTCTCTTTCTTCTTTGCTGCAGCAAGCCTGGCACTCCTTGCAGCAGCCTCTGTTGCGGCAGCTCTTGCAGCACCATCTGTCTCTTTGCCAGATTTCTTTTTCTTTGCCGATGCCACCCTTTTCAGCCTCTCCTTCATATCCACCGTAGATGCATCTTCTACTTGCTCAGCTCCTCCAGTTTCCTCTGGTAGAACAGTTGCACCTACGCTGTTTGGCTGATCCTCTGATTCCTTCACCTCCTTGGATGCTTTATCCTTCTTTTTCTTCTTCTTAGCACTTTTAGGCTCTTTAGCCCCACCATTTTTCTTTTCCACATCTTCTGCTGGCTGACCCTCTTTCTTCTCATTGCCAACATCTGTAATTATAAGAGAAACATTTAGGAAAATCCACCTTCAGATACCCATAGAATGAAGCTAGCCATCTCAACTACATGATGACCAACCAGTGCTAACAAAAGAAAAGAAAGTAGACATGTTTAAAGAGTCTATAAAAATGCAAAGGAATATGATATCAATCCTAAGGAGGTAGGACATCAATTTCATCACCCAACTTCGATCACTATTTACCAAGGGAGGAGTTAGAAGGATAACACTGTAATCAGTAAATGAGAAGAAGAATTACCAGGTAAGTCGTCTGGACCTTTCTCCTTCTGTTCAACCCCAAAATCAGCTAAAAGCGAGTCCAATTCAGCAAGCTCCTTCTTCCTTCTCTCTTTCTTTGATAGCTGTCTCTCAGTTTCTTTAGGAGCTGGTGAAGCTTCTATCTTTTGGCCTACTGGATCAGCATGTTCTGGAACCTCAGATTCGTGGTCATTGTCCTCCACATCTTCATCTTCATCAAGAAGGTCGTCTTCGCTTTCGGTTTCCTGCAAGTCCAATTACAACTTCAGTATATGCACAATACTAACTCAAAAAAAGGTTCAATTTTTTATGGCTACCAAATATAGATTGTGTGTGATTATCTCTCCTTCATTTTCTTCTCTTCAACCTTTATATCTCCTTATAAAAGAAGATTTATCCTTCCAATTTGGAGAACAAATAGACGCAGAAACAGACATGAGAGTGAGTCAACAACAACATACCCAGTAAAATCCCACAGTGGGGTCTGGGAAGGTTGGAATGTACGCAAACCTTACCTCTATGTTGTTTCCGAAAGACCATCAGCACAAGTGCAACAAATCAAAGTATTCACGAAAAAAGGAAATCCCAGAATGAAGAACGACATGTCAAATAACAAGGAAAGCAGTACAGAGCATCCAAGGAAAAGAAAAAATAACAGCAACAAATAATATTGTTAGTAAAAGAAATTACATGCACAAGGCTAATACTACGACAGACACAGCACTCCCACGAAGCCTAAACCCACCGTAAAAAGCAAGTCATAGCTCAACTACCTACTAACCTTATATCCTAATCTGTTACCTCCATACCCTCCTATCTAAAAGGACATGTCCACGATAAGTTGAAGCTACATCATATACGGTATAATCACCTCACTTTTTGACTTACTTCTACCTCTCTTCATACTCAATATATCCCCAACCTCCCACACCTCCTTATTGGAGCATCTTCGCATATCTTCTTCACATGTCCAAACCATCTATCTCGTCTCCCTCATCTTGTCTACCACATAAATCATCCCCACTCTATCCTAAATATTATCATTCTTAATGTTATATCTCTTAGTATAACTACACATCCATCTCAACATCCTCATTTCTGCAGCTTGCATTTTCTAAACATGTGAGTTGTCGACTGGCTAAAACTTAGCTCCATATAACAAAGTTGGTTTAATCATCACTCTATAGAACTTACCCTTAAGATTTGGTGGAATCTTTTTATCACATGACTCGGGGACGAGCCTCCATTTCATCCATCGCGCACCAATATGTGTGGCATCATCATCATCTCCCAATTTCCTTGGATTAAAGACCCAAGATACTTGAAACTTGCTTTCTTGGGGATGGCCTATGAATAAAAACTTACTTCTACACCTACCTCACCAAATGCATCACTGAACTTGCACTAAGTATTTTGTTTTGGTCCTACTCAACCTGAACCCTATAGACTTCATGGTTTGTCTCCAAACCTCTAACGTAGCATTAACTCCACCGTAAATCTTATCAATCAGTACTATATCATTTGCAAATAACAGACCATGGCACCTCACCTTGGACATGGTGCATCAATTCATCATCACCAAGGCAAAATAACATGGTCAAGTGTTAATTCCTAGTGCAACCCCATCTTGACCGAGAAGTGTTTTGCGTCTCCTCCCACTATGCTTACTTGGGTCTTGGCTCCATCATGTCTAGCCTGAAGACATCCCCATAGGACCTCTCTTGGGACTGTCGTGAGTCTACTCTACATTACTAAACACCATATGCAGGTCTTTCTTCCCCTCCCTTTACTTCTCCACTGGTCTCTCCTCACAAGATGGATAGATTCTATAGTAGAAAAAGAATGTAAAACATGCATGGAATAAACTATTAACTTGTGAAACTCCTAGCGTCCAAAACAGAAAGGAAAAGCCTAGCTACACTTGCAGCCACAGGCCCCATTTTCCAATTTCAATAGGAGAATACTTTTAGAACCAAAAATCACACAAGGAAGTTGTCCTAAAAGACCAACATTCTCCCGTAATATGGTTTTAAGTAATAACATAACACAATGGAAACAATCATCCTATCTGTCGTATTAACTATTGGAACTTGGAATTCACACTTAACAATTATTGTTTCACTTACATTAGTCTAGCCGTCACTAAGAGTTCTCTTAGCTTGGTTAGAAACCTGTATGTTAGGGACTAAAAGAAATCGCAGATGTTCTGATGGTAGAAAAAAATCTACTGCAAAATAACCATGAAGACCGTGGATTCAATTTCAAGTAATTTTAAAAAAATAAAATTGGAACATTGATAAAAGGAAGTAGCTGTGAATTAAAATTTAATTATAGACTTTTAAATTATAGATATGCAGTTGAAACAACTGCTCCATGTACGATGAAGTCTTTTTGAATCCTGTTAGCTAATGTTGATTTCATTCCATCATTTTCAGGCAACTTAAAATGAAATTTTATTTGTTAAATAATTTTATATATATTGGGATTTGATAAATCTTTTATATCTCTTAGAGATATAATCAATTAAAAAATATCCATACACACACAATGGAGTCCTAGGTCCCAAAGTGGACATCATTCCTTCTTTATAGGGCAGCTTAAAGGGCATTTAAATATGTCACATAACTGAACTCTGTTCCAGTAATGATGCTATTATTGTGGCCTCGACAAGAAGAAATGACAAAGCACTTTAATCTCAATGACGGCGGTAGTAGAGCTGTTGCTGATTTAAGTGCTATCACTGTGTCTCTACACCGTGACGATGGTCATGCAGATGACATGGTACTGAGATTCATTTTTATCTTATTTAATTTCTCTAGAAGATTTCTTAAATCAGTGTGCACTACTGACTTTTAGGATTTCTCACAGCAAAGGTTATAGTACTCTATATTAAGCCTTTTGTAGTTTATTTGAAGCGAAATGTCTACATAGTTATGATGAATTGAGAGAAAAAATAGACTTTAAAATTGTTTATGCACTAACCCCAATGCCATGATGGGCAAAAGTAGAGCAATATATATTAGCACTGAAATGGAAAGCTGGAATGGTGGCTAATCAAGGTATATCACAAGTACATGGATGCAAGAATAAAAGCTTGAACAAAGGTTGTTGTCTGTTTGACAGGTTATGTGGCTCAATCTTTTAAAGTTTGGTTCCTTTTGTTCCATAGAGGGTAGAAAATTTTACACACGAAAAGAAGTCCTTTGCAAATATTATGAGAAATGGATGAAACTTGCGAGAATATGAATCAGGAACTGGCCAAAATACTCCTCAACTAGCTTAGTACGGTCGTTCATGACTCATAATCACTTTTCAATTTATAAGATCATGTTGTACTATTACTATAATATTATGACACATCACACAAGTAAGCTATAACCTGTTATTGTCCTTTTATTTAATTGAGTGTTAGTAAATAAGATTTTGGAACATAATGAGTCCTCTCATATCTGAAAAAACAGTTTTTAGTCTTGCATAATCAAACTTCCATTTATTGTGATTATGTGTAGTCTTAGTTTTAAGGCTGACAGAATTTAAAATCAAATTCTTTTGCACAAGGTAGTTTTTATATTGAATGGTCTTTAGCAATGTGGTCAAGTAATACAATAACAGGAATGGTCTAATGGCTTCACCAAAAGTTTATCTTCTTTAGCATTAATTGTAAGAAAATATACCCCCACAATTTTGGCATTATTGACGGAAGTACCATCATATTTTCTTGCATATTAGTTATTTTTAAGACCAGAACATATAGATATATCTAATGGGGTATATAAGATAGAAGTTGAAATTATTGAATCACCTATGAATGAAAATTTCTGTTGAATACTTCTATTGAGCAAGGGTTACCTACTTAGTACTCTACGAGTCTACATTAAGCGGCCCTTTTTTTAAGGCAAAATATTTGTGTACGTAGTGATGATAAATTTAGAGAAAAAATAGGCTTTAAAATTGGTTATGCACTCCTAATGACAGGATGGGCAAGAGCCAAGAGTAGAGCAATATCTATTAACATTGAATTGGATACTAGATTGGTGGCAATTCATGTAGATCAAACAATGTGGACGTAATAATAAAAGCTAGAAGAGATTATCGCCGGCTTGATTATGGCTCAATGAATATGAGAAATGGACAATTTGAGTTTTTTTTTTTTTTTGAGAATGGTAAAGTTGTAACAATTTGAGTTATTTCATTCTTAGAAAAGGAAGAAGGCACCATAATATATGTACAATAGTTTAAAAAGGACAAATGATAGAACTATAAAAATGCTCTCAGGCACGGCTATCAAGGCAAGTCAACTTAAAACCTAAAGTCGATTTCACTCTGTCTGGGGCCTACTCCGGCAACTTATGACCGAAACTTTTTCAATTGGGGAAAAGTATATTCTACAATTTAGGATTCAAATATTACAAAATCATTAGGTGTAAATACGGTGCGGAGAAACCTAGTATGAATGGATCAAGCGAAGTCGGAATTTAATGAGGGTGAAGATTAGCATTAAAGTCTTGAAGTGCTTAGTTTCAGTATTTATTGAAGCATTAAAGTAACAGGGAAAAGTAGTTCAGAAATGGAAATTAAAGGACCACTTCTCAGAATTTTGTTGCACTCTTAAATACCATGAGAATGGTAGATATGTCAGCTTTATTTCCATTCGAGATCTGAGCAAATCTGTCATTATTACTCTGGAATCTTCATACAAAGGAGATCTGAGCAAATCTGTCATTAGAAGTTATTCTAATTCTGAAGCCCAGGAGATGGACATAGTAAACATCGAGATAATTGCAAACTTATCAACCCAGTACACACAATAAGCTTTGAGAAATTGGGAACTCAGGATAAGGAAGAACAACAAATTTTCCAGTTCGAACAAACCAAGGAGAGCTTGGTGGCTGTAGAGTCAACAGTTGTCGAGAGAGGGGAACTGAAGAGTATACAATTGAAGCTGCAAGGAGAGAACACCAACATTGTAGCAGAAGATGCAACTCCATTGAAGATTCAATTACCAACAGAACAAAATGCTTAAACACTAAGCACGCTTATTTGAATTCAACTAGACATCATTGTGTTGATACCGAATTTGGAGTTGATTTCAAAGGGTACGAGGAGAAGCCAAAAGGCAAAAGAACTTCTTATGAAGATGGACAATAACAAGCAAAAAAATAAAGAACAACAAGGGAGCAGTCAGTCATTAAAAAGAAAGAGGTAAATGAACTGAAAGGTTTAGAGCTGGATACTAATTTCATGAGTTATGGTACTAGAAGTAGGGAGGAAACTTGGCCATAAAAGAATAATGAAGTTATACAGAGTCTTGGAGCACAAGGCAACTGAATTGTGCTAGGAAAAAGGGAATGATCAAAAATATATTACATACCTGGTAAGCTGATGAGGTTTGCTTCCAGGTGGTGAAGGTGGAGGGGGAAATCACAGATATAAGTGAGTCAATTATGTTCAGTTGGAGGAAAGTGGGACTAGAGGAGGTACAGCCAGTATGTGGGACAAATACGGGAAGGAGTGCTCAGCAGTGTGGAAATGTATTCAGTGACTTGTAGTTTTTCTGGGAAGTGTCATGATTTCAATTGGCACCTTACAGGGGTTTATTCCCCAAATAATAGAAAGGAGAGTAAAGAGACTTGTTGGGAGATTGGGGCAGCTAGAGGCTAGTTTCAGGACCTTGTGAATGTGTAATCTGTTAAGGCTTCCAACACCGACAGACATGATCCAGAAAAGAAAAATTGCAACAGAATTAATAAAGGAATGATAAACTTGTCTGATTTTATTGAGGATATGGAGCCAGTGGATTTAGCATTGTTAGGGGGAGTAGTTCACTTGGAAGAAAGGTGACAGACACACAACAGCTAGACTAGATAGATGCTTATTTTCAGAAGAATGGGATACAAACTTCAGGAACATCAGACAGAATATCCTACACAGAGTGACTTTTGACCACTCACCTATAATGTTAATTGGATAGTAGAAAGTTGTGAGAAATATAGGAAAAGAATATTATTGAATTGTTGTTGTGTACATTATTACATTGAGACCCTATTTATAGACCCTAGAATACAATCCTTTACCAAGTAGGATACTATTTAGTATTCCTATTTCTATTTCTATTACTATTCCTTTTCTAATAGAATTGTATATACCTATTTCTATTCTAATAGGAATGTATAAATTTATTCCTATTCTAATGGGATTGTATAAACCTATTCCTATTCTAACGGGATTGTATAAACCTATTCCTATTCTAACACTCCCCCTCAAGCTAGTGCATACAATTCATGTACCTAGCTTGTTACAAATGTAATTAACACGGGGACCGATGAGGGGCTTGGTGAGATATCTGCAAGTTGATCACTCGACTTCACAAAATTGACAATCAATCTCAATGTGCTTGGTCTTCTCATGAAATACTGAATTTGATGCATAATGCCGATAAAATACAGAGTGATAAAATTACAGTGTTGGAACTTCCCAAACCAAGCTTGCAAAGACTGTTTCAGACCATAGAATGACTTACGTAATCAACATACAAAACTACTAAACTCCCCCTGAGCAACAAAATTAGGTGGTTGCTCCATATATACTTCTTCACAATGCAATGGTTGTTGCAAGTGCTCAAAATCTAGTATAAAGTATATGGATCATGTTGGAATCAATAGACGAGTCGATATTAAACGAGTCACCGGCTGAAACATGCTCATATGTCGGAGTATTAGATTTGATGGCTAAAAGTGGTCACAATCTAAGAAATAAAATTATATGGGTAGGGTCGGAATGATGTCATGACCCAACTAGAAAATAGAAATTATATAGGATAGTTCGAATTGATGGAACGACCCCATTGAAAAAGAGAAATAATATGGGTAGGGTCGGAATGATGACACGACACTACTGAAAAAGTAAAATTTATACGGGTAGGGTTGGAATGATGGCACAACCCTACGCAAATCAGATTTGAGGAGTCACCGGAAAGACGAATGGAACTATGCAAATCAAATCTGAGGAGTCACTGAAAAGACACATGATGCTATGCAACTCAGATATGAGAAAATAGTTCGAAAAAATCCACGGTACTACACAAATTAAATATGAAAAGTAGTCCGAAAAGATGCACGGTGCTACACAAATAAGATATGCAAAAAAAGGTAGTCACCGGAAGGATGTCACAGGCTACACAAATTATATATGAAAAAGTAGTCACTGGAATGATGACACAGTGCTACACAAAGAAGTAGACACCAGAATGATGGCACGGTGCTACAACAATTAAATAAGAAAAAGTAGTCACCGGAATGATAGCACGGTGCTACACAAATTAGATATAAGAAAATAGTCACCGGAATGATGGCACGGTGTTACACAAATTAGATGTGAGAAAATAGTCATCAGATAGATACACGATGACCCAACTTTTGCTAACATAATCATTGGCCAGACGGGCAGCATCTATGGGTGCCACCCGCCGGCAGCGGAAGCTCTTTAAATCTCTACCAAGTTCGTAGAGGCTCTGATACCATGTGAGAAATATAGGAAAAGAATATTATTGAATTGTTGTTGTGTACATTATTACATTGAGACCCTATTTATAGACCCTAGAATACAATCATTTACCAAGTAGGATACTATTTAGTATTCCTATTTCTATTTCTATTACTATTCCTTTTCTAATAGAATTGTATATACCTATTTCTATTCTAATAGGAATGTATAAATCTATTCCTATTCTAATGGGATTGTATAAACCTATTCCTATTCTAACAAAAGTCATACTTCAAGTTTGAAAATTGACGGTTGGAAACAGAGGGTTTCAATGAAAGAGCGCAAGTGTGGTGGGACTCTTTCACCTTTAGTGGAAAGGCAGACTACATTCTGGTGGCGAAACTAAGAGCTCTACAAGGGAAATAGAAGGAGTGGAGTAAGACTTCTCAAGGTAACTTGGGTATTCAGAAGCACAATGTTTTGAGACAGCTAACTCAACTAGAGGAGATTCAAGAACACAGAGCACTAAAGGAAGAAGAGATAGCTTCTATACTAGCACTCAATATGGAATTTGGAGACATAGCTAAAAGGGAAAAGACTATATGGAGAAAGAAATCCATGACAATATGATTAAAGCAAGGGGATAGAAACACTAGGTTTTTCACAGAACTGCAAATACTCACAAAAGAATTAACACAATTGACAAGCTAAAAGTTAGAGGGAAAATCTTGGCTAAACCAGAAGAGGTGCAGGAGGAGATTGTTGCCTACTATGAGAAGTTATACTCTAAGTGAGAAGATTAAAGACCACAGCTAGATATGAGGAATTGCCCCATGATAGGAGAAGATGAAAACAATTTGATGATGGCACCATTTGAACAACAAGAGATCCTCGAGAACATAAAAGCATGTGCAGGTGACAAAACACCAGGGCTGGATGGGTTCTCCCTGGCATCCTTTAGTCATTGATAGGGAATTATCAGTCTAGAGTTGGTTGCAACAGTGCAAAACTTACATAAGGTAGGAATTTTTTAAAGGAGACTCAATGCCACCTTTGTGGCTCTAATTCCTAAGAAGATAGGAGCTATGGAGTTCAAGACTTCAGACCTAGAATATGATAGGAGGGGTTTACAAGATCATTGCCAAGCTACTGGCAGAAAAATTGAAAAAAAGGCATACACCGACTAGTGGACAAACAGCAGACGACATTTATAAAAGGCAGATAAATCATGGATGCACTGCTGATAGAAAATGAGTGTGTGGCTGGAGTCCAGGCAAAGAAGTTAGTTGCCTGCTATTTTACGTAAGCTAGACAAACAGAAGGCATATGATCACCTGAATTGGAAGTTTCTGATTCCCATGATGCAGAGGATGGGATTTGGAGCTACATGGATCAATTGGGTAAAATATTGCATTAGTACAGTTAATTCTCTTATTATTAATTAAGAGAACCCCAAGTAGTTTCTTTTCCTGCCAGAGGAGCTTGAGACAGGGTGACCCTCCATCCTATTTTCTCTTTATCCTAGCAATGGAAGGAACGACCAACATTATTCAAACAAAACCAAGGAAGAAAGGTTGGGTCAGAGGATTTCAGGTGGGCAACAGGGCAGCGAACAATGTGGAGATAACTCATCTGTAATATGCAGATGATACTTTAGTTTTTTGTGAAGAAGTGAGAGGACACATGTTGATCATGAGGGTAATATTCATCATATTTGAAGCAATTTCTGGGCTACACATCAATTGGGGGAAGAGCTTGATATATCCCATCAATTATATGTAGGGGAGGTGGAGAACTGGCAACAATTCTGGGAGGCAAAGTGGGTGAGCTTCCAACAATATCTTTAGGCATGCTTTTGGGTGCCAAAAGTAAATCTAGGAGAAGTTGGAATGGAGTGGTAAAAAAGCATGAGAAGAAGTTAACTAACTGGAAAAGTCAATATCTTTCCTTGGGAGGAAGATTGACTTAGGTTAATAGTGTTTTACATGCATTACCTTCTAGCATGATGTCTGTTTTCCCAGCCTCAGACAGTGTGATAGAAGAGGATAGATGCATTAAGAAGGAATTCTTCTGGCAGGAAATGAAGATAAGAAAAAAAGATAAGAAAAAGTTTCATTTGGTTAGTATTTAAGTGGAGAAGGGTAGAGGGCGGGCCCATTATCCACAGAGTTTAGAAGGCTGTGATTGGTCCAAAGGGCGGGTCACAGACGGATTTCTCGGTTATCAAAAAAAAGTTTCATTTGGTTAAACGGAGGGAGCTAACAAGAAGAAAAAAAGGAGGTGTGGGTATTAGAGACATGAAAATGCACAACAAAAACATAATGATGAAATGACTACGGAAGTTTGTAACAATTGACAATATGCTATGGGAGGAGGTTATTAATGAAAAATATGAAATGGAGGGTAAATGGATAATAATGATGGTGGTTACCCCATATGGATGTAGCATTTGGAGATCCATCAGGAACCTTTGGCCACTAGTTTTAACTAGAACCAACTTCAAAGTGGGAAATGGCATGGAAGTGTCCTTCTAGGAAGACAAATGGACTAGACAGGACCCTCTAAAATAACTCTATCCAGACATCCATACTTATGCCTTGACCAGCAGGTCACTGTGGCTGACATGTGCACAAGACATGGGTGGAATCTGCCGAAGGTATCTGAATGATTGGAAAATGGAGAAGATAGCAGCTTTCAACAACACAGCTGCCCATTTGAGTAATTTAACTGGGGCAGATGGCACAATAGTTTGGAAGATAGACAACAAGGGAATCTTCACTATCAACTCTGCATCTAGAGATCTAATGCTTCAACAATCAGGAGAAGAGATGGCCATGAAAAATGATATGGAAAGTAAAGATACCATACAAGGTGAACTGTTTTTCTGAGTTGCTGGCAAAGGAAGCAGCGTTGACACACGAAGATATGAAAGAAAAAAAAAAGAGGTCTCCAGCTTTGTCCTGGATGCTATTTATGTGGGGAACAAGCAGAGTCAACCATCTTTTTTACATTGCATGTGGACAGAGCAGCTTTGGAGGACCTTCATCAGCTTAAGAAAGACCAAATGGGTAAAGCCAATGAATGTAGAAGGTATCTAAAATACTGGAACAGTGTGGGCAATGCAACAGAAAAGAAAGAGAGATGGAAGATTGTCCCAGTTATGGTGGACACTGTGGAAAGAAAGAAATCAGAGATGTTCAGAGGGAAAGTAGAACAATTTACTGAAGTTCAAGATGAATTGTTTAGCCCTTTATTACTTTTGGTGTAAGCAGGAAGTGTTGGCACAAACAGACGACATTTTTCATGTTTTAGATTATTTGTAACAAAAAGTACAAATGGGAACTCAAAATTATAAGTTGTAATACTTATTTTTATTTGGGAGGGGGGGGAGGCAAAAATTGTCCATCTCTCTATGGCGACATTTGAGCAATCTCATTTTCCGCCATATTCTCACTAATTAATGGTAACTCTCAAATCTTAGTTTCTTAATCATAAAAGGATAGAACTTTGAAATTTACAGAGATATATCACAACATCAATATTGGCTGACTTTGAATTACAACACAGTAAAAATATATGGCAGGCAAAAAAAATTCTGAATACATCTGTGGTAGCCTAGTAAGAGGGTGGCTAAAGTAGAATGTGAATGTTGTAGGGAGTATAACTTTCAGAGGCTTAAAATCTAAAGTTATTTGAATCAACTTATCTCAATATCACTTAATTAGCAAAGTGATGATTGTTCTTAGATTGATTCCTCCAAATCATATATGCCCATCATGTTTCTGAAATGATCTTTTACGGATAGAATGAATTCGAAAAGGAAGCCAACTGAAAATATTTTGAGTAATTTAACATACATTCCTCCAAGTTTGCCATTGTCAAAATAAATTAGTTCAAGAGAAAGATCGTTTTTTTTAACTTGAATTAAGAGTTTGAAAGATAAACATCACTCTCCAATATTAACTGATTTAAAAGATATAACTTTTGATAAAATCCAAGTTGTAGAAATATTACATATCTAATGATGGCTACTTCCAAAAGAAACGTGTGTACTATAAAAAATTATTTATGATTTCATACAGATGACAAAAAGAGATGGGTTTACGATTTAATGATGACATAAAAAAATGACAAATGAAGTTAGAAACATGTAAAAGAATTATTATTATTTTTCAATTTGATTTGAGAAATTAGCGTAAAAATAGTTAATTAAAATATATTCTTCTCTATATAGAATCATTGTTTCTTTTTAGGTTATTTTACCACACAATGTATGATTATGATATTTGATTTCTTTCAAAAGTTATTCAATGACTGTGATTCATTTTCTTAGTTTGATAAAGTTTCTTTTGTTATATATATTGCACCGAAAACCATAATAATAACCGTGGTGTCCAAGTCAACTTTCACGCAACTCGAATAATTCCACGGGATATCTGTCACCGCCCACTAACAACAGATTTCCAGCAACAACAGAAATGGAAAGAATCACCTAGTGTTTTTGCCACTAACTTACTCGGAAAGCAAACTACTTCCTAATGGAAATCTTCAGGTCCTAAAACAGCAGGCCCCAACCAATTCGAGGTTGAAACACAGTAGAGTGATTAACACTATCTTTGTTTGTTTAGTTGGCTTCTTCAACCACTTTTCAGATGCATCGTTCGTTCAATTTTTCAAGGGAATAAATTTTCGATTATCAAAAAGGTGAAAAATACAATCTAACACACATAAAAAGCAGAAATTTTTCATACCCAAAGAACAGAACATAAAAAGCAGGCAAAAGTGCAATACCTCAACAGGTTCAGGTTTTTTTTCAGATTCATTGGAACCCACAAAAGACTGAAGAGGAGCAGTGGTTGCATAGTAATCGTCATCATCTTCATCACCAACATCTGCCCAAGATTTCACCGTCAACGGCGCCGGAGCCCACAAAACTTCCGGCTCCTGTTCCTTCTTCGACGACCCTTTACTCTTCTCCTTATCAGATTTCTTCTTCTTCCTCAGAGTATCAAGCGCCGCAAATACATTGGAATTCTTCACCATCACAGACCCTTCTTTACTCCCCATCATTTCAACCAAGTAAACCCAATATTTCTTCTTCAATTTAGGGTTTGGAGAAGTTGTTGGATCAGCAGATAACAGAGACTGAGAAAGAAGAATGGAGGTTTTATATATATATCAATATATTTTATAATTTTTATCAAAGAGACACCAATTTTATGTATAATTGCGCAATTATGCAACATGCTTTCTTAATTACCAAAAAAAAAATGTAGCATAACCTTTCCACAAACTATACAATTTATGCGGATTCAGAATTTGAATTAGTTCATTATCAAAAATTTATAATTATTTAGTAAATTCGTTAGAAAAGTATGAATAAAAATGAATGAACTTTATATATTTGTAAATTAAAAAAAAAATTGTCACTCTGAACAAAGTGTAATATCTTCTATGTATTTGGTTTCAAAAATGGGCGTAGAACTCAACTCAAATGGTTCTTTAAATACAATTTTTTTTTTTGGAATTATGCATGTGTGCTAAAAATAACTTCATTTAATAAATATTGATGATTAATTTCGAATCAAAAATATCAAATGAGTTATAATTAAATTCGGAATTAAAATTTATGAAGTTCAAATTTCGAAAATCACCTATGTTTTTTTGTCTAAGTTATCATACAAAGGATCATTTGCACTTCCTACCTGACTAATGATGTCTTATATGTTTGTCTTCACATATAACAAACATAAAATTTATATTTGTATGTTATAGCTATAATTTACATAATTGCGCTCTATAGCAAATTTTATGTTTGCTATGGAGCTTTTGATTTGTATAATTCGCTAGATACATTCAATTTTATACAAATAGTTCAATTTTGTATAAATTCATTTATACATTGTAATTTGTATAATAAGATCTGTATTTGTATAATTATAAGTGTATAGGACGAAAATATATGTATTTGTATTTGTATTTGTATATACATTTTTCTCTTGCTTTATACAAATACAAACACATTTTATACCGAAATGTATAAAATGGCTAATTGTATACCGAAAATGGCTAATTGTATACCGAATCATATGGCAAAAAAATGAGATGTTTGCTACGAATTACAAATAAAATAAATTATGGCTATAACATTTAATTTGAATTAATAGTTTGTTATTTCATACAATTTTCCCATTAAATTATGAGAACCTTTCTAAATAGGAAAACATTATAAGAATCAAAATAAGTGAACATTTTGAAGACTATATAGTGATTTATTTTAAAATTTACAAATTTTATAGATTTGGCTTACCATATAAAAACTTGAGTTTAATACTATTTTGTCTGTTATTTTTTAATATCCGTTTATGATCGTTACTAGCAGTTATTTATTTTTCTTTCTTATCATTTTCGATGCGGTCATTGTCCGTTGTCCCTCAATTAACATCTCAAATTCAGAATCTACCCTTTTAGATTCTCCTATCTCTTCAAGTTTCCAAGCAGGTAGGTCTTCGTATGTTACCATTCTATTGTACCCTCCAAATTCAACTAATTGAAGTAGGCAAATTCTGATAGTAGCTAGAAGAGTCGTTTATAATGAGATGTCGGCTATGATTTTCAAGACATAAAACTACTATGAAGGCATGGTCAATTTGTGTAGAGACAACAATTATTGATCGATTTCTAAAATTAAGGCTCCAAATTAACAATGGTTAGGTCAATATTTGTAAAAAAATTATCTTACAACATCGATCAGTTAAAAGTTAAAAGTCTAGAGTGTGTGATAATTTCAACATTTTATTAACCTTTAATAACAATAAAGATTTCAATGTGATGTTATAGAAGAGGGTGATTGATATTGAAGATTATAGAATTTGGCTACAAAAATATACTCTAAATTTCAAGTTATGGGAGAAAATTATAATTGTTCAATATTGATGTCCTTACTAAGTTTGTCCTTTCACATGTACACATAGAATTATGCTAATAAATGAGAAAAATACATAATTATCCCATGAAATTTATATTCTTTTTTGAAGTAGACACTTTAAGTTTGTAAAAGTCATATTACCCCACGAAATTATTTCGAATCACAATAAATACACCATTTTAACAGCATCTGCAATCTCATTACCAATGAGTGTGTCGCACCCCAAGTGAAACAATGTAACTTTATTTTTTCCTAGCCTTTTAATAAAGGGTTGGGTAAAACCCAGACCCGTTCAAAATCTTGACAAATTTCCTTTTTTATCTTAAACATTTTGTACATAAATCATGACGAAGAAGAACATTGTGATGGAGAATTTTAGAAACTCCATTGCAGATGTTTGTAGAACTTTAACAGTGACTGATAGAAGATGCTCCATTATTGGAGAGTTTCATAGTGGCAGCGCAAATGACATCTTCTTTGTTTATGGGTACACAAGAATGTGATCAAGTTAAGTAAGCAATACGGGCTCAATGTGATCAAAACCCTCTTCGAAGAAACAGAGAAAGAACGACGGATGCATCATATGACCTTCATCGATCTATCAGTTATCAAACACTAAATGGTACAAACATGCATTAGTCGTTGCAGTCCAAGGTGTATTCTTCAACTCATTCTTATTTGGTGTCACCAAAATTGGCTAATCAGATTGTTGGGTGCTTAGAGGATGAAGCAGTGAATTTGCAAGCAGAGTTTTTTGATTGATATAGAGAAGAGACTTTTTGAGAACTCTGCCAACTCCAGAAGATCATATGGCATCTCACGACCTTTATAGATCAAATTATTGGATTGACAGAAGATTAAAAAAAAAATGAATGTACATGGAGAGCTCTTCAATGGCCATCAATGGGGGTTTGTGGAAGATGGAAATTGGTCTATTTAATAAAGAAAAAATAAATAAATTGGTGACACCACATGGCACTAAAACACTCGTATATGGGTTAATTCTTAGTACTGATTCACGCGCCTCTCAAACGTGAAATTGAACATACTCTGAAAATGGGTTAAAATGGTGTATTTATCATAGTTAAAAGTAAATTCGTGGGGTAATAGATCTCTCGCAAACTTTAGGTGTCTACTTTAAAAAAAAGCATAAATTCCATGGCGTAATTATGTATTTTCTCGCTAATAAATAACTGATGCAGTGAAATTTTTCATTGAACTTGATATAGCCACAAAAATTAAATAGGTCAAATATGACTAACATGCAAGATAGATTTGTTGAAACCTTTGGATCATAGTGTGTGTTTGTACAAAAGAAAATAATCCACTAATATATATATATATATATATATATATATAACCATTTATATTGGGCTAATTCTTTTGTTAGAAAAAGAAAATTTGAACTTTTATAAATTGAGGATCCAACAAATCACGATGTAGTTCGTTAAGAGATTTGAAGAGGGTTTGTTTAGGGGAATTAGTTCTCTCAATACTTTTATATTAGTAGATTGTTTATTTTGTTTCATATGTATGTAGATCAATAACAAAACTATGTTAAATTATTCTCTCTTTTCTCCTTTTTTCGATTTTTCATCGCTTAAGATTTACGTTTTAACTTTTGCATGACATTTAACTATTCCGATCCTAGCAAAATCCGTCTATTTCACAAGAGACACCTATCTGTAAGGGGATAAAATTGTGTTCACTCATATCCTCTTAAATCAGTATCCTCCACACAAAACTTTGTGTTGTTTCTAGAAATGCATGCGCATGACAATTGTCCGCTTCTACGTTACGTAACACAATTTCCTCGAAGAAACAGTATCAACTACCTCTATTTTGTTCTACATATATACATGACAACATTTTACATTACTTTTGAAAAACAATAGACTTAAAACAACATTCTTTATTAGTAATTAATTCATTATGAAAAAATACAAGAAAGGAAGAGGTTAGTGCTAGTTGACTCCAACTAATTCAATGATTAAGGCTATGTTTATGAATTATTTCAAGAAAATACTTTCCAAAACATATGACAGTTCTCAGTTTTGGCATGACTTTTTTAAAATGTAGAATGCAGTCAAGCTGAGCTTCCACATTCAATTAAACAATTCAATGAATTGTATAAAATACGGTATTTTTTCCACAAGTCAAGTTGGTACCAATGTTGACACCCAATTTTGGCTTAACATTTTCAAAAATTCGCAAATTTTAAGTTTTATTTATCTAATGGTTCAAAATATTTTTTTTATAATTTTAAATAAGTTTACCGATAACTATCTTTATTTATCAAAATGTAGGATTTTTTATCAGTTAATTTTAAAATTACATTTTTTACATGTCATTAGTACGTGCATTATATTTATTTTAATTCATTTTATTTGTTACATTTTGTTAATATTGATATTTTGCATAATCTAAAAAATTCATTCAAATACAGATATAAATCACATAAATATGCTATGTTATAAAAATATTTACCATCTATGGCAACATAATTTTTCTAACTAAATATAACATTTTTTTGGAATTAAGAAAATTGTACAGTCTTTGCCTCTTTCTCAGCCCTTTTTCCTCTTCTTCTTTTTACTCTTCTGCTTCTTCGTCTCTTTCTCTGACACTATTTTTCTTCCTCCTTTTTTTTTTTTTCTTCTTCTTCTTCTTTGAAATTTTCATTTAAATAACTATCCTCAAATCAGTTTTTTCCCATATTTCACTATTTTTATCCAAAAGTAAGATGAAAAGAGGAATAGAAAGACCAAAAATTTGTACAAAATCATGTTTTTAAGCAGAAATTTTAAATCTCTAAAATTACAGAAGCAAGAGTTCACCATTGATGGTCAATATAAAGCTTCAAATTTTGAATTCATTATTTGAATTTTACGAATTTGTGATTAGTTTGGATAGGTAGTTCGTACAAATAATTGAAAATGTCGTTTGGAGTTTATATCTCAATTTTAAGAGGGTTTGGTTTAGTTTATAATTGATTTTAGGAGAAATATTAGATTGAAACTCGAAAAAGGTGAAGTTTATGGAACTGTATCGCAATTGTATTAAAGTTGTATTAGATATGTTTCATAATTGTATTAAAATCATGAACAATACATTTATAATACATATTACAAACTTCACTCCTTTTTTAGTGATATCAACCAAAATAATTTAAGTAACAAATTTATACATTTATAACATAGGCACAATACATATTACAAATGTTCGAGATACAAATCAAAATAATTTATAAGACACATATAATACACATTTTATTCATGAATAATACAAGTTTAATTCAGTCTATAGATTATTGTCTTGTCTTTCGTTAGTTACATTTTGCATTGCTAATTTTCTTTTCTAATTCAACTTTAATATTATGTAATACACTTTTAACACAAATTTAATTCATTTTGTAGTTTATTATTTGTTACTATTAGATTACTTGTTTAATTCATTATTGATATAAGTTTAATTCACTCTATAGACCATTGTATGTGTTTCATTAGTTACATTTTTTATCCATGCTTAATTCTCTCTTCTAATTCAACTTTAATATTTGTGTAATGCACTTTTAATACAAGTTAATTCATTTTGCAGTTTATTGGTCGATTTGTTATGATTGAATTACTTGTTTAATTCATTGTTGATACAAGTTTTATTCAATTTACAATAATGCTCTTTCGTTTGCTACATTTTGCATTCATGTTTAATTCACTTCTAATTCAATTTTAATTTATGTGTAATACATTTTTAATTCAAGTTTAATTCATTTGGCAGTTTTTTATGTCTCTTCATTTGTTACGATTAGATTACTTGTCTAATTAATTATTGATACAAGTTTTATGCAGTCTACGAATCATTGACTCCTCTTTCGTTTGCGATTAGTTTGGATAGGTTGTTCCTACAAATAATTGAAAATCATGTGTGCAAATTGAGATTTCAAATCTCTAAAATTACAGCAGCAAGCCATTGATGACCATTAAAAAGCTTCAAGCTTTGAATTCATTATTTGGATTTTACGAAAGTGTGATGCGTTTGTATAAGTTGTTCTTCCATATTATTGAAAATAACATTTTGGAGTTTATATCTTAATTTAAGGGAGATTCATTAACTTTAGCATTGCTTTTATGAGAAATTTCAAATTAAAACTTGAAGAAGACGAAGAGTTTGGAATTTTCTTGCAACTGTATTAAAGTTGAATTAGCTCTATTTCATAATTGTATTAAAATTGAATTAAAATCATGAACAATATATTTATAATACATATTTCAAATATATCATCTTCTTATATAATTCAAAATAATTTATAAGATACATATAATACATGTTTTATTCACGAATAATTTTTGTTCAATTCAGTTTATAGATCATTGTTTTGTCTTTCGTTAGTTACATTTTCAATTCATTCTTAATTCTATCTTCTAATTCAACTTTAATACTATGTAATACAATTTAATTCATTTTGAAGTTTTTTGATTTATTTGTTACTATTTGATACTTATTTAATTCATTATTGATATAACTTATAAGTTTAATTCAGTTTATAGATCATTATCATGTCTTTCGTTAGTTACGTTTTTCATTCATTCTTAGTTCTCTCTTTTAATTCAACTTTAATACTATGTAATACAATTTTAATGCAAATTTAATTCATTTCGCAGTTTAATTATTTATTTGGTACTATTGGATACTTCTTTAATTCATTATTGATACAAGTTTAATTAACTCTAGAGATCATTGTCTTGTCTTTTGTTAGTTACGTTTTCCATTCATTCTTAATTCTCTCTTCTTATTCAACTTTAATACTGTGTAATACAATTTTAATGCAAATTTAATTCATTTTGCAGTTTTTTGATTTATTTGTTACTATTGGATACTTGTTTAATTCATTATTGATACAAGTTTAATTTACTAAATAGGTCAATGTCTGGTCTTTCATGTTACATGTTTTTATTCATGCTTAATTCTCTCTTCTAACTCAACTTTAATATTTGTGTAATACACTTTTAAATACAAGTTTAATTCATTTTGCAATTAATTGGTTGATTTGTTACGATTGGATTACTTGTTTAATTCATTATTGATACAAGTTTTTTTCAATTTATATGCATATCAAAGAATGCTCTTTTGTTTGCTACATTTTGCATTCATGTTTGATTCTCTTATAATAATTCAACTTTAATATGTTTATAATACATTTTTAATTCAAGTTTAATTCATTTTGCAGTTTCTTATGTCTCTTTATTTGTTACGATTAAATTACTTGTCTAATTAATTATTGATACAAGTTTTATTCAGTCTAAAATCATTGACTACTCTACGAAAAAAAAAGGAAAAAGAGCAATAGTAAGAAAGGGAGAAAGAGCAACAAAAAAGAAAAGAAAGGAGAACAGAAAGAAAAAAAAGAAAGAAAGAAAGAAAGGAAGGGAGAAAGAGCGAGACAGAGCAAAGAGATAAATTAAAGAAGTTGTTATAAATGGTAATAATTAAAGAGTATGTTTAAAATAAATAATTATTTTTTAAAAGGAATCCACTCAAGTAATTAATCTTATTTTACTTGATCGATAATTTTGGGCCACAATCAGAAGCCCAAAAATTGAGCCCAGTTAACAATTATTTCCTATATAGGTTTTGGTTAGATTAAAAAATGGGTAAATCACATAAATATGATATATTAAGAAAATATTTACCATCTATGACAATATAATTTTTCTAACTTAATATAACAATTTTTTGGATTAAAAAATTGTATCGCTTCGCCTCTTTCTCTGTCCTTTTTCTCTTCCTCATCTTCTTCTTTTTATTTTTCTTCTTTTCGTCTCTTTCTGTGTTATTCTCTCTTCCTCCGCTTCTTTTTTTATTCTTCTTCTTTTAAAATTTTCATTTAAATAATTATTCTCAAATCAATTTTTATCCATATTTCACTATTTTTATCCAAAAACACGACGAGAAGAGAAATAAAAAAAAATATTTATTTTACAATATCATATTCTCAAATAAAAATTTCAAATCTCTAAAATTACAACAACAAGAATTCACCATTGATGGTCACTATAAAGCTTCAAATTTTGAATTCATTTTATGAATCTTACGAACTCGTGATTAGTTTGGATTGGTTGATCCTACAAATAATTGAAAATGCAGATTAAAGTTTATATCTCAATTTTAAGAGGGTTCAATTAAGTTTATAATTGATTTTAGGAGAAATATAAGATTGAAACTCAAAAAAGGTAAAGTTATGGAACTATATCGCAATTGTATTAAAGTTGAATTAGATATGTTTTATAATTGTATTAAAATACTGAATAGTTTATTTATAATACATATTGCAAACTTTACTGTCTTCTTAGTGAGACCAACCAAATGATTTAGGTAACACACTTAATAATACATTTATAATACATGCACATTACATTTTTAATATATATTGCAAACATCACTCATGTTCTTAGTGATACAAACCAAAATAATTTATAACACATATAATACATGTTTTATTCATGAATAATACAGGTTTAATTCAATCTATAGATTATTGTCTTGTCTTTCGTTAGTTACATTTTTCATTTATTCTTAATTTTCTCTTCTAATTCAACTTTAATATTGTGTATACACTTTTAATGCAAATTTAATTCATTTTGTAGTTTATTATGTGTTACTATTAGATTACTTGTTTAATTCATTTTTTATATAAGTTTAATTCACTTTGTAGATCATTGACTGCTCTTTCATTAGTTAAATTTTTTATTCGTGCTTAATTCTCTCTTCTAATTCAATTTTAATATTTGTGTAATACACTTTTAATACAAGTTAATTCATTTTGCAGTTTATTGGTTAATTTGTTACGATTGAATTACTTGATTATTTCATTATTGATACAAGTTTTATTTAGTTTACAAATCACATAATGCTATTTAGTTTGCTACATTTTGCATTCATGTTTAATTCGCTTTTAATTCAACTTTAATATGTGTGTAATACATTTTTAATTCAACTTTAATTCATTCGGCAGTTTATTATGTTTCTTCATTTGTTATGATTAGATTATTTGTCTGCTCTTTCGTTTGCGATTAGTTTGGATATGTTGTTCCTACAAATAATTGAAAATATCTTTTGGAGTTTATATCTTAATTTTAAGAGGGTTTGATTAAGTTTAGAATTGATTTTAGGAGAAATACTAGATTGAAGCACGAAAAGGATGAAGTTTATGGAACTATATCGGGTTTGTATTAAAGTTGTATTAGATATGTTTCATAATTGTATTAAAATTGTATAAAATTCATGAACAATACATCCTACATTTATAGTACATATTGCAAATTTCACTCCCTTTTTAATGATACCAACTAAAACAATTTAGGTAACATACTTATAATATATGCACAATACATTTTTAATACATATTGCAAACATCACTTACGTTCTTAGTGATACAAATCCAAAATAATTTATTAGACACATATAATTCATGTTTTATTCATGAATACTACAAATTTAATTCAGTTTATAGATCGGTGTTTTGTCTTTCGTTAGTTATGTTTTTCATTCATTCTTAATTTTCTCTTCTAATTCAACTTTAATATCGTGTAATACAATTTTAAAGCAAATTTAATTTATTTACTTGTTTAATATTTGTGTAATACACTTTTAAATACAATTTTAATTCATTTTGTAATTTATTGATTTGTTACGATTGAATTACTTGTGAAATTCATTGTTGATACAAATTCATTCAGTTTACATAGAATGCTATTTGATTTGCTATATTTTGCATTCATATTTAATTCTCTACTAATTCAACTTTAATATTTGTGGAATACATTTTTAATGTAAATTTAATTCATTTTGTAATTTATTATGTCTCTTCATTTGTTACGATTAGATTACTTGCCTAATTAATTAATTATTGATACAAATTTTATTTAGTTTACGAATCATTAACTACTCTACAAAAAAAAAAATAGAGAGAGAGAAAGGGGAAAAAAGTAAGAGAAAGAGCAACAAAAAAAAAGCAGCAAAAAAAAAAAACAAAAGAGAAAGAACAACATAAAAAATAAAAAGGGAGAAAGAGGCAAGAGAGAGAGACAAATCTAATAAAATATATAGTATTGTTATATATTGCTATAAATGGTAATAATTAAAAAGTATATTTAAAATAAGTAATTATTTTTTAAAAGAGATCCACTCAAGTAATTAGCCCTTAAAAAATAGAAGTGGTGAATTTATTTTTTAGATAGGGTTGTAAAATTTACAGATTTGAATTCAAAATGGATTCTACTATTCATTAACTTTCCGGCCACCACCATCCCGGATTCCGGCTAAGCTCCGGCAACTCTAAAACCCTCTTCTTTTTCCCCTTTTTCCGGTGAAATGGTCACCGGAAACAACCCCATTTCCCCTTTCCTCGTTTCCAGCAACAACCACCCAAAAACCCCACTCCAAAACAACCATTTTTCCTTACCAGACCCACACAACAGCAAACAACACACCAACAGACCCAAAACCAGCCAAACGATCCCCACACTACCTATTTTATTCCTTTTCCAGATCCACTGGCGAGCTTCGAGCTCGCCACCTCCAAACCACCCCGTTTCCCTCTCCAACCAGACCAAAACCCCCTTTAAGTCAATCGCCACAGCCACATAAACCAGCAACCAAAGCTCCGAGCAGCCATCCAAAACCCCGACCCAGACCATCCCTTTTCAATAAACTACAACAACCCAGTCGCTGCCAGATCCCTTCCACGTCCCCTTTTACATTTTCTTCTTTTTACAGGTATTTTGGCTCAAAGTCGGTGAGCTCCGATGAAAAAATGAGTTCCCACCAGTGCGAGCTTCAAGCTCCACGAACAACCAGACACAACCAGCAAAACGCCAACCTCCGTAGCTCCGGCAAACAAGTAATCCTCTATGTTTTATTTTTGTTGTAACTATTTTACTTCGTTCATTGCTTTTCCAGATTTGGCCGGAGTTTGATAAAGTTTGTCTTTTCCGATTTGTTGTGTTGATATTATACTGTGTTATTTTGGTTTGATTGTTTATTCACAGCTTTTGTATTGATTTGCTGTTTGTTTACTCTTACAGTGGCTATGCTTTGAATTTTTTTTTATTTAAATTAAATGTTTAATGGTTAAAGAATATTTTCAATTGTGATTTCATTCTCAACTTATGGATATTTTATTAGGATAGTTACTTTCTCATTATTTTATATTGTTAATTCTTTATGACTTTATTCATTTGTTGACATCGAGTTATTTGTTTTAGTGTTAATTTTGTCTTTATTATGATTATTTTATTGATTGTTCTTTTGTTCCGTATGCTTATCTTATTTTTAATTGTTGTCTAATCTATTAATTTAATAGTTTAAATTATATTTGCTATATTTTGTTGGATTTAATATTGTTATTAATAATGGTGTTGCCTGCGGTAAATTTTATACTTTTCAGGTTACTGTTACCTTTTGTTGATGTTAAGATAATATTTTGTCATTTTTTGTTATTGTTAATTGATATTGAATATATTTTGTTTGTTCAAAATGGCTAATGAGAAAATCTCTCCGTCGAGTTTGGAGGCCTTTACATTGTAAAAGACGAAAATTTAATTTAATTTCATATATTTTGTTTGTTCAAAATGGCTAATGAGAAAATCTCTCCGTCGATTTTAGAGGCCTTTACATTGTAAAAGACGGAAATTTAATTTAATTTCATATATTTTGTTTGTTCAAAATGGCCAATGAGAAAATCTCTCTATCGATTTTGGAGGCCTTTACATTGTAAAAAACGAAAATTTAGTTTAATTTCATATATTTTGTTTGTTCAAAATGGCCGATGAAGAAATTACCGTCGATTTCTAAGGTCTCCCATGTTAATAAGACGGATTTTTATTTTAAAATTAATTTTTGATTCATATTTATTTATAACAACACTTTTACTAAGTGTCTTTACAGGTACCCGGAGGTGGTTCCTATTGAAATTATTCGAATTATACTCTTATTTATATTGTATATTATTGACGATAAACAAATTTAGGCCGATTCCTATATTATTGTTTTATCATATTACTTGTGTATATTGCATGTTTATTATATTTGTACATTATTTATTTTCATCCTCAATTTAAAAACAAATGAATTCAGTCAAGATCCACATTTGTGAATTTCGAAGAATGCCTAACCCCTTCCCTTCTAAATAACTTGAACCCTCTATCTAGAATATCTTGGTTTCGTAGATTAATTAATTGGTTTCCTAGTTTTCCTAAAATTAGGTGACGACTCCTTTAAAATTCTTATTTTCTTAAAATTCTTTTAAAATTGAATCAATTGTTTATTTTTTACTCACCACGACGTTTCGCCCTATTTGAATAGAGTAGGGATGTAAACATCCAAATTCGAACTTTTGAAACATTACAGTAGCGCTCCCAGGGGTCGGAGCAACTTATCTAAAATACACGATTATTTGTCTTTCTACATCACACTTTGTCGAATGTCCATTGTTCACTATGCCACAAAAAATAGGAAAATCATAAGGTAGAAAATCAACACAGAGTATATCTTAATCATTAGCCACCGATTTGACGAGATGCTATTGAGGTACCTGAGCAGAGCCCCTTGTGCCCCTTCCACATTTGTTAGTGCGTCATCCATGTTCTCATCAATCCTGTGACAGAAACCAAGATATTACTTTACTGCTAAAAGAATTTGTTACCCATCCCCACCCTCACCCCATTGTATCTTGATCAGAAGTCGTAACTAAGGACTATATTGTGACTTGTGAGTATCAGTTTAATATCAACAATCAGGTAGTACAAGGTTTTACACCCAACAGACAACAGGAGAAGCAACAAACTTTAAGTAGAAGGCACCATTTTACAAGATTCTAAATACAGATAGCTCAAAGTACTAAAAACTTCCATCAACTAGCAGATGGTGGATGCATGATCCGATCCCATATTGGAACGTTAATGTTTCTCAGTCCAAAAGTTCATGCAAAGGTTAAAAAATTAACTTTTACCATGCAAAATAGGATATCAACAAGAGAAGACATCAAAGTATTGATCAGAGTGATCATCCAAAACTAGTGATTAGTTGATAGAAGTTAACAAACAAAATATTCATTACTTGCCATCTCACATATTTAACTTTACGTCTTTACCACTAGGAGACTACATTGGTGCCAACTGGTTGTACAAAGATAACTATGACAATACGATGCATTGAAATCTCCTAAATCCTTCTATTATCATCACCATTATTATTATTATTATTATAATTATTATAAAAGAATTATTATTATCTTCATCATCATCATCATCTCCTACATCTGTTTATTTTCTGAGTGCAAAAACAATTGTTATACAAACCTGACTGCAACCTCCCCTTGCTCAGAAACCAAGGTAGCAAGCTGATTAAAAATGCTGCCCAGCTCATGGATAGTAGACTCGGCATTTTGAAGAGCTTCAGCTCTACTCTGCATGAAGCTGTCTTGCAATGGAACTATCTGCTGCTGCTGCTGCTGTTGTTGATCCTGCAACAATGGCTGTGTGTTTCCATCCCCTTGCTTCCTACAAGAAGGGAAAAACTTAGTGATACTTAAAAAACCCAAAGCGAGCACGAAAAACAGATGAAGAACAGGGTCTGGTTTACCTTAGTTATTTTTCCAGATAATAATTACAGTTTGGACAAAGAAAAGTACCAAAGGATGTTATTTTTGGGACAAGTAGAAGTAGACAAGGATGCTAATATATAAATTGTTTTGTACATCTGAAGAGAAGCTTCTCATGTCTGTTTTCTTTTTAGTGCACCCATGAAATTCTGTATAGATGGTTGGGTGTTTTCTTTTGTAGAAAATCATATTTTGCTGCAGATTTTTTACTTATTGGTATACTGCTTGGTTGCTAGCATATGAGGGTTCTTCCAACCATTAATAAACATTATTTAACTTATTAAAAAAGTGAATGACCATGTGACTTACAGCTACACCTAAATCCAAAGTTAGTTGGGGTCAGACAAGACATATGAATCCCCATTGTCCATTTAGACTCATCTCATGCCAATATTCTATAAATTTAGGTTTTCTAACCCTAAAAATACACTACATTCTCAACTTGCACACAAACCCCCCAACAAAATAAGAAAAACTCTTAGCAAATGTTGGACTAATTTGACTGTACCAACAAGATTTAGCCTTAAGCTCAACTAGTTGAGGATCTTTTTCTTCTATTATATTCTATTTTTTGCCAAGTCTGCATGGATTTTAAGAGATTGTAGATCTCTCAAAATGACTTCCTTTCTATGATTTTAGGTCTAACTTGTTTTGTAACATCTTCAACACCACCAAAACTAGCCTTTGTAGGCTCACCTAGGCCCTTTGACTAAGCAGGAACCAGAATAGAACAAGGCAATAAAAACCTCCACCAGTGACATGCATTTATTTCAATTGCCTACAATAAGATGGCTCCAATGATGATAACTCATCTTTACCCTCCCGTCCCTCAGCTACTTCGTTTGGACCTTATAGGGCACCATCTGTCGTGGTCAGGTCATCTTTATTGACCATAGCACAAACACTACCACCACTGCCTCTATTTTACTTAACTTTATACTACATTGTTATTTGTACTCCGTAAACTTAATAACCACCAGTGAGTATTGTCATATTCAAGTATTCTAACATATATAATACTTTTTGATCAATTTGTGCCATTTGACAAAAAATGTGGCTAAAACTATAAAATTTATTGAAATAACACAAATTTGGCTATAATTAAAAGAGGGAGAGAGATATTAAGATAAGATCAAATAGATAACCAACAAATATAGCAAGACGAGAAGAATGCACAAAGTTCCGATACAGGCAATTAGAGTAACTAGGTAATAAGTCAAAAGAGTGTAAACAATACAATCTTAGTATACTGATAGAAGATAAATAATGAAATGATAAAAGGAGGCCCATGGGAGGAAACAGACAAGGGAAGAATAGTGTGTGTTAAAGGGGAGAGGCATGGGGAAATGTCGGTAAGGGGTAGGAGTGTACCATTTAAATTTCTCATGATTTTTAAAGCAAAAGATCATGTGAAACCAAACTTCCAGGAGATCAGCCCCCAAACATTTTAACCAGATAGAGATCGAAACTTCCGACCACTTGAACTGTTACCAAACAGCATTCATCCAAACAAGGTGTGTGTCTTATTCAATTTCACCAATTCAAGAATATAAGTTTCATGGAAGAAAGGGGTTAAGAAAAATTTGGATTTAGTAACAGATTAGACAAATAGGATAAAATAAAGGTACTTAGTATTATCGTAGATCATGTTTGGAGAAGTTATTATACGGGACTGTCCAGTAGTTAACTCAGGGAGACAGATTGGGCCATAGACTGAAAAGGTTATTCCCACGAGAGAAATAGCTATCTCCTCTCTTTCAACCTTTAACAAATGAATCATTTGTAATTTCTTTTTGGCATCAACATGGGTAGATCAGTAATCATGTCAAGATTACCAAAAGCAAAGGTTGGAAAGAAGAACAGACTCCTAGAGTTTCATCTATTCTTTTGAATTACTTAAAATCATTGTAATAAAAATATAGCAAGCAAGACATTCCCATAATTACAAAAGAAACTCATGGCTACTAATATGTTCAGTGATAGCAGGCCTGTAAGGCATGAACTGCTAAGACGGTGTATTTCCTCACCTTGGAAATAACTGAGAAGAAGAAGCTGAATCATTAGCCCAAGGAGGAGGACTGGCTGATGTACTAGCAGTATTCCTTGAAGCTAGTGGACAACAGCAACATAACCAGTGAAATACCACTAGGTGGGGTCTGTTCTCATGAACCTTCATATTCTGGAAACAGAAATTCAAGAAAATGTAAATGACCATGATGAAGTGTATTTTTTCTACTGTTAACGACCAAAAAGTTGAAGGATACATGTAGCCACAAAAAAAATAGTAAATAGAAGCCTTCGCTAAATTGAGACTCACAAAAGATCTATTTGAGTAAGAAAACAGGCTAACAAAGAAGATATAACCAGCATCTGGCTAGTCTCACCTCTGTCCGCATGGTGAGTACTTCTTTGAACTCCTTTGTGGCAGTCATCAGCCTGTTCTTCAAGTCATCTACAACAGTCGTCGAGTGACTAATGGTATCACTATTACCACTTTCATTACGAGAATTAGAGTGAAGCTGGAGATCTACTACATCAGAGTTAAGTGCTGTAATATCTTGCTTGATGACTGCAGTCAGCTCCTGGATTTCTGTAGTCGGATCATCAAAATCGGAAGTCCTTTTTGCCACTGGAATGAAACATAAACCACTTTTAGATAAAGATCAGAAACCTTGGCCCTGATTATAATCACAACATAAATAAGTGTCAAAGAGCCAAGGCCCTGGTATAAACCAATAATATGTTTAAAAAATAAAATAAGGGTCAACATCTCTCTTTTACAGTTTGAGAAGAAACAAAAAGCATAAATGGTCAGGTTAGTAGGAACATGAAATCTAGGGAGGGACTGCAGTATTAAAGATAAACTTGAACAAGAAAATCCATTATGGTCCTTGAGGACTTGAGAAGATTAGATTTAGCCTAAGTTGCATGGACTTTTCACTTTCGATGCCGCACCCGTGTCGGATTCTCCAAAAATACACTACTTTAGGAGAAGCCGACATGCACCCATAGACATTTTTGAAGAGTCCAAGCAACATCAGATTTAGCAACTCATTACCCAAATTTCCTTAGCATCCATAAGAAAGATCAGTTGCCCAAGTTTGCACCTATATTTCCTTTTACATGAATTTCTAACACCGTGCTTAAATCATTATACACAACAAACTGAACTGCCCCACGAACCCATGATGAGAAAATATAAAGGGAGGTCATAACTGGGGCCTTTAAGGGAACTGTGTAATCTAGTACGCCAAAATTGATGACTTTGCCACTTCAATAGGCAAAAGGAATGTCTTAAAGCATAGAAATTCTGAATAAAACTAGGCGTGAATGTTGTTTCTGAATAAGAAGGAAAATGCATAAGATTTGACCAAATAGTCAAAACATACTGAAATGGCTAAAAAGAAAACCAAGGAGTAAAAGAAAGATAGCAAAGTCAAACCACTAAGGTAAAAGTCAACCCCAGAAACAGAACAAAAAAGATTAACTTCAAAGCACCATAGAATAAAGTATTCCATTCTTCACAGAATACTATTAAATAGGATTTGGATAAGAAAAATGAAAGGTCATATTAGAAGAAACAACTAACTTCAAAATCCAGAAAGTAACAGGACTGAAGTTGGAAGAAAGCTTTTCATCCGTGAAAGCTCTAAGTTGCTTTTTCCACAACTCTAATGCTTAGCAAATCCATAAAAATGGAAGATTCCAAGTTAAACACTGTCATTTACCAGATTATCACTTTACACATGTTTTTTATAATAATGGTGGCATCAGGACAGCTTAGCCAGCTTATGTGCAACTCAATTACTCCATCAGATTCTGCTACCTTCCACCATCATACGTATCATTGTACCAGATAACCTATCTACCAAGACTTAACCAGAAAAGAAGAAAATTACCTAGAGTGCGACTGATATTGGTCCTCTGAAATGGTAAAATAATCTACCAGACATATACATGGGCCACTGCAATATAAAAGAATTTTGAACAGAGACCAGAAAAATTTGATCCGAACTCCGATATTTCAGCTAACGTTCATTACTGATCCAAAATTTGCAGCAAAATGAGAAGAAGCCTCAATTTTAGACGAAGATTTCTAATCAGAGAAATCAGACCCAAACTTCAATGAAGAAACTCCGAACTGAGAACTTCGAGTAGAACCTTTAAACCCTGGGACTGAAGCTATAAAAATGAAACTTTTTCAAAGAAAATCACCCCACTTAGAATATCCCACCAAGTGAGTGTTTCAGAATCTCTTTTCTAAAGAACATCAAGCGCTCTGTATTGGAGAAGAATTATATGTGCTACCATCAAGTTCATTGGATGCACATTATGACCCAACACTCAAAGGCTAAAACCCAGCTCACATCAGCTAAATTAAGCTTATATTAGAATGAAACCTTTTCAAAGAAAATCACCCCACTTAGAATATCCCACCAAGTGAGTGTTTCAGAATCTCTTTTCCAAAGAACATCAAGCGCTCTGTAATGGAGAAGAATTATATGTGCTACAACTAAAGGCCATCAACCTTATCAAAAAAAAAAAAAACTAAAAGCCATCAAGTTCATTGGATGCACATTATGACACTAACACTCAGAGGCTAAAGCCCAGCTCACATCAGCTAAATTAAGCTTATATTAGCAACAAAATTGTAAATCCTTCATATCACAATTCAAAACTTAATAACTTTCAAGAGTGACAAATGCAACCACAACCTCCATAATTATACATTTCTTAGCAGTGTGGTTTAGTGTGACTTCATATTTCCTCCCAATAGTGGGATGACTCGCATGATTGCTAGAATGAAAAAGTTAATAATCTCGGTATTCCTACTTGTATAAAGGATTGAGAGGTCCGTTGTAGAGAATCGTGTTTTGACGTAGGTTCTCTACTTCTAATATACCTCTTGTAATCAGGAATTTTTCTTCCCACTGTTAATTATACTATTTAACTTGTCAAAAGAAATCCCAGTGTCCCAACTACGGTGTTGAAGAACCAAATGTGAAATCTCTAATCTACAGACTGATCCCAAATACAAGTAATTTCGTTTTTTTCAAAATACAATTTGACACATCCGAAAGTTAATCAGAATTACTATACTAACTACTATGAAAGATATAAAATGTTCAAGAAATTGTAAGGTTATCCAATTATTGAAAGAGTTGTATAATGGGACAAATGGAGTACAGAAATACTCCTCCATTCCAAATTGTTTGCTACTATTTAATAGGGTCAAGAACTAAATGGGACATAGAACAACTAGAAACTCCAAAACTATGCCTCAACATCAAGTTAGTTGGAGTGGGCTAATGATATATTTTGATTAGTTTTAGTTTGGTTGCCGACATACAGCTACCCTTCCTCTTTTAGCCGGGCATGGTACAATCTCACAAACAAATAGGATATAGAGTGAATCCTTAATACAAAATGAAGTATTTGAGAGACTAAGAGATGTCCTAATATTGGCCTACGTTCTGCTAGCTTTGCAAGCTTCTGAGAGGTTTGATGTATTCCAAAACCAATTTTGGAGGCTCGCCGATTGAACTCCGATTGCATAGCAATAGTGGTCCTCTGTTCCTCCGATCTAGAACCACTGCTGGTGCTGCTGCTAATCGGCCCATTCTGAAAAGACGAAAATGACTTCTTTAACCTCTCCGCTATACTCTGAAACTCCTGAGTCCGATCCCGATATGACGCACTCGCTACTTTCACAGGCATTTTCAATAATAATCTCCGAAAATTATAACTTTCAATACACTAACAAAACGATCTATGCTCCTCAATTATAAAGTAGTGTATTTTCAATCTCTATCTTAACCACAGTTGACTTTTTAATAGACCAGTGGGTTATGCACGTGCTTCTCATATGTTTCCCGCCAAACTTAAAGACTCTTGCTATTGCAATGCCATTTGAGCTTCTCCTTTTGAAACATTAGTCTTCTTTCTTAGTTTTTCCCCTCTTTATCTCTAATCTCCAAATAATCCTAAAATCTGAAACCTGCATTATACTTTCTTCAATAATATAATCAAAGTTTGGAAGTTATAATGTTTTTAAGGAGCAACGATGACAGAGAATCACCTCTAATTTATGGTAAGTACGATTTTATTTTAAGTTCTTTTAATCAAATCCCACTATCCCAAAAAATAATTCAACACAAGAAGTACGTTTATGAATATATATATATATATATATATATATATATACATAAAGATGTCGCCTTGTAACTTTGTTAATATTTTAGAAGTTTTATGACTTAATCAATGCCCCTGAAATTTATACTTTTTGTTATTTGCTTTAATATTAATATCATGTTGTATATGTATTATTTGTGTTGATTAGAATATATTTTTTGCTATTTTAGAATCGATGGCAAATACATCATTTTTCAGTATCAAAATACACCACGGAGGAGTTATGAAACGTACTCCAGAAAAGCATTATGTTGAGGGCAACATAGACTATATTGATTATGTTAATGCAAACAAATTGGACCTTGATGAGTTTAAGAAGATGGCAGAGATTTGTGGATACTTAAAGAATTCAATAACTTTTTGGCATAGATGTGGAAGATCTGGTAATAGATGGAGGTTGGTGTCTACAGATAATGAAGCCCATGTTGTTCGCAAAAACATCCCAAATGACAACATGATCGAAATTTACTTCGAACACTTGGATTCATATTTCAATATAGAAAATATGACTTCTATACATAGCTCAAATGCTGCAGATAATAACAGACAACAACTTGCTCAAGAAAATCCATTGGCAAATGATTTCAGTGACTCGGAAGTTGAGTTAACTGATGGTTTACTTGTTGATAAACATGAAAAGACTGCACAATACATAGTGGATGAATGGGAGATCTTTAGTATCGAAGCACAAAGAAAGATGACAGCTCCAGAAGGAGAGTCTGATTGTGTTGATTCTACGGACACAAAAAGTTTGCATAGTGATTCTGAAAATGAGATCTTGAACTTTCCTACATTCAATCCACAAACAGATGGAGACAATCCAATTTTAGCTCTAGAATGTGTTTTTGAAAGCAAGAAAGATTTTAAAAGTGCAGTAGTTACTCATGAGATTAAGAATGGAAAGTATATCCAATGGCTCAAAAATGACAAAGAAAGAATGAAGGCCGTTTGTATACATTCAGAGTGCAAATGGGAAATCACAGCATGTAAAATGCAAAGGGATACGTCTTTCCAGATTAGGAAGTACATTCCTACACATAATTGCAAGGAGTGGCATTATGATAATAGAAAAAAAACAGCATCATTCATTGCTAGAAAATACCTCACAGAAATTAAATCAAACAGGGCTTGGAGCTTAGTTGATTTTAGAGATAGAGTAAGTGTAGATCTACGAGCTCATGTAACTTTATCTCAAGCCAAAGAGCTAAGATGTTAGCTATTGCATTGATTGATGGTGATATCCAGGATCAATACAAAATGATGTGGGATTATTGTATTGAAATTGATAGGACAAATCCAGGTAGTACAATTCATATGAAGTTCACTGAGAATGAGATACCGAACAAGCCATACAAATTTCAAAGGATATACATCTATTTTGCTGCTTGCAAGCTAGCTTTCAAGGTAGGATGCAGAAAAATAATAGGCGTGGATGGTTGTTGGTTGAAGGGTCCAATGTATGGGACTCAACTGTTAACTGTTGTTGGAATTGATGGTAATAATAATATATTTCCCATTGCCTATGCAATTGTTGAGAAAGAAAGTAAAGAGTCGTGGGTTTGGTTTTTGAACTATTTGGCAGCTGATTTAGATGTAGATGAGACTGATTGGACCTTTATGTCCGACAAACAAAAAGGTCTTGTTGAAGCTTTTAATGAGGTTTAGCCATATGTTAGTCATAGATTTTGTGCGAGACATCTTCATAACAATTTTAAGAGAGCTGGTTTTGGTGGGTTCACATTAAAAAAAGCATTTTGGGCAGCTGCAAAGGCTACCACTGTAAAAGAATTTGATGCTTGCATGGTACGTATAAGAGAGTTAGATTCAAATGCTGCCGATTGGCTCAATGACAAAGAACCTAGCCAATGGTCAAGGTCTCATTTCTCTTCAGATGCCAAGTGTGATATATTATTAAATAACATTTGTGAAGTGTTTAATAACATGATCCTTGATGCTAGAGACAAGCCTATTGTGACACTTTTGGAGAAATTACAATATCTTCTCATGGCTAGAATGTTAGCTAATAGGGAGAAAGCGCATAAATGGAGTTCGAATGATGTTTGTCCAAAGATTAAGGATATTTTGCACAAAAATCAGACTGCAGCGGGTGAGTATATTTCTAGAAAATCTAATCAATGGAATTATGAGATTATAGGAGCTACTATTCATGATAGTTGGGCTGTTGATTTGGAGAACATAATATGTAGTTGTAGAAAATGGAGTATCATGGGAATTCCTTGCAAACATGTTATTGCAGCAATTCGGGCGAAGAAGGATATCATTCTTGACTATGATGATTGTTACAAAGTCGAAACATATAGAAGAATCTATAAACATGCAATTCTTCCGATAAATGGGCCACAAATGTGGGCTAAATCAACTAAAGTTCCTCCATTACCTCCAACAATCATAGGAAATAAAAAGAGAGGAAGAAAACAAAAGGCGAGAAGAAAGGAAGCCGATGAAGTTGGAGCAAGTCGAACAAAGATGAAAAGAAAGCAACAATCTCTAGACTGCAGTACATGCAACAAGCCTGGTCATAACAAAAAAACTTGCAAATATAATGTTGTGTCACAAGAGACTACTTCAGTTCGTCAAAACTACCCGTACTACTATATCTTAACTAAATTAGAATTGGTTTCTTATCGGATAATCTTAAACTAACACAATTTATATGTGAATTTATGATTCAGGTTAGAAGAGGACATGAAGAAGCGGGACAAGAAAAAACTAGACAAGAAGGAGCTGGACAAGAAAAAACAGTTGGACAAGAAGAAGTAATTGATATAGATTCTGGTTGGATATACTCTCAGCAAACACAAAGTTAAAATGAATCACTGGTAATTTAGCTTATTTTGAGTGCTAATATGTGTTCAATGTTTATGGTGGTTTAGCCTTATCCAAGTGCTTATCTATGCATTTTTCAGATGTTGATATCTCCTTTTTGGTGCTACTATATTGCTATCAGATTGTTGGTGGATATGATGCTGTAACTATATTGCATTCTCATGTGGTGTTCCTCTGTTTCATTTTCAAGTGTTGTTGTTCTCAAGTGTTGTATTGTTCTAAATTCGTAGGTGTTGCGGTGTTGCCAATATACTATACTTTTGGAGTTATTTTTATGCATTTTCAAGTGTTTTGAACTTTAAAATGATGTTATAGTTCTGTTTTTTTTTCTGGTGTTGCTACTATGCTGCACTTCTTAGTGTTGTGTTGCAGCTATTGCTCTTTGTATTTTGATATCTCTTTACCTCTAAAATCATGTTATCTTTGTGCCCTTCTAGTATGTTAGTGTCGTCTTCAACTTAACCATTCATTCAGAAGGTGCTAATACAAGTGAAAACTAAAATTTGAAATCAATCTAGGTGAATTGAAAATATATATTTTTTCTCGAAAAAGTATGAAACTTTATAGAATAAGTAGGCTCTCGGTTACCCTTCTTTCCTTTACTTTCGTTTATTCAGCGAGGAAAACTAATGAACCAAAATATAGTCTATGCAATTCTTATTTTCCTTCAAAATTGCCAGAAGCCCCAAATTACAGAAAGGAACAAAAACTAGAAATAGGAAGTAAAAGGGACTGAAGAACAGTAAAGGGGTTTCTCAGGTAAAGAAATTGAATTAAATGAACAAATATAAGAAAGAAATGAAGAAAACCCAATTAATTATCAGATTTAAATTCAGGTCATGTGCATAACCCACTGGTCTATTAAAAAACTAACTATGGTTAAGATGGAGACTGAAAATGCACCACTTTATTAAAGAATCAGGACTATTAATGCTCCACTAAAAAGAAATAGGACTATTTTGAGTCTAAACTCAAAGATAATGGACTATTTTAAGCCTTTCCTCAACCCAATACAACGTGAGTTAAAAATGACTCGAAATGACTACTTTCGATTTTATTTTTTTTCCAATCTATTGTTCAGTATTTACATTGAAGTTCGATTTAATTATTCGTATCGAACAGAGCCTATTTGCCTATGTACATATTCAAATCTCTAATTAAAAAAGATCAGTTTCATCTATTTCACTACATTTCGACTACTTATGAGTTGAAACGAAAAAAATGATTTTTTTAAATAAATTATTTATGCATAAAAATAAATTTGTAAAAAAAACTATAAAATTAAATGTCTTAGATGATGATACTATTTGATTGTGGAGGTAAAAGATAGGAATATTCTATGGATTAAAATATTGTACACAACAATTTTATTTTATCCTCGGTAAATTTTTATGGTATAATTTATTCTATCATTTATATTAAGAGATATTAAGCATATGAAATAAAAATACTTCACCATTAAAAAGAAAATAAAGAAATGTAAAATGTCAATAATATATATTAACGTCAAACTAATTATGATTGTTGATCCTTTGAAGAAAAGGATTATTGCCCAAAATATTCATAAAACATGTTGAAAAATAGACATTAGTCATAGCAATAGCAATGAATCATCTTACGTAAAGAATTTATGATGTTATGCAATTGATACTTTAAGCTCACCTATGTATACTAGATATGTGAGCTCGTGCCAGTATGACTCAACATATGTTACTTATTTTGTCGTAATTTATATGGCAAAAATGAAATTTGAAAAGTCACCCAATTTTTTTACATATTAAGTTGTCAATTATTGTGATTTATAAAATTTATATAATTTTTAAATAATATGTTACTCTTTTGGTCCTAATTTATGTGGCATGGATGAAATTTGGAGAGTCACTCAATTTTCTTATATAATTTTTAATTATTTTAAGTCATAACTTATAGTATTTTACGTTAAAAAAAATGTAAAAATCTGTTCATATTTATTAATGAAATGATTTATAGCGGTATAACTATTTATGATTTCTTTTGAGACACAAGTATAGAAATAATTTTATTTATTCAATTTGAGAAATTAAAAAATAATTTATTACTTATAACTTAATTTATGTTTGTTATTAACTATAATTATTTTCATTCTATTTTTCAAAATATTGAATTTATTATATAAAAAGATAATATAATAAAGTTAATGTTTTATTTATTACTCCTTAAATTATGTTAAATCAGTAACAAACAATTAAAAATCGGCGGAGGAAATACTACAATAATGTCACATTTATAAGTTAGACTAGATTAGGCCTGTCTGTGCTAACACACTAGCCCAACACATGAACACTCGAAACTTTTTTGGAGTGCTTTGCGGTAATCATTTAGTCACTCGAGAATTTAATATTGACTTAGCTATGGACATTTAAATTTCTTCCATTTCCATAGTTCATACAAACGTTATAAGAAATAATCACTCTAAATACTATTTGTACAAAGCTTGTCTATATATATTTCTCTCTACATTAATTGAATATTAAAATCTCTCCAACTCATCTGGCAAGGACAAAACAAACATCTTGTTGATCTTCAATGCAACTGTTGTTTGAGTGTACCCTTCTCATTCTTACAATCAATCAACACAAGAAAATCTATTAATATAATAGATCACAACCACAATTTGAATAGTTCATTTTAGTGACGTGATCATATACATTTTAACATGCTCCTGAATAACACGGGGAATCGAATCAAGAGAAAAAAGATTCTATAAAAATGAGAGTCCGGAGCCAAAAGGACAAAAAAAATTATCAAAAATTTCAAAAGGGCACATCAAATTTTTTTAAAACCAAAAGGGCAAAATCGCTCCTGACGGAGCGATTTCCCTCTGACACAATGACAAAAAATTGCTGCCCTAGCAGCGATTTTGTCTAAAAAAAAATTTTCTTTTTTTTTATTAAAAATCGCTGCCACATCAGAAATTTTAAGTCAGAATTTTTTTTTCCCTTACATTGCTGCAGGGGCAATGTTTTTCATGCCTAGTGCTATTATTTTCATGCCTGGAATATGTCTATTGTTAATTATTAATATTAATAATATAAAAATGTTAAACAGAAGCATGAGGGAAATTGAATTATATATCATATATAATAATAAAAGAATATTCAAATTAAAAGAAAACTTTTTTTTTTAAATTCTTAATATAGCAGCGATTTTGAAGGAAAGAAGATTTTTTTTTTGAGAAAATCGCTGCTAAGGCAACTATTTTTTTTTTTAACGTACGACAACTATAGCAGCGATTTTGGTCAAATCCGTACAAAATAAAGTAGATTTTGTAGGTATGACTTTTAACACAATAACCAAAATGCACGTTCTAGCTAATTAAAATCCAAATTAAAGTCATTATTATTAGTTTCTATACTTTCAAGTTTTTTTTCCCCCTTTTGCTTTTCCTCTCCTCTAATATAATTTACCTTTTCAACAATTTCTTTTAACTCTATGTCGGAGATTTTCATGCTAAAATCTCGCTAGGGATACTATATCACTACAATAAATTAAGTGCCTTAACAGAGATTTTCTTTTAACTGCCTTAGCAGCGATTTTCTAAAAAAAAAAAAATCTTTTTCTCTTCAAAATCGCTACTGGTTAAGAATTTTTATTTAAAAAAACTTTTTTTTAATTCAATATTCTTTTATTATTATTTATGATATATAATTCAATTTTCCTCATGCTTTAATAATTTTATTGAGTATACTGTCTGTCTTGTTTATCATTTTTATATTATTAATAATTTACAATAGACATGATTAGGCATGAAAATAATCGCACTAGGCATGAAAAACGCTGCCCTTGCAGCGATGTAAGGAAAAAAAAAATTCTTACTTAAAATCGCTATTGTGGCAGCGCTTTTTAATAAAAAAAAAAGATTTTTTTTTTTTGCAAAATCGCTGCCATGGCAGCGATTTTTAATTAAAAAAAAAGAAAAAAAAGTTTTAGACAAAAGGGCAGCGATTTTTCGTCATTGTGTCAGAGGAAAATCGCTCCGTCAGGAGCGATTTTGCCTTTTTGGTTTTAAAAAAATTTGATGTGTCTTTTTGGAATTTTTGACAATTTGTTTTGCCCTTTTGGCTCCGGACTCATAAAAATGAACTCATCTTTCCTAAGTTAACTTTGATGAGGCAAAATTTTAAGGGTCTGTTTGGAAGGACGCCCTGATAATTGGATTTGGTGTAATTGGTGTAATTACACTGTCTTGTCCTGTTTGACAGGACAATAATTACTTGATCAGCAGGTAATTAGTGTAATTGACAGGGGGTAATTATACTCTACAATTCACAGGCAAAGGCTGTGAATTGCTGGTAATTACATGGTGCAATTACCACCTGATTACTTTTTTTTTTTTTATTTCTATTTTAATATTTTTTACTTCTATTATTTTAAGTTCTTTTTTTAATTTTATTATTCTAAAAATTTGTAAAAGTTTATTTTTTATTTTATATTATTATATTTCATTTTCTTCTTATTCTCAACCTTACTTTATGTGATTCTATGTATTTTTTCGTATTATCTATTTCTTTATGCCATGCTTATTTCTCATTAGCATAATTTTATTATATTCTAATTTTTAAATTAAAATAGAATTTATTGTTAAGTAAGGTTATAATAGACTTACGTTTTCTTTATTAAGAAAAACTAAAAAAAAATCATAATTATTGCTATGTTGAAATTTGTTATAAGAGTGTTATGTTAAAATTTTGTTTTGAATTTATAACTTATGTTATATTTTCAGTTTCATTTGTTTTAGTAATATTGAACCTACATTGCACGTCATATTTTAATTAGAGTTGATAGATATATTTTTGTCAAACATTTAATAATTTATGACATTTTATTTATTTATTATTCTTTTTATCAAACATGCATTTTACAATGTTCGTAGAAACTTTCATACTTTTAGTTGTTACGATCAATTCAATTGAAATATATTAATTTGAAAAAATATAAATCAATTATTTTTTCATAATATTAGTTATAGAAAGTTGACTGACACCGGATTTGGTTTGACCTTCCTTCTCAATGTCCAGATGAACATGCATTCTTTTCTCTACAGTATGGTAGAGTATGATAGACTTATATATATGTTTATTAATTAATATATTTTCAAAAAAGAATATATATCTTAAATATTTAATTTAATGTCATTTATAAAGTTTCTTATTTGTCTAGTATAAATTTTATATAATTAATTTTATTTTTAAAATTTATTATAATTTTATGATTGCAATTGTGCATCCAAACAGAACATGTGTAATTATAGTGTAATTACACTGTGGCAACCAAACATGTCAGTGTAATTACCAAACAGTGTAATTACTAGGTTGATAATTACTACCCTAGTAATTACACCAATTTCAATTACCAAGTGGCTTTCCAAACAGACCCTAAAAATGAATTGGGGAAGATCTCAAGAAAAGATAAGCTTTGTAAATATTTAGACAAGAAATTTATCCGTACTTTCAATAGTAGTCAACAGTAGTTACCTCATTCAGTTAGCAAATTGTTGGGCACTCACATAAATGAAATTAGTTTTCTGAACCTTTTAAGCACTTTCGGGTTTGACCATGCAAGAAAAAACAAGAAATGTCAATACTTTTGATTATGTTCGTTGATCTATCGTAACATTTGTGTCTATCAATTTCCCACCACCTGTTGTTGCCTTCACTAACAGTGTGTACACCTTTTCAGATACATATATGATAGCGGGGGAAATAGCTTAGTAAGATAAGAGTTGAAGAGAAATAATCACCAAAAATAAATAAAAATTAAACATAGTCTGAGTATGTGTTAGGGGAAGCAAGATGGTCTCACACACGTGCACTTCCCTCAAGTATTCAACTACTATTGTGAATAGGTTATATAGAAGGCTAGGTTGGTAATATACTATTTTTCACCATCATATTGATTCAAACTTCTAAATTATACGGAACTTACCGCTTACACTTAAAGTATTGTATATCATTCTCCACCTCAAGTATATTGGACTTGTAAAATCTTGTGAATTCAAATTGTGCGATTATTATATTATAACTCAATAAAGCACGATTATGCAATCTTAACATTTAATTGTTTTTAAAAAAGTAAACAGATTTATAAATATGTAGTATAATTATTTTGCATTATAACTAAGAATACAAAATAAAAAAGTGTAGAACTTACCTCTCACACTCAAACTACTTTGGACTCAATTTCAATCCATATGATGTCTGTCATCTGGACCAAAATGAGATTTGAAAATATTTCCGCAATTTATCACTTGAATTGACACATATAAGAAATAAGGGTCTTTCATTAGGAGTTTGAGAATATTTCTCTCATAATTCTCGTGATCGTTCTGAAGTCTTTCCAATCACTATTACGATCAAAATATTGTTTAAAGACCATATGAAAAAATCAAACACATCACGTGCATATGTGAATGACCCATCAGTCATCAACATTCTCAAGGCGCCAGTCGAAAAAGTGGATTAATTTACGTATGTAGTAAAATATCAAAATAACAAGTGAAATCTTTGGACGGAAACTTACCTCTATCATGGAGATTATATCCTTGTTTTCTTCACTCGAGAAAATCTGAATTTTCAAAACCTGTGAAATTCAAAGTGTTAGAGCATTATATTCCATCCAAATAAGTCATACAACCACGTCAAATGAAAAAAATTAGAAGTAAATAAAAAAAATCATACTTTTATTATATTACCACCAAACTCTTAACTCAATTAGTATAAAGAAGAGAATTCGATTTTCAATTAGTTAGAAGCACAACAATTCAAAAATATAAGAATAAAGCAATGAGGAATTACAATAATTTTATAAAGTACTTAAGACTGCCACTAATTAATTTCTATTAAAATGTCAATATAATGAAGGCTCAATGTTAAGGAACAAATGTGAAAAGAGAAACGAGAATTATTTTTCATTTGGGTCAAACATATCATCAAACATCTTGAGTGCAGTGTCACTCTAGTAGTAATAGAAACAATTACTACTGCATATGAAATATTGAAAATTATTCAATATTAATTTTTAAAATAAAGAAGCATAGAAAAAGGGTCTAAAATGCTCCTCAACTATTCGAATTGATACAAAATTATCCTTCATCCACTTTTTGGCCCCAAAATATCCCTGGCATCCACTTTTTGGTTCAGAAATACCCTCGATATCAACTCTCCGTCCATAATTAAATTGAGTTTAATAAATTAAAGTACCAATTAAAAAATCATTAATTAAAATTTATAGAGTAATTTTAAGGCAATTAAGTAACTTTCCATTTTGATGAAAAATAGAATATAATTGTCTATCTCATAATTTGGACATGTCTATATCTAATAAAGTGATTTAAAAATTATGATATGCATAAGCACGATTAATTGGCATGACACATATCATACATAAGGGACATGTATCACATATGTAGAGTTTTGGACTAAATTCATCCCTTAACTATGACTAAGACTTAAGTTACATCCTTGTACTATAATAGTTAACAAGAAACATCCTTTTAGTATTTAAAATATGACAATTTTTTTTTTTTGTCTATTTCAATTAAAAAACTAACGTTTCTTTTCCTAAAAGTTATTTCTCTCTCCCATCTCCCTATTTTGCCCCTTTCAAATATGTCCCATCGTCCTCCATATTCAGCAAAATCAAGAAGGAAATTCAATTTTTTTTTAACTTCACAAAATAATCAAGATCAAAAACAAACTTCTCTTTTCAACAAGAGTTGAAAACAGGGCAGAGGGCTGGCAATACACAAACAAGGTAAAGGAATAAAAAATCTTTGAAAATTTCTAAATTTTTTTATTCAAAAAATATTTGCAATTTTAATTTCTTATTTCAGGTTAGAAGAGGTACATCTCAAGCCAGCCAACAACGTCAGAGCTTTCCATTTTCTCTATGAAGTTGCAACATTGAAGAAAATACATTTTTAGTTTTGGATCTTTTTTTTGGATATTTGATGTATCAAACTAACTTTCCGTTTTACTAAAACCATGAGTTTTTTTTTCTTCTTTTCAGTTTTCTATTGTTTTGATTAGTTTTTTTGGGCAATTTTTTGTTGTTTTGCTATTGGTTTACCCAGTTTTTTTGTTGTTTTTCTGCAATTTTGCAGGTTTATGTTTTTTTTCTTACTATTTTGTTGCTTTTTTTTTTTGCTTGTTTAATGGTTATTTGGTAGTTTGAAGTGCTCAAGATGTGAAGAAGAACATACATAATGAATTTTATACAAGAAGTTCAAGTGAGTTTAACATAATATAAAACAACTACTTCCACTGCTATATCAATTTCTCATCGTCTTCCTTTACCTTGTTTGTGTATAGCCCTCTGCCCTGTTTTCAGCTCTTGTTAAAGAGAAAAAATTGTTTTTGATCTTGATTATTTTGTGAAGTTCAAAAAAAATTGAGTTTCCTTCTTGGTTTTGCTGAATATGGAAGACGATAGGACATATTTGAGAGGGGTAAAATAGGGAGATGGGAGAGAGAAATAATTTTTAGGAAAAGAAACGTTAGTTTTTTAATTGGAATAGACAGAATAATGAATTTTGTTATATTTTAAATACTAAAAGGATGTTTCTTGTTAACTATAATAGTACAAGGATGTAACTTAAGTCTTAGTCATAGTTAAGGGATGAATTTAGCCCAAAACTCGCATATGTAAGAAGGCAGTTTACATTGTTATCACTTGTCAAACATGCATAAAGTAGGTCATGCACGTTCAGGGGCGGACCTAGATAGAGCCCAGGGGGTTCACCCGAGCCCCCTCGTCAAAAAATTACACTGTATATATAACGTCAAATTCTGATTTTATGTGTATATATATTAAAATGAACCCCCTAAGAACAAAGGACAGACTTGGCTCAATGGATAAGTGGTTCATGTAGTGCCCCTATGTCAAGGGTTCAAGTCCCAATGGCAACATTTTTTCCCTTTTTTAATATTAGCTTTGGAAAATGGAACTTTTGGGCTTAGACCTTCTTCTTCTTTTTCATTATTTTTTCCTTTTATTCCATTTCTTCTTTTTAATTTATTTTTGTTTAAATTTATTAGACACATTCTTTTTATTTTTATATTTTATTCTTTTTATATCTATTATTCATTTAGTTTCAACATAACTCTTTTTTTCATATATGTTTGAATAACTTTTTTAAAAAAATGATGAATTATATTTAACTTGAAATTGAGATAGAAATATAGTTTATTTTAAAAAAAAATGTAAATTAGATGTAATTGAATGAAGAAACTTAAATATCGTCAACGTCCTTTTAAAAATATTAATTTAATAGAATTCTTGAATTTTCTTTTATATTTTTAATTATATTTTAGTGGGATGAAAACTAAACTTATTTGATTTATTCGTTTTTTTTTTTTACAAATTATGACTAACCTAGTAAATTGAACTATATGAACTAAAAAAATTGACGATGATATTTATTTATATTAATAATATGCATTATAATATTAGTAACTCTATTCTTACACACTTTTAGAGAATCTTGACGATTTTCATAGTACTATTTGATTGAATGGATATCAATTTAAAAATTTTAAAAAGTGAAATATAAAGTAAAACATTACAAAATAAAAGTATACAAAGCACAATAAATTTTAAGAATGCTTGATGGAGCATGATAAAAGTAAAAATAAATGTTTAATACGGTATGATAAAGTGAGTTAAATTTAGCATGATAAGGTAAATATTTTTCTTCCCCGTCTCGCTCCCTTTTTCATCATTTAATTTTCATGTGTTTAGGAATTAACTTATGTAATACAGTCGATCCACTAAAATTCTTATCAATGCAACTTTGTTCTCGATATCTTTGATTAGCTTAGTCTTTACTTTTATGAACCAATGAAATATCTATGGTTCTTGTACAAAGAGCATGCCGAGGGCTACTACGCTTACCGCACACTTGCATTACCACCTGAACTTCTTCTTTATACTTCGAACCCCCTGAGCAAAAATCCTGGGTCCGCCACTGTGCACGTTAGACACTTGTCATGTGTACACACATGCAATTAGTCTACTATCACATGTTGCACATTCATGAGAGCAGATTTGCATGTGTGACACTTATTTCATCTACATCAGGCTTGAGCAATCGTCTTCTTCTATAAATAACTCCTTATGACTTCATTGTTACACATCCAAAAAAGAATATTTTCAGTTATATACATCTATTTTATGTGTAATGAAATAAAATGTAGACTTGAGAGTTGATCATATATATCAACTACATTTCAACTACTATTTTAAGTTTTTCTCATCAAGTAACGTAGAAAACACAGAAGAAGATAAAATATTTTTTCCTAAAGTACAAATGTACCATCATTACGTTAAAAATAATTCAAGAAAAGAGAAAAGACATAAAGTGACACCTGAAGTTGTCACGAATTTTCAAAAAGACACTTTAATTATGTGAGTGTCCTATTACCCCATAAAACTTTTAAATACCTTTATAAATAGATTATTCTGATCCTTTTTCTCCTTATGTTTGTTTTCACGCAAATGAAGCGCGTGAATGGAAACTTTTACCTCAAAAAACGAATTAAAAAACGTCAAGTGTCAAATCTTTCTTTATTATTTAGTTACTTATTTAAACACATCATCTTTCCCAATTCTACCTCTTTTTGTTCTTGTTGTGGCTTAACACTCCCCTGTGCAAGTGAGGGGAATCAACAAACAACAATCCCAATGAGCACACTAAAAATTGATAATGATGTTTTATTTCCACTATAGGGAGATGAGTTGTTTTCTGCTCATTCACACATGTTGATAGATGAGTAGCCTTAAGCTCTTAAGGATAATGAAATGTATCCCTTGTGAAGTTCTTTAATTTTGTACCAAAAAGTTGTCAAATAAAACAAGTTTTTCACGTCCTAACATACCTAATAGTAAAAGCTCATTCAAAATGGACGAAAGAATCATAATACCGGCAATGGAGCTCCGGCAAAATGTCCAAGCAACGAGCAATGCTAAAATGAGCACCATAATGAACTTAGCACAACAAAAATCCCAAAAGGTAAGCTTCCTAACAATTCGAATTTGCAAATTAGGGTTAAGAATAAGCAAATTGGAGAAGTCTTAGGTGAAGAAATTTAGATTCAATTTTTGGACAATTCTCAAAAATTGTCCAACGGAAATTTGCATCAAGTTTATACTATTGAAGTTGCAAGCTCAATATTCGGGTCGGGTTAAACCCGTATTTTATTAATATTAAATTAAAATAATTAATTAAAGAGAGTGTGCATCACACATATTCAAAATCTGAGATTGATCAGAAAATCGGGCAAACTGGTCTATTTACAAATGTATTTGAAAGTTTTTGTGGGGTAATAGCACACTCGCATAATTAAAGTGTCTTTTTGAAAATTCGAGACAACTTCAGGTGTCACTTTATGTCTTTTCTCTTCAAGAAAATGCAATAGATTTAGAGATATATTCTTGATAAATGTAATGTGTTATATGATATATTTTTTAAAGCATTTTTAAAAATAATTAAAATGCTAGGGTTCTATTTAAATGATGAGAGAAATAATATAAATGTTTGATTACATGTGTAAACAAAAAAATGAGAAACTCAAGGAGAACAAAATAAATAGATATCTTCCAATACTCATTTTTTGAGAAACAATCAATAAACATCAAGGTAAGAAGAAAGACTAATTAAAGATTCACACGCAAGCAAAATAATCATAATTATTGAAGATTAAGATGTTAGAACAACAATTAAGAAGAGTCGAAATAAGCACCAAAATCTCAAGTTTTTTCCAAATAGTAGTAAAAGACAACAAATACCAGCAAATCAAATTAAAAATCATCCCAATTGCTTTATAGGTAAATATTAAACTTTTTTTCGAAAAATATCAACCAAATTCATTTTTTCAACGATCAAATCTCTTGATGTTATCTTTCTCAAGAACATGACCGAGCAGCTCACGAGCCTATCTAAAATCTGTCAAAAAAAGAAAGCAAGATATATTTTTGTCTAAATCTTCTGAAACTCATTTGTTATATTGTCAATAAGGTTGTATTTCACATTATATTTGTTACTATTCAAAGAGAGAAAGGAAGATAAATTTGTCGGTGAGACATTATATGAGAAATTATAAGAAAAAATTGAATATCGACAAAATAGTTATACACTCTATAATTCACTACAACACATTCGATTATCAGGGACAAATAATTTCGTCATTTATAAATCATATTTCGTCACTAAAAATCTTGTGAGACGAAAAATAATTCGTCAATCAGTCGTCACTAAATGTGTGTCGCTAAAAGTATACAAAAATGATTTAGTGCTTCGTCACTAAAAGTACTATATTAACTACAAAATGAAAAATCGTCCCCAAATGCTTAAACATTTGTGACAAATTTATTTGGCGTAAAAAGTATATTTTTTTGTAGTTAATAGTATGCTTTGTCACTAAAAAAGTTATTACTACTGACAAAATTATATCGTCACTAATTATTTTACTTCAATCAGTGACGACATCAATTGTCTCTAAAATTATATGTATTTCATAGTCGAACAAAATCTAATTTTGTACTAATGACTATATTTTATATACAAAAAAATATTTTGTATTTAAATGTATTAATTAGGGATAGATTTATTATTATAAAAAAAGGTTAATTTTTCCAATTATCCTCCCATCTCAATTTTCTTTAACCCCTCCCCAGGAGCTCCCAAATTATGATTTCCTGGGGACTTGAACTCACAACCTTAAGGGAAGTGAGGAGTGCTTACCATCCGATCAACTCTCTCTTGTCTCTCATTTTTATTTTATTTTTAACTTCATTCACTTCTTTCAAATTTAACTTCTGTAGAAATAATACATTATATGATTACTTATACACATACACAAATGCATGGAATTTACCATTCACAATTTATTCAAATGTAGATTATATTTTAATTAAACTGTATATTTTTAAAAATAATTCAGTACGATTCTGTCATTTTTTTAATTTATTTTTAAAAATTATTTCGTACAATTATAAATCTATATAAAATTAAACTTTCGATTTTAATAAATAAAATTGAATAATCGGTTCAATTCGATCAATAAATCAATTGTTTGGAAAAAACATCGATACCCATAACTATAGTACTTCATCATAATATATTTGAAATCCTAGTTGGTTCATTTCTTTTATTTGTGCTTTCATTTTTTAGTTTATTTCAATTTTCACACTGAAGGAAAAAGTTAATAGAAATTCATGAAATATTTCGCACCTTTGCAAAGTCTGAGTTTGTAAGTCGATGTTATCTCTGTATAGTTGCTCTACGTACGGATGTGGAATTACTATTAAATATGTACATAGACAGAAGCAAATAGATCTACTTAGTCTATGCAGTTTACCAATTACAAATCAATAGACACGTACAAAATTAGAACCTTGCCCGATTGCTCTAACAGACGCGTTACCTCCTAATTCCCACCTGTCCTGTCCAAAAACTAAGGAACTCATCTGAAAAGTAGATTTGCTAGATCAAAACGTGAACTCAGAGAATAGGGGTATAAAAGTGAACCACCTAGAATCGATCCATGGCCGCTAAACTAAAGAAAGGAGTCCTTTACCAAGTAAGCTAGGCAACCTTACCCGTCTCAACCGATCTTAGCTCGGACATGCCAACAGTCAATACTTACTCTTTTCCCTGGGATAGCTAATAAAAACTGATATGGCCCCTTCTTAAGGAGACTGCCCAAGACTTGAGAAATTATTTTGTTTATCGTCCTTATCGATGAAAGTGTATCAAATAAAAAATAAAAGTGTTAAACCAACAAATATTAGTGATCTAGTGGTAGAACCGTACCCCACTCACGGTACTTATAACATGGATTGTATTTTTCAAATGATGCATTTTATAATTGCGTAATTTAAGAAAATTGATGAATTGAACTTTTTCATTTTTACAAAATCGACCGAATTCGTTGGTTTTAATTTTTCCACGCCAATTAACGAATGAACTCTATGTATTTCTTATGAAACACTTGTAGTATTCTTTTTTTAAGTTGTCATTTGTAATTATGAACAATTATAGCAAAAAAAAAAATTGTATTAAGCTATAAATTGTTTTTCGTAGCAAATAGTAGAATTATTCACTACAAATTTTAAGTTGTCGCTATTTAACACCTTACATATTTTGTGACAATTTTTTTGTTGTCACTAAATCACATATTGATTAGAGACAATAAAATCTTTCTCACCAATTATTTATATTATTAATGATGAAAATAAATGTCATAATTAAATCTAATATTTTATAGCTAAAACTTATAATAGTTATCTACAAACTCTAATTTGTCGATATTGTAACAACATATTTTTTTAGATGAAATTTTTTTGTGTCCAAAAATTAATAAATTTTAAGACAAAATATAATTTTTCATAAATTAGATACATTTTTGGTGACGAAATAATGTGTCACTGATAAATTAAAATTTGTGACTAACACTACTTGACAAATAACACCAATTAATTTTTTGGTGGGGAACTTTAGTGGACAAAACATTGCTACAAATTTTTATGTTTCGTCACTAAAAATATGTGTTTCATATATTTTAGCACGAAAAGAAAATTTTATCTCTAAAAGCAAACAATTAGTGATGAATTTGATGTCGTAACCAATCATTTTATAGCTATATATCATATTTGTTGTAGTGATTATTGTACAAAAATAAATTATAACGATCTTACAAAGAACACCTTTAAACCTAAGGGAAGTGAACTAAAATTCACCATGGGGCCTCCTGTAGGGATACAATTACTTTTGTCAGTGCATTTAAATCCTGCGTAATTTGAATAAAATATCATTAATTCAGACAGTTGTGAAGCATAAATGAAGACAAATAGATTAAAAAACCATTAAATTCAGAAAGATATCCACTTGTTTGGCTAAATTAACACAAATTGTGACATATATAAAGCTCAAACTAAGAAGCGTTAGAGGAGATCGCTCACCAATAATAGTAACCATCGTCTTCTTACTAAGATAATATCCAGCCCATCACTTGGCATAACGGGAAATGACAGCTCAAAGTGTCCCAACTCAGATGGGAGAGACATTTAGGAAGCTCAACCTCAAGCATCTTAGTGTACAAAGTACGGTTCACACTTATATGATCAACCAAACTGAATACAGAGAGTAGAAGAGAATGACCGAATATGCAGTAAGATTTGCTTATGTAAAAGGACACCAACTTAGTACTCCTAACAAGCTAGAGACTTTTCTCATCACAAGGACATATATACAAGACTTGATGATTTTATAATTTGTCTATGTCTACGTGTGATAAATTTCAATATAAGAAGTCATTGATTGCAATGTATATAATTAAGAAGTCATTTAATTTGATAAGAACTACAAGAGATCCAACTGATTGCGTTTCAGCTAGGTTAGTTAAGGCTCTTATCTTTTTGAAGTTTGTATTTTTGTTTTTGGATCTTTGTTAGTTGCGTTTCTGCTTGATTATTAATTGCACATTGAACGCATATAGCCTTTCAGTCTTCAAGCAAAGCCCTTTCAATCTTAAGGCACTTCAGAAGTCCAATTAGCCCTGAAAAAAGAGTACCATTTTATCCAATCCAAACCACAACTGTATGTATGTCAAACATGCAGCTAACTAACCTTCGTAGTAGTAGTAGTAGTGTGATTAAAAGGTGTAATGACGGAATTACCTTTGTCATTCAAAACACCTCTTTTTTGATTCATTTACGTAAGTACCTATTTATTGGCTGGCCTACGTGGCGATTTTTCATGATTTTCGTCGGACTGAAGTACCAACACTTATTTAGAATGAGATAAATTTGCCAAATATGTTATAAGTAATATTTTAATTTAAAATTCAATTTGAGATGATTTTTCACCAAAATATTTGAGGTTGTTCGCATGAGATGGAAATAAATATATATAGTATTTACTTTGATGTATGTTTAATTTTTCAAGATTTGTCTAAGATTTTATTTTATCTAGAGTTTCTTTATCTTATTTTATGTTCATATTTATTTTACTTACATCCTTATTATATCCTTGAATAAATTTGATACATATACCCTTATTTAATTTAAAATTATTAGGTATTGAATTATTTACATGATTGATCAAATGAATCTTTTACACTAAATCTTGAACTAAAGAGTTTAACTAATGTATACTGCGATAAATTTATTTTATAATTTATGAACAAAATTGTTGTAGACAAAAAGGCAATTACTTTACACCCTGTTTTGATAATTATTACATAGTGTTTTATAATATATTGTCTTATATTATGTTATATTGTATTATAATATGCTAAGCCATATATGAATATATGAGAGAGAGTAGTGGAGATGAAGCGAGAATATAGGTGTCCTTTTCAGAGAATCAATTTGGATTTATATCGAGCGATCAACTACTAAAGCAATCCATCTTGAGAGGAGACCGCTGGAGAAATATAGGGAAAGAAAATGAGAAATATAGGAAAAGAAAAAAAAACCTACATATGGTGTTGAGAAGACGTATGACAAAGTTTCTAGAGATGTCCTCTGAAATTGTTAGGAGGCAAAAAGTGTCATGTTGATTTATATTAGGACAATAAGGGACATGTATGATGAATCCCAAATTCAGATTAAAATAGGGAGGGGGGTGGGGGGGATCCAGAGCACTTCCCTGTTGAGATAGGGGCTACATCAGGGACCAATGTTGAGCCTTTTTTTATTTGCCTTTGTGATGATTGAGTAGACGTAGTCTACTCAGGAAGAGGTTTCATGATGTATGTTGTTTGCAGATGACATAATATTGATTGGTGAGAGGCGGGACATAATTAATAATAGATTGGAGGTTTGGAGACAAACTCTGGAGTGCAAGGGTTCAAATTGAGTGGGACCAAAATGGAATATTTGGAGTGCAAATTCAGTATTGCATCGCATGAAGCAGACACGGAAGTGAGACTTATCACACAAACTATCCCAAAAGAGAAAGTTTTAAATATCTTGAATTTGTCATCAAGGATAGTGGGGACATCGACGATGATGTCACACATCACATTGGAGCAACATAGATGAAATGAAGACTTACTTTTAGAGTATTTGTGATAAAAAGTTATCACATAAACTCAAAGGTAAGTTCTACAACGTGGTGATTAGACCCTCATTGTTGTATGAGGTAAGTGTTGGCTAGTCAAGAACTCAAATGTTAGAAGAAGCATATTATGGAGTTAATTAAGGATCTTGAGATGGATGTGTCGGTATACTAGGAGTGACAAAATTAGGAGTGAGGTTATAATTTGGGAGAAGGTGATAGTGGTCGACAAGATGAGGGAAGCAAGAATGAAATGATTTGGGCATATGCAGAGGAGGTGAGTTGATGCCCTAGTAAGGAGGTGAACCGATGTCCTAGTGAGGAGGTGTGAAAGGTTGGAGGTATGGGGTACGCAAAGGGGTAGGGGTAGACCGAAAAAGTATTGAGGAGATATGATTAGACATGACATGACACAACTTTATATTATTGAGGAAATTACACAAATTCATATTATCAAGGACAATACTTTAGATGGGAAGTAGTGGAGGTCGAGTACTAGGGTAGAAGGCTAGTACGGATAGAGTGTTGTCTTGCCTTGTGAAGGTTTAGGGCCTGTCATAGGACTAGTCGTGTTGTGTTGTTATTGCTTTTTGATTATCACATTATTTTGTTGTTTTTATTATTATTTTTGTAGACTTACATTGCTTTTCTTTTTCGCTATGATTTCTCTAAATTTCTTCTTCTTTTACTTGGGTTTTATAAACTTGAGCCAAGGGTCTTTCAAAAATAGTATCTCTACCTCCATGAAGTAGTGGTGGAGTATGCTTACAACCTATCTTTCTCAGACTCCACTTTGTAAGATTTCACTAGATATGTGTTGTATTGTATTGTACTATATTATTTTGATGAGTGAAATGCTTGGTTAGATTATATCATTAATTTTACGTCGTTACATAATATCAAATATAATCAATTCGAAGCATAAATCAACAAGAAAAGTAAGGTACGTAGTAGAGCTAACATAAAAGGTGCGATTAATAATAAGATATATTTATCATTTAATAAAGAAAAAATAAGAAAAAAATAACAACATAACTACGTTATCACATCAAATCAGTCGTTACATAAAATGAGACTTTTCTTCATTACATTAAAATGGACTAGGGTGAAGCTAAAGTGCCATAGTATGAACTCCATTTGTCTAAAAATTACGCTATGTATATAAGGTCAATTTATTTTGTTATGCATTTATAGTAGATTTTGAATCCTATTGATATCTTTGTGTGTTTACTTCTTTATATTCAAAATCACTTAGTAAAAGTTCAGACTTCACTGATGATGCTAAATTTGATAACACCGTATAATAAAAATTAAATAGCAATCAAAATAAATATTTTATTTAAACTAATAATAACAAGTAACAACCATCCAAACTAGGTGTTAGGATGTTAAAATTCAAATACTAGTATGATAAATCACAAGAGAGTTAATTATGGAAATAAGATCAAATTCTTGGCTATCATGATAGAATCCCATGCAGATTGTATCTCAGATTTCATAATGACAAACTGACATGATCTTTTTTCTTATATTTTGTGTCTTGTATGACACATCTTGATGAACAAGAACAATAACGATAAACGGTGGAGTCAAGATTTTCGCTAGGAGTTCAAACTTCAAATATAAAAAAGTAAACACAAGAAAAAATCGAAGTGAGGTTCAATATATATATATATATATATATATATATATATATATATATTCTATCAAAAAAAATTGAATAACCTTCCTCAACCCTACCTAATTCCGCCCCAGTAACAACTACACAACAATACTACTAATTAAGCAACTATAAGACTATCACCAATTGTGTTATAGAATATAACTTTTTGACCTAGAAGAAAAAATATTATGATTTCAGGAAGTATGTATATTAAGACCCCACCCCCCTCCCTCCCCTCTTGTAATTTCATAAGAATTTGACCAAACATGCTAAGTAATTATTTTTCATTCAAATAGAAATGAATCCTGGCTGAAATATTTGAGGCTGTTCATATCAAATGAAAATATGTGTAGTATTTCAATTTTTGAGAGCTTGTTCTGGATTGTGATTTTGTCTAGAATTTCTTTACTTAAATTTATGTTTGTATTTATATATTTTATACTTGCATTCTTGTTAGTGTTTGTACAGAAGAAAACAATCCACTAACATACATATATATATAAAAAAATAAAATTAAGGCCCATGATACAGGCCCAATATAATTTCACATATTTTATTAAAAAAATTACATAAATTCACAACTTAAGATATCATAATCTCCTTTCGAATATATCATTATTTTCTCTCGGATACATCCATCCCCTCTCGGATACATACCTATCTCCTCTTGGATACATCCATCCCCTCTCGGATACATACCTATCTCCTCTTGGATACATCCCTCCCATGAAGTAATATATATCATTTGTAATGTATCGAACAACCAAGGAATGTTCGAGAGCAATGAAAAAATCGAGATTTTTGTAATTGAAGAAGCTTCTGGGATAGGATGTAATTAACCTCCAAATATATGAGATTTCTATACTTTATACTATTTTTTTTCCAGTAAACAACTTCAATATATTACTTAATAATATTTTTCAAATGTTCATACGACATAAATGCGTCATTTACAATCCAAATTGAGAAAGTTGAATTTCAAAAAATTCTATGCAGCAAGAAAATAGAGAATTGCATTAGATTATGAGTTTAAACATTTCGTGTTCGAGGAATATATAAAATGTTGATATCTTTAAAAAAGTTCATCGATCTTCATATATTTTCGCAAGTGGTATCTATTTTCTACAATGTTATCATTTTCTTTTTGTAATATTTGCACCATAAGCTTTGCATCTAGTAAAATACTAATCATTGATCAACCAATTCGTAAAGATCGATTCAAAGCCTTTCAAATCTCTACTGCTTCAACTTAACTATCATGTGTTTGTAGTTTGCTTTGTCGATGAATTTTGTAATACATTTTATTATTGTCTTCGATAATAATACTTCTATTTATTTTGATTTTAATATTGAAAGTATTTATTAAAAAATTGATTTCTAACTTCCACAACAATAAAAACAATCATGAAATCAACTTTATTTCTATATAAAATAACAATTATCAGAATGTTATATTCTAAATATTGAAAGTATTTATTAAAAAAATTGATTTCTAACTCCACAAAAATAAAAACAATCATGGAAGCAATTTTATTTCTCTGTACGATAACAATTATCGTAATGTTATAATCTAAATTACATTAATAATTTTTTTTGAAACTACACTCTAAATATCATGCGTAAAAGAAAACTCTGAATCTTACCCCCACAAAATAACCAATATACTTGTTTTCTTTTTCAAGTTATTTTTCTTTAATTTATTTATATTTTAGTTTTTTTCTTTCTCTATATTTCTCAAGTATTGACATTTTCATTTTTTGTTTTTCTTTATTTTTTAACTACTTATTTTTCTTTAGTTTGTATTTTAATATTTCTTAGAATTTGAATATTAAACTTTTTCCTTGTCAAATCTTTCCTATTAAATAGTTTATCATATTTGATATTAAGAAAATATCCTATATAGAAATGAAAATTTATATTTTTTAATCTTTTGATGAATACATTATCAAATTATTAATTTCTTAATAGTCAAACATTGTTCATTCTTTTAATCGCGGAATTTTATGTTCCTTCAAATTAATTAAAAAATATTGATACGTCATTTTAAAGACTATTTTAATAATCAAGATACGAATTTAGTGGTCATATTATGTAACATAATATTAAAAATATGTTAATGTAATAATCCTTTAAAGTATTTTTAGGAACAAAATATTAGCTATTCAAACACATTTTATTTTAAATTAGTTCAAAATTTTCTTTCAAAAACATGTCAAAACAAGCTTAGCATTTATTATTGTTTGTAAAAAGTTAAACCAATAGAAACTCTTCATTTTAACACAATTACAAAAATATCTTTATGGGCCAATTTCAAAAGTAAAGACATGTATGAATTCTTCTAGATTTTCATTTTGGCCATTAATTATACAATTATTATTTTGTCCTTAAATAATTGTAAAATTACCAAAATGCCATTGGTCGGCCTTCTCATGGCTCTTCTATAATAATAATAATAATATATATTGTCATTTATATTGGGCTAATTCTTTTGTTAGAAAAAGAAAATTTGAACTTTTATAAATTGAGGATCCAACAAATCACGATGTAGTTCGTTAGGAGATTTGAAAAAGGGCTTGTTTAGGGGAGAATTAGTTCTCTTAATACTTTTATATTCTCTTTTACATTAGTAGATTGTTCATTTCGTTTCACATGTATGTAGATCAATAGCAAAACTATGTTAAATTATTCTCTCTTTTCTCCTTGTCTCGATTTTTCATCGCTTAAGATTTACGTTTTAACTTTTGCATGACATTTAACTATTCCGATCTTAGCAAAATCCGTCTATTTCACAAGAGACACCTATCTGTAAGGGGATAGAATTGTGTTCACTCATATCCTCTTAAATCAGTATCCTCCACACAAAACTTTGTGCTGTTTCTAGAAATGCATGCGCATGACAATTGTCCGCTTCTACGTTACGTAACACAATTTCCTCGAAGAAACAGTATTAACTACCTCTATTTTGTTCTACATATATACATGACAACATTTTACATTACTTAAGAAAAACAATAGACTTAAAACAACATTCTTTATTAGTAATTAATTCATTATGAAAAAATAAGAAAGGAAGAGGTCAGTGTTAGTTGACTCCAACTAATTCAATGATTAAGGCTGTGTTTATGAATTATTTCAAGAAAATATTTTCAAAAACATATGACAGTTCTCAGTTTTGGCATGACCCTTTTAAAATGTAGAATGCAGTCAAGCTGAGCTTCCACATTCAATTAAACAATTCAATGAATTGTATAAAATACGGTATTTTTTAACTATACAGATTGCCAATGTTAACCAAACAAAGCATAAAATAATACAAACTTCTAATACCTTGTATTAACTATACAAAATTCAAATAATAACCAAAGTATAAAATAATACAGATATTTATACCAGGATAATTTTTCCCTTGTTCTGGTAACCAAACGTTACAGCTTTCAAGTTTCAACTTATAGTGGTCCCAGCAACCTTACAGGGTATAATCACTACAATAAGCCACATCTGATGGAAGACAAGGGTAAAAAGATGCCTCAAAATGGAGTTGGTACCAAATTCGAACTTTTGAAACATTACAGTAGCGTTACCAGGGGTCGGAGCAACTTATCTAAAATACACGATTATTTGTCTTTCTACATCACACTTTGTCGAATGTCGCCATTGTTCACTATGCCACAAAAAATAGGAAAATCATAAGGAAGAAAATCAACACAAAGAATATCTTAATCATTAGCCACCGATTTGACGAGATGCTATTGAGGTACTTGAGCAAAGCCCCTTGTGCCCCTTCCACATTTGTTAGTGTGTCATCCATGTTCTCATCAATCCTGTGACAGAAACCAAGATATTACTTTACTGCTAAAAGAATTTGTTACCCACCCCACTGTATCTTGATCAGAAGTCGTAACTAATGACTATATTGTGACTTGTGAGTATCAGTTTAATATCAACAATCAGGTAGTACAAGGTTTTACACCCTACAGACAACAGGAGAAGCAACAAACTTTAAGTGGAAGGCACCATTTTACAAGATTCTAAATACAGATAGCTCAAAGTACAAAATACTTCCATCAACTTTCAGATTTTTCTCTAACCAATCTGGGGGTAAAGCAGTAAACCTTACTTGCTGATTGCACAAACATCATATTTGAAGAACATTTATAACATCAAACGCAAATTTGACTTCAAATATTATCAATATGTACAAAAGATTTACTTGTAAATGAAAAGAAGAGTGCCAAGGCAAAGAATTACACTACATGTCACAATAGAAAGAGGCATTAAATAAAATGTGATGGTGGGGTTCATTGAGAGTACACACATCACATTGTATGTTAACCACAAGTAGATATGCATATCATGTTAATGACCCTTGAGGAACTTCAAAAGCTCAATTTAACAAAGAACTTGCCAATTATTATTTTTAAGAACTGAGAAGAATTAGCCCGTTTCTTCCAACATAAACATGAAATAATATAAAAGACACTAGGTCTTCTAATCCCTCTAACTAGCAGATGGTGGAAGCATGATCCGATCCCATATTGGAACGTTAATGTTTCTCAGTCCAAAATTTCATGCAAAGGTTAAAAATCAACTTTTACCAAGCAAAATAGGATATCAACAAGAGAAAGAGAAGACATCAAAGTATTGATCAGAGTGATCATCAAAAACTAGTGATTAGTTGATAGAAATTAACAAACAAAATATTCATCACTTGCCATCTCATATATTTAACTTTACGTCTTTACAACTAGGAGACTACATTGGTGCCAACTGGTTGTAAAAAGATAACTATGAAAATACGACGCATTGAAATCTCCTAAATCCTTCTATTATCATCACCATTATTATTATTATTATTTTATTTTATTTTTATTATTATTATTTTTATTATTTTTTTGAAACTGAAAAAAAAACAATATATTATCTTCATCATCATCTCCTACATCTGTTTATTTTCTGAGTGCAAAAACAATTGTTATACAAACCTGATTGCAACCTCCCCTTGCTCAGAAACCAAGGTAGCAAGCTGATTAAAAATGCTGCCCAGCTCATGGATAGTAGACTCGACATTTTGAAGAGCTTCAGCTCTACTCTGCATGTAGCTGTCTTGCAATGGAACTATCTGCTGCTGCTGCTGTTGTTGATCCTGCAACAATGGCTGTGTGTCTCCATCCCCTTGCTTCCTACAAGAGGGGAAAAACTTAGTGATACTTAAAAAACCCAAAACGAGCACGAAAAACAGATGTAGAACAGGGTCTGGTTTACCTTAGTTATTTTTCCAAATAATCATTACAGTTTGGACAAAGAAAAGTACCGAAGGATGTTATTTTTGGGACAAGTAGAAGTAGACAAGGATGCTAATATATAAATTGTTTTGTACATCAGAAGAGAAGCTTCTCATGCCTGTTTTCTTTTTAGTGCACCCATGAAATTCATATTTGTATAGATGGTTGGGTGTTTTGTTTTGTAGAAAATCATATTTTGCTGCAGATTTTTTACTTATTGGTATACTGCTTGGTTGCTAGCATATGAGAGTTCTTCCAACCATTAATAATATTATTCAACTTATTAAAAAAGTGAATGACCATGTGACTTACAGCTACACCTAAATCCAAAGCTAGTTGGGGTCAGACAAGACATCTGAATCCCCATTGTCCATTTAGACTCATCTCATGCCAATATTCTATAAATTTAGGTTTTCTAACCCTAAAAATACACTACATTCTCAACTTGCACACAAACCCCCAAACAAAATAAGAAAAACTCTTAGCAAATGTTGGACTAATTTGACTGTACCAATAAGATTTAGCCTTAAGCTCAACTAGTTGAGAATCTTTTTCTTCTATTATACTCTATTTTTTGCCAAGTCTGCATGGATTTTAAGAGATTGTAGATCTCTCAAAATGACTTCCTTTCTATAATTTTAGGTCTAACTTGTTTTGTAACATCTTCAACACCACCAAAACTAGCCTTTGTAGGCTCACCTAGGCCCTTTGACTAAGCAGGAACCAGAATAGAACAAGGCAATAAAAACCTCCACCAGTGACATGCATTTTTTTCAATTGCCTACAATAAGATGCCTCCAATGATGACAACTCATCTTTACACTCCTGTGTCCCTCAGCTACTTCGTTTGGACCTTATAGGGCACCATATGTTGTGGTGGGGTCATCTTTATTGACCATAGCACAAACACCACCACCGCTGCCTCTATTTTACTTAACTTTATACTACATTGTTATTTGTACTCCGTAAACTTAATAACCATCACTGAGTATTGTCATATTCAAGTATTCTAACATATATAATACTTTTTGATCAATTTGTGCCATTTGACAAAAAATGTGGCTAAAACTATAAAATTTATTGAAATAATACAAATTTGGCTAGAATTAAAAGAGGGAGAGAGATATTAAGATAAGATCAAATAGATAACCAACAAATATAGCAACACGAGAAGAATGCACAAAGTTCCAACACAGGCAGTTAGAGTAACTAGAGAGTAACTAGGTAATAAGTCAAAAGAGTGTAAACAATACAATCTTAGTATACTGATAGAAGATATTATGAAATGATAAAAGGAGGCCCATGGGAGGAAACAGACAAGGGAAGAATAGTGTGTGTTGTGGGTAAGGGGTAGGAGTGTACCATTAAATTTCTCATTATTTTTAAAGCAAAAGATCATGTGAAACCAAAACTTCCAGGAGATCAGCCCCCAATCATTTTAACCAGATAGAGATCAAAACTTCCGGCCACTTGAACTGTTACCAAACAGCATTCATCCAAGTGTCTTATTCAATTTCACCAATTCAAGAATATAAGTTTCATGGAAGAAAGGGGTTAAGAAAAATTTGGATTTAGTAACAGATTAGACAAATAGGATAAAATAAAGGTACTTAGTATTATCATAGGTCATGTTTGGAGAAGCTATTATACGGACCGTCCAGTAGTTAACTCAGGGAGACAGATTAGTCCATAGACTGAAAAGGTTATTCCCACGAGAGGAATAGCTCTCTTTCAACCTTTAACAAATGAATCCTTTGTAATTTCTTTTTGGCATCAACATAGGTAGATCAGTAATCATGTCAAGATTACCAAAGGCAAAGGTTGGAAAGAAGAACAGACTCCTAGAGTTTCATCTATTCTTTTGAATTAGTTAAAATCAATGTAATAGCAAGCAAGACATTCCCATAATTACAAAAGAAACTCATGGCTACTAATATGCTCAGTGATAGCAGGCCTGTAAGGCATGAACTGCTAAGACGGTGTATTTCCTCACCTTGGAAATAACTGAGAAGAAGAAGGTGAATCATTAGCCCAAGGAGGAGGGCTGGCTGATGTACTAGCAGTATTCCTTGAAGCTAGTGGACGCTGGCGCATAAATGGATTCGAAGCTTCTTTGGTAGTCGATGAAGAAAACATCTGTCTTCTGTTCTCATGAACCTTCATATTCTAGAAACAGAAATTCAAGAAAATGTAAATGACCATGATGAAGTGTATTTTTTCTACTGTTAACAACCAAAAAGTTGAAGGATACATGTAGCCACAAAAAAATAGTAAATAGAAGCCTTCGCTAAATTGAGACTCACAAAAGATCTATTTGAGTAAGAAAACAGGCTAACAAAGAAGATATAACCAGCATCTGGCTAGTCTCACCTCTGTCCGCATGGTGAGTACTTCTTTGAACTCCTTTGTGGCAGTCATCAGCCTGTTCTTCAAGTCATCTACAACAGTCGTCGAGTGACTAGTGGTATCACTATTACCACTATCATTACGAGCATTAGAGTGAAGCTGGAGATCTACTACAGCAGAGTTAAGTGCTGTAATATCTTGCTTGATGACTGCAGTCAGCTCCTGGATTTCTGTAGTCGGATCATCAAAAACGGAAGTCCTTTTTGCCACTGGAATGAAACATAAACCACTATTAGATAAAGATCAGAAACCTTGGCCCTGATTATAATCACAACATAAATAAGTGTCAAAGAGCCAAGGCCCTGGTATAAACCAATAATATGTATAAAAAATAAAATAAGGGTCAACATCTCTCTTTTACAGTTTGAGAAAAAACCAAAGCATAAATGGTCAGGTTAGTAGGAACATGAAATCTAGGGAGGGACTGCAGTATTAAAGATAAACTTGAACAAGAAAATCTTTTACACTTTCGATGTCGCACCCATGTCAGATTCTCCAAAAATACACTACTTTAGGAGAAGCCGACACGCACCCACAGACATTTTTGAAGAGTTCAAGCAACATCGGATTTAGCAACTCATTACCCAAATTTCCTTAGCATCCATAAGAAAGATCAATTGCCCAAGTTTGCACCTATATTTCCTTTTACATGAATTTCTAACACCGTGCTTGAATCATTATACACAACAAACTGAACTGCCCCACGAACCCATGATGAGAAAATATAAAGGGAGGTCATAACTGGGGCCTGTAAGGGAACTGTGTAATCTAGTACGCCAAAATTGATGACTTTGTCACTTCAATAGGCAAAAGGAATGTCTTAAAGCATAGAAATTCTGAATAAAACTAGGCGTGAATGTTGTTTCTAAATAAGAAGGAAAATGCAAAAGATTTGACCAAATAGTCAAAACTTACTGAAATGGCTAAAAAGAAAACCCAAGGAGTAAAAGAAAGATAGCAAAGTCAAACCACTAAGGTAAAAGTCAACTCCAGAAACAGAACAAAAAAGATTAACTTCAAAGTACCATAGAATAAAGTATTCCATTCTTTACAGAATACTATTAAATAGGATTTGGATAAGAAAAATGAAAGGTCATATTAGAAGAAACAACTAACTTCAAAATCCAGAAAGTAACAGGACTGAAGTTGGAAGAAAGCTTTTCATCTGTGAAAGCTCTTAGCTGCTTTTTCCACAACTCTAATGCTTAGCAAATCCATAAAAATGGAAGATTCCAAGTTAAACACTGTCATTTACCAGATTATCATTTTATACATGTTTTTTATAATAATGGTGGCATCGGGACAGCTTAGCCAGCTTATGTGCAACTCAATTACTCCATCGGGTTCTGCTACCTTCCACCATCATACGTATCATTGTACCAGATAACCTATCTACCAAGACTTAACCAGAAAAGAAGAAAATTACCTTGAGTGCACTGATATTGGTCCTCTGAAATGGTAATATAATCTACCAGACATATACATGGGTCACTGCAATATTAAAAGAATTTTGAACAGAGACCAGAAAAATTTGATCCGAACTCCGATATTTCAGCTAAAGTTCATTACTGATCCAAAATTTGCAGAAAAATGAGAAGAAACCTCAATTTTAGAAGAAGATTTCTAATCAGAGAAATCAGAAGAACCTTTAAACCCTGGGACTGAAGCTACAAAAATGAAACCTTTTCAAAGAAAATCACCCCACTTAGAATATCCCACCAAGTGAGTGTTTCAGAATCCCTTTTCTAAAGAACATCAAGCGCTCTGTAATGGAGAAGAATTATATGTGCTACCATCAAGTTCATTGGATGCACATTATGACCCAACACTCAAAGGCTAAAAACCAGCTCACATCAGCTAAATTAAGCTTATATTAGAATGAAACCTTTTCAAAGAAAATCACCCCACTTAGAATATCCCACCAAGTGAGTGTTTCAGAATCTCTTTTCTAAAGAACATCAAGCGCTCTGTAATGGAGAAGAATTCTATGTGCTACAACTAAAAGCCATCAACCTTATCAAAAAAATAAAATTAAAAGCCATCAACTTCATTGGATGCACATTATGACACTAACACTCAGAGGCTAAAGCCCAGCCAGCTCACATCAGCTAAATTAAGCTTATATTAGCAACAAAATTGTAAATCCTTCATATCACAATTCAAAACATAATAACTTTCAAGAGCGACAAATGCAACCACAACCTCCATAATTATACATTTCTTAGCAGTGTGGTTTAGTGTGACTTCATATTTCCTCCCAATAGTGGGATGACTCGCATGATTGCTAGAATGAAAAAGTTAATAATCTCGGTATTCCTACTTGTATAGAGGATTGAGAGGCTGTTGTAGAGAATCGTGTTTTGACGTAGGTTCTCTACTTCTGATATACCTCTTGTAATCAGGAATTTTTCTTCCCACTGTTAATTATACTATTAAACTTGTCAAAAGAAATCCCAGTGTCCCAACTACGGTGTTGAAGCACCATATGTAAAATCTCTAATCTACAGACTGATCCCAAATACAAGTAATTTCGTTTTTAAAAAAAATACAATTTGACACATCCGAAATTTAATCAGAATTTACTATACTAACTACTATGAAAGCTATAAAATGTTCAAGAAATTGTAAGGTTATCCAAATATTGAAAGAGTTGTATAATGGGAAATATGGAGTACAGAAATACTCCTCCATTCCAAATTTGTTTGCTACTATTTAAGATGGCCAAGAACTAAATGGGACATAGAACAACTAGAAACTCCAAAACTATGCCTCAACATCAAGCTAGTTGGAGTGGGCTAATGATATATTTTGATTAGTTTTAGTTTGGTTGCCGACATACAGCTACCCTTCCTCTTTTAGCCGAGCTTGGTACAATCTCACAAACAAATAGGATATAGAGTGAATCCTTAATACAAAATGAAGTATCTGAGAGACTAAGAGATGTCCTAATATTGGCTTACGTTTTGCTAGCTTTGCAAGCTTCTGAGAAGTTTGATGTATTCCAAAACCAATTTTGGAGGCTCGCCGATTGAACTCCGATTGCATAGCAATAGTGGTCCTCTGTTCCTCCGATCTAGAACCACTGCTGGTGCTGGTGCTAATCGGCCCATTCTGAACAGACGAAAATGACTTCTTTAACCTCTCCGCTATACTCTGAAACTCCTGAGTACGATCCCGTAATGACGCACTCGCTACTTTCACAGGCATTTTCAATAATAATCTCCGAAAATTATAACTTTCAATACACTAACAAATCGATCCGAGATCAAATCGATCTATGCTCCTCAATTATCAAAAAACATAGAGAATTTCACATGCGCATTCAAAAACCGATTGGATCTGAAGAACCCTAGAATTGCGAGATCCAGAAATCTTCTCCAACGAAGGTGAGAATGACGAATACGTGATGAAAACCCTAGACCTTGCGCAGAGAGATTTAGTGATTGTTCGATCTGTAGGGGATTGAAGGATTTGCAGATCAGATGCGGAACATTGAGGGGAGGAGGGAGCCCATTTGATCCGAAAAACAATTCAGAAGCTGGCGGTGCTAGGATTTAGGAACCGAGGTGAGTTTTGGAAGAAAAATTGAATGGTTTAATTGAACCCAATACCACGTGAGTTAAAAATGACTCAAAATGACTACTTTCGATTTTATTTATTGTTCAATCTATTATTCAGTATTTATATTGAAGTTTGATTGAATTATTCGTATCGAACAGAGCCTATTTGATTATGTACATATTCGAATCTCTGATTAAAGAAAGATCTGTTTCATCTACTGCACCACATTCCGATTACTTATGAGTTGAAATGAAGAAAATGAATTTTTTAAATAAATTATTTATGCATAAAAATAAATTTGTAAAAAAAATTATAAAATTAATTTTTTTAGATCATGATACTATTTGATTGTGGAGGTAAAAGATAGGAATATTCTATGGATTAAAATATTGTATACAATTATTTTATCTTATTCACTGTGATTTTTTATGGTATAGTTTATTCTATCATTTAAATTAAGAGATATTAAGCATATGAAATGAAAATACTTCACTATTAAAAAGAAAATAAAGAAATGTAAAATGTCAATAATATATATTAACGTCAAACTTATGATTGTTGATCCTTTGAAGAAAAGGATTATTGCCCAAAATATTCATAAAACATGTTGAAAAATAGACATTAGTCATAGCAATAGCAATGAATCATCTTACGTAAATAATTTATGATGTTATGCAATTGATACTTTAAGTTCACCTATGTATACTAGATATGTGAGCTCGTGCCAGTACGGCCCTAATTTATGTTACTCTTTTGGTCCTAATTTATGTGGCATGGATGAAATTTGGAGAGTCACTCAATTTTCTTATATAATTTTTAATTATTTTAAGTCATAACTTATAGTATTTTACGTCAAAAAAATGAAAAAAAATTGTTCATATTTATTACTCTATCAATTTAAACATATTTAAAATTCTTAATCAAATGATTTATAGTAGCATAACTATTTATGATTTCTTTTGAGACACAAGTATAGAAATAATTTTATTTATTCAATTTGAGAAATTTAAAAATAGTTTATTACTTACAACTTAATTTATGTTTGTTATTAACTATAATTATTTTCATTCTATTTTTCAAAATATTGAATTTATTATATAATAAAGTTAATGTGTTATTTACTACTCTTTAAATTATGTTAAGTCAATAACAAACAATTAAAAATCGGCGGAGGAAATACTACAATAATGTCACATTTATAAGTTAGACTAGATTAGGCCTGCCTGTGCTTATAACGCACTAGCCCAACACATGAACACTCGAAACTTTTTTGGAGTGCTTTGCGGTAATCATTTAGTCACTGGAGAATTTAATATTGACTTAGCTATGGACATTTAAATTTCTTACAAACGTTATAAGAAATAACCACTCTAAAAACTATTTGTACAAAGATTGTCTATATATATTTCTCTCTACATTAATTGAATATTAAAATCTCTCCAACTCACCTGGCAAGGACAAAACAAACATCTTGTTGATCTTCAATGCAACTTTTGTTTGAGTGTACCTTCCTCATCTCTTACAATCAATCAACACAAGAAAATCTATTAATATAATTAATAAATCACAACCACTATTTGAATAGTTCATTTTAGTGACGTGATCATATACATTTTAAGTGAGATAAATAATTAATGTACATGCTCCTGGTTATTACATGGGGAATCGAATCAAGAGAAAGCAGATTCTATAAAAATGAACTCATCTTTCCCAAGTTAATTTTGATGAGGCAAAATCTTAAATGAAATGGGGAAGATCTCAAGAAAAGATAAGCTTTTTAGACAAGAAAATTATATGTACTTCCAATAGTACTGAACAGTAGTTACCTTATTCGATTAACAAATCTTAGGACACTCACATAAATGGAATTAACTTTATGAACCTTTTAAGCACTTTTGGGGTTGACCAGACAAGAAATGTCAATACTTTTGATTATGTTCGTTGATCTATCATAACATTTGCGTCTACCAATTTTCCACCACCTGTTGTTGCCTTCACCAACAGTTTGTACACCTTTTCAATACATACATGATAGTGGAGGACATAATTTAGTAATATAAGAGTTGAAGAGAAATAATCACCAAAAATAAATGAAAATTAAACATGGTCTGAGTATGTGTTAGGGGAAGCAAGATGGTCTCACACACGTGCATTTTCCCTAAGCATTCAAATACTATTGGGAGTATGTTATATAGAAGGCCAGGTTGGCTATATATTGTTTTGCACCTTTCTATCAATTCAAACTACTAATTACATAGAACTTACCGCTTACACTTCAAGTATTGTCTGTCCTTCTTCACCTTAAGTATATTGGACTTGAAAAATCTTGTGAATCCAAATTGTGCGATTATTATGTTATAACTCATTAAAGTACGACTATGCAATCTTAACATTTAATTATTTTTAAAAAGTAAACAGATTTATATAACATTAGATATGTAATATAATTATTTTGCATTATAACTAAGCATACATAATTAAAAAAATGTAGAACTTACCTCTCACACTCAAACTACTTTGGACTCAGTTTCAATCCATATGATGTCCGTCATCTGTGTGAAATTATGTACAACTAATAAGCAGTCTTTATGTAACAAATTAGCTAGAGTTAGTTACCAGAGTGTCAGAGTTAGTTATTTTTAGTTACTGCTCTATAAATAGTGATGTATTAGAACTGAATAGATTAGATGTTTTTATTGATAATGAGAAGGTTCATTCTTCTTTCTCCCATGTATCTTACTGCATCTCATGTCTAGATTCATTCATTATTTCTGTCTTCTCTGCAATTCTTCATGGTATCAGAGCTTTGGTATTCGATTAAGCAGAGATTCAGTGTTGATGGTTAATTCGTTTACACTCTGTTGGTGTACTTAATTTCTTCTCAGAGATATCATCAATGGCGGTTGAAGATCAACTTGCCAATGCACCCGGAGTAAACCGTGTAGTTGAGATTGATCATAATCATCAATTGTTTCTTCAACCTAGTGATTCTCCTAGTAGTTCTCTGGTCTCAATTCAGCTCACTGGTCCAGAAAATTATGCGATCTGAAGTAGGTCGATGCGTCTGGGTCTGCTTGGAAAGAGTAAACTGGGATTTGTCAATGGTAAACATCCTAGAGAATTTTTTCCTCATGCACTCCACGATCTATGGGAGAAATGTAATGCCATAGTTCTCTCGTGGATCATCAATTCTATCAGAAAGGATCTCTTGAGCAGTGTCATCTATGTCTCTAATGCTTCAAAGGTATGGACAGATATGAAAGAACGTTTTGATAAAGTTAATGGATTGGGAATTCATTTTCTTCATAAGGAAATTCATACAATGTCTCAGGGCACTACCACTGTATCTGGATATTTTTCTAGATTACGAGAGTGTTGGGATGAGTTTGATGCAATAATGTCATGTCCAGGATGCAATTGTCCAAAATCAAAGGCTTATGTGCATCATTTTGACTATCAGAGGTTACTTCAATTTTTGACTGGTCTAAATGACTCCTATGCTCAGAGTCGTAGTCAAATCCTTATGATGACTCCTACACCCTCTATCAATCAAGCCTATTCCATGTTGATTTCAGAGAAGAGTCAAAGATCATTGGGGAAGACTTCTCAGTTTACTGCTGAAGTGAGTGATGGTGTTGTGTTCTACAACAACAAAAGTAATTTCAAACCTGGATCAGGTTCGAGTTCTACATCATATAGGTCTGCATATAATGAAAGTACTTCTAACTCTGGAGCTGGATATAATTACAATGGATATATTTATAATAGAGGTGGAGGTGGTGGCTCCATCTCAGGTGTGTCGACTAATTCTGATTTTGGTTATAAGTCTAAAAAGAGTAATCAACATTTATACTGTGACTATTGTCATCATACTGGCCATACCAGTGGTGTAACATTGTTACAGACTGCATGGTTATCCAACAAATTTCAAGCATAATTCCAAGAAGAAGTTTAGTCCAACATCAGGGGGAGGAGGTGATGCACATTATGCTGCTGGAGAATATGGATCCTCTGATCCTAGCAATTCAGTAAGCATCTCTACCAACAGGGGATTACCAAATGTTGCAGGTCAGCCTGGTGATAGTTCAGCGCAGGTGATGAATTCTTATCATCAGCATGGTCCAAATGCAAGTGGACCTTACTTCATACCTGAACAATATCATCAACTCATTCATCTGATTGACCAAGGAAATGATAACAATGGTACAACTCTCTATCAGCAGGTATGGTTAGTTACACTACATCTCCTACTGATGTTGTTAACTGGATAGTGGATACATGAGCTACACATCACATGGATCTCTTCAATAGAAGGGTGAGAGGGATTGGTAAGCATGTTCAAGGCATGTATGTGATGAACTCTGCATGCACTTTCTGAAGTCTGATTCTGACAATAAAGATCTCTACAAGTCTAGTTGCTGTTATTTTCTAATTAGAAAACAGAAGAATAGTTTAGGCCTAGCTCTCTGGCATAAGAGGTTATGTCATGCTCTTATAGACACATTAAAGAAGCTGAAATGTCTTGATGTTCTGTGTATGACTGATTCTGATTCTGAACATTGTACTGTATGCCCTTTGGCTAAGCAATCAAGACTTCCTTTTCCTCTTAGTTCCACAATGTCTGATGCATATTTTACTCTTATTCATGGTGATGTGTGGGTCCTTATAGGGTACCAACTCATGATGGGAAGAAATATTTTTTCACATTAGTTGATGATCACTCTAGATTCACCTGGTTATTTTTACTTAACTCCAAGTCTAAGGTTATAATGGCTCTCGCTGATTTTTTTGTTGATGATCAAGAATGTGTATTCTGCAGTAGTTAAATTTCTAAGGACAGATAATGGATGTGAATTTTTCAACTCTCAGGTTTCCAAATTATTAAGAGATTTGGGAATTATACATCAAAGTTCTTGTGTCTATACACTCCAACAAAATGGGGTGGTTGAGAGAAAGCATCGATATATCTTGGATACTACTAGAGCTATAAGGTTTCAGGCTAATGTTCATCTCAAGTTCTGGGGAGAATGTGTCAGTACTGTTGTTTATCTTATCAATAGGTTGCCCTTTTTCGGTAAGGTTCCCTTTGAAGCTCTTCATGGGCATATTCCTGATCTCAATCACTTGAGAGTCTTTGGTTGTTTGGGCTATGTTACTTGCCTTAGAAAGTCAGATAAATTCTCTCCTAGAGCAGCCCCTGCAATTTTTCTTGGTTATTCCCTCACTCAGAAAGGGTATTTAATGTTCAACCTTCATACAGACTCATTTATAGTGAGCAGGGATGTGGTATTCAAAGAGGATGTATTCCCTTTTCAACACCCCTTGCAGCAGTGCTCTCCTATGTTTAGTATTACTCAGGCTCCAGAACACTATCATTCATCTTAGTGTATGACATTTAGTGTTCCTCATGATGCTGAGTCTTCTATTCCTGATCTTGTTGAACCTCCTAAGCCTATGGTTGTTCCTCCTCCATCTCTTACTGCGGTACCTCTCAGACAGTCTCATAGGACCACCAAACCCCTCATATGGATGGAGGATTATGTTGCTCCCTCTAAGGGTTTTAGTTCATGTTTGTTTCCCATCTCAAACTATGTCAACTATGACTGCTTGTCTGAGTCCTATAATACTGCCTTTACTGCTTACTTAGCTACTTCAGAGCCTTCCAACTACTATGAGGCAGTTAAAAGCTCTTTCTGGGTTGATGTTATGAAATAAAAAATTGCTGCCCTGGAGGACAATCACACTTGGACACTGGTGGACCTTCCCTCTGGTAAATCTCGTATTGGGTGTAAATGGGTCTTTAAAATCAAACACAAGGCCAATGGTGAAGTTGACAGGTATAAGGCTCGACTAGTGGCAAAAGGGTTCAGTCAGAAGAAAGGATTAGGTTATACTTACACTTTTTCCCCTGTAGCTAAAATGGTAACTGTTCGGAGTGTTGTTGCATTTGCTGCTGCTCAGCACTGGCCTATATTTCAAATGGATGTGCACAATGCCTTTCTCCATGGTGATCTTCTTGAAGAGGTGTATATGCATGTTCCTCAGGGGTTTGGTAGTCGGGGGGGGGGAGGTTTGTAAGCTCAATAAATCTTTGTATGGCCTAAAGCAAACACCTAGACAATGGAACAAAAAACTTACTGAAGCTTTAGGTACAACTTGGTTTTACTCAAAGTCATTTTGATTACTCCTTGTTTACCAAAAGGACATGCTCTCAGGTAGTTGTAGTTTTAGTATATATGAATGATTTGTTGATCACTGGCAGCAGTTCAGAGTTGATATTACAAACTAGAAATAATCTGAAGCTGAAATTCAAGATGAAGGATTTGGGACAGCTGAAGTTCTTCTTGGAGATTGAAATTGCAAGATCCCAACAAGGAATTCACATGAGCCAAAGAAAGTATGCTCTAGAACTAGTTGTTGAGATGGGACTAAGTAGAGCCAAACCAGGCAACACACCAATGGAGGCCAATATCAAATTAACTTCCACTGATTTTGATGATCATGTGAAGAATCTAACAGATGGAGTCACTGACAAAACTCTGGATGATGCAGGACCATATCAAGAGTGGATATAACATATGCAGCATAAATGTTAAGTCAATTTATGCACAAACCAAAACAGTCACATATGGATGCAGCTTTGAGGGTGGTGAGGTATATCAAAGCTGAGCCAAGACTTGGACTGTTGATGCCCTCCGAAAACACAGACAAGTTAATGGCATATTGTGACTCTGATTGAGGAGATTGCATTGAATCGAGGAGGTCTGTTACTGGGTATATGGTGATGTTTGGAAAAGCCTTGGTGTCTTGGAAGTCAAAGAAACAGGACACAGTGGCTAGGAGCTCTGCAGAAGCTGAGTTTAGGTGTATGGCATCATCTGTGGTTGAGATAACTTGGTTAGAAGGTTTGTATAAAGAGTTGGGGTGAGTATCACACGACCAGTGCAACTATTTTGTGATAGTAAGGTCGCAATTCAAATTGCAGTTAACCCTATCTTTTATGAGAGAATCTAACATATTGACATAGACTGTCATTTTGTGAGGGAGAAGATTATGCAAAACTTAATTCAAACACATCATGTATCCACCAAGGAACAACTGGCTGATTTACTTACCAAGAGCTTAGGGAAGCTACCACATGACTACTTAATGTCCAAGCTTGGGTTGAAGAACCTCTTTCAACCATCAGCTTGAGGAGGGGTGTGAAATTATGTACAACTAATAAGCAGTCTTTATGTAACAGATTAGCTAGAGTTAGTTACTAGAGTGTCAGAGTTAGTTATTCTTAGTTATTGTTCTATAAATAGTGATGTATTAGAACTGAATAGATTAGATGCTTTTATTGATAATGAGAAGGTTCATTCTTCTTTCTAACACGTATCGTATTGCATCTCCTGTCTAGATTCATTCATCATTTATGTCTTCTCTGCAATTCTTCAATCTGGACCAAAATGAGATTTGAAAATATTTCCACAATTTATCACTTGAATTAACACATATAAGAAATAAGAGTCTTTCATTAGGAGTTTGAGAATATTTCTCTCATAATTCTCGTGATCGTTCTGAAGTCTTTCCAATTACTATTGTGTGCATTATTTTATAGTTTTTATTGCTTGCATTTAAGAGTAGTGTTTGATAAAATTTGCTTACTCTCAAAATATTGTTCAAAGACCATATGAAAAAATCAAACACCTTGAGTGCAATGTCACTCTAGTAGTAATAGAAACAGTTACTACTGCATATGAAATATTGAAAATTATTCAATTTTAATTTTTAAAATAAAGAAGCATCGGAAAAGGGTCTAAAATTCCCCTCAACTATTCAAATTGGTACAAAACTATCTTTTATCCACCTTTTGGCCCCCAAATACCCCTGGCGTCCACCTTTTGGTTCAGAAATACCCTCAATATCAACTCTCTGTCCATAATTAAATTGAGTTTAATAAATTAAAGTACCAATTAAAAAAACATTAATTAAAATTTATAGAGTAATTTTAAGGCAATTAAGTAACGTTCCATTTTGATGAAAAATAGAGATTTAATTGTCTATCTCATAATTTGGAGATGTCTATATCTAATAAAGTGATTTAAAAATTATGACATGCATCAGCATGATTAATTAGCGTGACACATATCACGTTGCATGGCTATTGTCATACATAAGGGACATGTATCGCATATGTAAGAAGGTGTTTGTTTACATTGTTATCACTTGTCAAACATGCATAAAGTAGGTCATGTCCGTGGCGAAGTCGGGATTTTTAATAAGGGATTCAAAATTTGAGAAGTAAACACACGAACTAATGGAAGGGGGTTCAATATCTATTATATATACCAAAAAAATAATTTTAACCATATAGAAATAGTAAATATTTTCCGTCGAGGGGGTTCGGATGAACCCCTATGTTGCTTCCGTCCTTGGGTCATGCACATTAGACACTTGTCATATGTACACACATGCAATTAGTCTACTATCACATGTTGCACATTCATGAGAGCAGATTTGCATGTGTGACACTTATTTCATCTACATCACGCTTGAGCAATCGTCCTCTTCTATAAATAACTCATTATGACTTCATTGTTACACATCTAAAAAAGAATATTTTCAGTTATATACATCTATTTTATGTGTAATAAAATAAAATGTAACCTTGAGAGTTGATCATATATATCAACTACATTTCAACTGCTATTTTAAGTTATTCTCATCAAGTAACGTAGAAAACACAGAAGAAGATAAAATAATTTTTCCTAAAGTACAATCATTACGTTAAAATAATTCAAGAAAATGCAATAGATTTAGAGATATATTCTTGTAAATGTAATGTGTTATATGATAAAAAAATTTAAAGCATTTTTCAAAATAATTAAAATGCTAGGATTCTATTTAAATGATGACAGAAATAATATAAATATTTGATTACATGTGCAAACAAAAAAACGAGAAACTCAAGGAGAACAAAATAAATAGATATCTTCTAATACTCATTTTTTGAGAAACGATCTGTTATTTGCAGTTTTGATGATTTTACAAATCATGGGACCTTGTAAAGGGACCTGTTCCTTGTGTCGATATGCATACAAATGACAGGCTGTAAAAAGTACAATTGGTTGATGCACAGTCTCCAACTGTGGCAGAAACCTCAGCCAATAGCATGGCCTTGAAGGTTGTGTCTATTATTCATAAAGGTCATTTTCAATAGACACAACCTCAGTTTTTACATCTTGAAAATTCTCAAGAACACAAGCAAAGACCTATCTCAGTGAAGTATTCTCCAAAAGCGCAACAGGGACCTAATAGAGCTGCAAGTGTCATAGTTGTCTTAGGAGTTATACTTCAGTGCTTACATTGTAAATTTGTTCCTAATCTATAAAGGAATCAGATCTTTTGTTATGTTTGTAAAAGTCTAAATCAGTTATAGTTAACTGATTTAGTGGGCAGTGTTGTATCTACTTAGTCAAATTCTAAATCACCTAGGAGCTAGCTGATTTAGTGGGCAGTGTTGTATCTGCTTAGTTGAAGTCTAAGTTATCCAGGGCTAATAGCTTAGTGGGCAGTGTGGTATCTGCTTAGGCTCAGTAAGTAATAGGGTTATTACTTAGCTTTGAGATTAAGAGGTTAATCTCGTTTGGGGTTGTAATCTGTGTTTCACTTTTGCTTGAAGAGATTAGTCAAAACAGTTGAAAATCATGTGTGACAGGTCGTGATTTTACTCCCTTGGGCAATGAGGTTTCCACGTAAACTGCTTGTGTTGTTTTCTTTTCATTGTTCATTCTTCATTACTGTTCTTGTTGAGTCAAGGGACCTGGTCCGTTGATTGTTAGTGGACGCATATATTCTATCACAATCAATAAACATCAAGGTAAGAAGAAAGATTAATTAAGGATTCACACGCAAGCAAAATAATCATATTTATTGAAGATTAAGATGTTAGGACAACAATTAAGAAGAGTTGAAATAAGCACCAAAATCTCAAGTTTTTTCAAAATACTAAAAGACAACAAATACCAGCAAATCAAATTAAAAATCATCCCAATTGCTTTATAGGTAAATATTAAACTTTTGTTCGAAAAAGATCAACCAAATTCATTTTTTCAACGATCAAATCTCTTGATGTTATCTTTCTCAAGAACATCAACGAGCAACTCATCACGAGCCTATTTAAAATCTGTCAAAGAAAGAAAGCAAGATCTATTTTTATCTAAATCTTCTGAAACCCATTTGTTATATTGTCAATAAGGCTGTATTTCACATTATATTTGTTACTATTCAAAGAGAGAAAGGAAGATAAATTTGTCGGTGAGACATTATATGAGAAATTATAATAAAAATTGAATATAGACAAAATAGTTATACACTCTATTAGTACTGTACAAAAATAAATTATAACGATCTTACAAAGAACACCTTTAAACCTAAGGGAAGTGAACTAAAATTCACATTAGATTTCAATCAATGTAAAAATATATGATATCATTTTACTTTTAAAAATTATGTACTTTTTGCATTGATTGAGATTTTTACTACACACTTCAACAATCAACTACTCGATATGAAAAAAGAAAAAGAGTTTAACCCCCCACCCCCCACCCCACGCACCCCACACACACTCTCTTTTATTTCTATACAAATTTTGCCAAATATGTTATAAGTAATATTTTAATTTAAAATTCAATTTGAGATGATTTTTCACAAAAATATTTGAGGTTGTTTGCATGAGATGGAAATAAATATATATAGTATTTACTTTTATGTATGTTTAATTTTTTAAGATTTGTCTAAGATTTTATTTTATCTAGAGTTTCTTTATCTTATTTTATGTTCATATTTATTTTACTTACATCCTTATTATATCCTTGAATAAATTCGATACATATACCCTTATTTAATTTAAAATTATTAGGTATTGAATTATTTACACGATTGATCAAATGAATCTTTTACACTAAATCTTGAACTAATGAGTTTAACTAATGTATATTGCAATAAATTTATTTTATAATTTATGAACAAAATTGTTGTAGACAAAAAGGCAATTACTTTACACCTTGTTTTGATAATTATTACATAGTATTTCATAATATATCGTCTTATATTATGTTATATTGTATTATAATATGCTAAGCCATATCTGAATATATGAGAGAGAGTGGTGGAGATGAAGCAAGAATATATGTGTTCTTTTCAGAGAATCAATTTGGATTTATATCGAGCGATCAACTACTAAAGCAATCCATCTTGTGAGGAGATCGCTGGAGAAATATAGGGAAAGAAAAGGAGAAATATAGGGAAAGAAAAAAAAACCTACATATGGTGTTGAGAAGACGTATGACAAAGTTTCTAGGGATGTCCTCTGAAATTGTTGGGAGGCTAAAAGTGTCATGTTGGTTTATATTAGGACAATAAGGGACATGTATGATGAATTCAGATTAAAACAGGGGGGGTATCCAGAGCACTTCCCTGTTGAGATAGGGGCTACATTAGGGATCAATGTTGAGCCTTTTTTTATTTACCTTTGGTGATGACTGAGTAGACGCAGTCTACTTAGGAAGATATTTCATGGTGTATGTTGTTTGCAGATGACATAATGTTGATTGGTGAGATGCGGGACATAATTAATAATAGATTGGAGGTTTGGAGACAAATTCTGGAGTGCAAGGGTTCAAATTGAGTAGGACCAAAATGGAATATTTGGAGTGCAAATTCAGTATTGCATTGGATGAAGTAGACATGGAAGTGAAACTTGTCACACAAACTATCCCTAAAGAGAAAGTTTTAAATATCTTGAATTTGTCATCAAGGATAGTGGGGATATGGACGATGATGTCACACATCACATTGGAGCAACATAGATGAAATGAAGACTTGCTTTTAGAGTATTTGTGATAAAAAGTTATCACATAAACTCAAAGGTAAGTTCTACAACATAGTGATTAGACCCTCCTTGTTGTATGAGGTAAGTGTTGGCTAGTCAAGAACTCATATGTTTAGAAGAAGCATATTATGGAGTTAAGGATCTTGAGATGGATGTGTCGGTATACTAGGAGTGACAAAATTAGGAGTGATGTTATAATTTGGGAAAAGGTGATAGTGGCCGACAAGATGAGGGAAGCAAGAATGAAATGATTTGGGCATATGCAGAGGAGGTGAGTTGATACCCTAGTAAGGAGGTGAACCGATGTCCTAGTGAGGAGGTGTGAAAGGTTGGAGGTATGAGGTACGCAAAGTGGTAGGGGTAGACCGAAAAAGTATTGAGGAGATATGATTAGACATGACATGACGCAACTTTATATTATTGAGGACATGACGCAAATTCATATTATCAAGGACAAAACTTTAGATGGGAAGTAGTGGAGGTCGAGTACTAGGGTAGAAAGCTAGTACGGGTAGAGTGTTGTTATTGCTTTTTGATTATCACATTATTTTGTTGTTATTATTATTATTTTTGTAGACTTACACTGCTTTTCTTTTTCACTATGATTTCTCTAAATTTCTTCTTCTTTTACTTGGGTTGTATAAAGTTGAGCCAAGGATCTTTCAAAAATAGCATCTCTACCTCCACGAAGTAGTGGTGGAGTATGCTTACACCCTACCTTTTTCAGACTCCACTTTGTAAAATTTCACTAGATATGTATTGTATTGTACCATATTATTTTGATGAGTGAAATGCTTGGTAAGATTATATTATTAATTTTGCGTCGTTACATAATATCAAATATAATCAATTTGAAGCATAAATCAACAAGCTAAGAAACATAAGGTACATAGTAGAGCTAACATAAAAGGTGCGATTAATAATAAGATAAACTTATCATTTAATAAAGAAAAAATAAGAAAAAAATAACAACATAACCACGTTATCACATCAAATCAGTCGTTATATAAAATGAGACTTTTCTTCATTACGTTAAAATGGACTAGGGTGAAGCTAAGGTACCATAATATGAACTCCATTCATTTAAAAATTACGCTATGTATATAAGGCCAATTTATTTTGTTATGTATTTTTGGTAAATTTTGAATCCCATTGATATCTTTGTGTGTTTACTTCTTTATATTCAAAATCACTTAGTAAAAGTTCAGACTTCACTGATGATGCTAAATTTGATAACACCATATAATAAAAATTAAATAGCAATCAAAATAAATATTATATTTAAACTAATAACAAGTAACAACCATCCAAACTAGGTGTTAGGATGTTAAAATTCAAATACTAGTATGATAAATCACAAGAGAGTTAATTATGGAAATAAGATCAAATTCTTGGCTATCATGATAGAATCCCATGCAGATTGTATCTCAGATTTCATAATGACAAACTGACTTGATCTTTTTTCTTATATTTTGTGTCTTGTATGACACATCTTGATGAACAAGAACAATAACGATAAACGGTGGAGTCAAGATTTTCACTAGAAATTCGAACTTCAAATATAAAGAAGTAAACACACGAAAAAATCAAAGTGAGGTTCAATATATATATCTATCAAAAAAATCGAATAACCTTCCTCAACCCTACCTAATTCCGCCCCAATAACAACTACACAACAATACTACTAATTAAGCAACTATAAGACTATCACCAATTGTGTTATAGAATATAACTTTTTGACCTAGAAGAAAAAATATTATAATTTCAAGAAATATGTATATTAAGACCCCACCTCCCTCCCTCCCCTCTTGTAATTTCATAAGAATTTGACCAAACATGCTAAGTAATTATTTTTCATTCAATTAGAAATGAATCCTGACTGAAATATTTGAGGTTGTTCATATCAAATGAAAATATGTGTAGTATTTCAATTTTTGAGAGCTTGTTCTGGATCGTGTTTTGTCTAGAATTTCTTTACTTAAATTTATGTTTGTATTTATATATTTATGCTTGCATTCTTGTTATATATTGGAATAAAATTGATACATATACCTTTATTTTATTTAAAATTGTTTGGTACACTAAACCTTGAATTAAAGAGATTAACTAATGATATACTATTATTTTTTTTTTGTAATTTATGAAAGAAATTATCGTGGACAAAAAGAAAGCTAGTCAACTCTTTATTTTGATGGTTGTTATGTATTGTTTCGTAGTATATTGAATTATATTATATTATTCTGATGAATACAATATTTTGATAGATTGTATCATTTTTGTCGTTATATAATTCAAATATAACCAATTTAAAGGATCAATCAACAAGAAAAATAGAGTATGAAATAAAACTATCATAAAGGGTATAGTAAATCATAAAAAAATATTTATTAGATAATAAATAAAGTAAAAATAAAAATTTAATAATAACAATGTAACGATGTGACCACACCAAATCATCAATTGTTACATATATTTTTTGTCATTACGTAACATGGGATAGAGGTGGATTCATCTCAACCCCTTTCATACCGTAACATGATTCGCCCATCCACCAATGATGATGATTTTTGACAATACAATATAAATTTTAATAACAATTACAATAAAGAAACATTATATTTAAATTAATAATACTATATATCGAGTAACAATTATCCAAACAAGGTGTTGAAGTGTTTAACTTAAATACTAGTATGGTAAATCACAAGAGTGCCAATTCTAGAAAGAAAGTAACACTCTGTTTGGATCATTGATATCCATTGTTTCATAATGTATTGTATTGTATTATACTCTATTGTACTGTACTGTATGGTAGATACAATGTTTGGCTAGACTGTATTGTTTGTTGTTGTTTAATAACATTTTAATTGTTTGGTTTGATTGTATCGTATTATTTTGTAATTTATAAATTTACTAAAATATCCTTAATTATTCTAGGGTAGGAGGTTTGACTAGAATTAAATAATATAAGGTAAAGGGTAAAATAATATTTTGAAATATTATGTAAAGATATAATTGGAAAAAGAAATTAAGTAACAATGGGAACACACCAAATCAGTTGTTCCATAAAATAGGGGTTTTCATTGTTACGTAACAACGAAATTTAACAATACAATACAATACATTTTAAGTAACAATCAAAACAAACATTGTAGGTATAGTAACGATACAATACAATACAATGAGTAACAATGATCCAAACAGAGTGTAAGTGTCCAACCTCCAACCCTACATTTGTAAGGAGTCTTTTGATTCGAAGACAAGTTATGTTGGGATTAGTTATAATGAGATAAGTTATATTGGGGTAAGTCATGCTAAGGTTTATTATGTTGAGATTTTTTTAATTGGTTGTTTGGTCTGTCAAGTATGTATGACATAATTTCTAAGAATAAGTTGTTTGTTTACAAAAATACCCTCTAAGAATAAGTTGTTTGTTTATAAAAAAGGTTTAAGGGGATACTTGTGTTATTTTACATTTTTATCCCGAGATAAGTATTCCATCCACAAATGGGAATAACTTTTCCCAATCATAATTATTAATTTTGGGATAAGTTATTTCACAAAGGACTGAGAGGTACTATAAACTTATCTCGGAGTTATTTTTCTTTATCGGCCATTTAAGGTATTCTTTTGACCTACCTCAGATTATAAGGAATCATATTAACTCTATCACCCTATCCATTTAGATAAATTAATTATGATTCTTCCTCGTGGGCTCCCAAATACTCAACTATTGAAAGCTCAATTGTCTATGGCTATTTAATATAACTAAGAATTGTGCTACTCCACCATCTTTTGTTATGCAACAACTAGTCTATGATACTATAACAAGTAGTTTGTTTATTAAATATCATGAGAAATCAAATTGTTCGGTAGGACACAATAGAAAAATAATGCAGGAATATTATTTGTTGGATATATACACCTTTTCAATTTGTGTACGTATAACTAATACAAATATTAATTATGCATTCTATTTGATAATATGCTATGTATAATTAATATATGAAAAATTATGACATATTAGCAATGCAAAGAGTTTTAGTACTTGCATTATCATTGTTAAATACAGTCTATCAAAAAAAAATTCATATACTTTCCATTGTATTTGTAAAGGTTATGTTTGTAAACATATATCTTTTTTTAAAAAAATTAAGTAATACACATGCTATTTTTGATACACAAAATCTAACACTTCAAAATAAAAAATCTTAGCATAACTAATGCAAACATTTATCAGTACTACTAATACATCATATTTAACAGTACTATTCTTTACATCTTATCAGACGATCCTAATTAATATCGTATTTCTTTTATTGTATGGTACATCTTGATCATTAGGAACAAAAAAAAAATATCATAGCTTGAACAAAAAATTCTTTAATTGAAATTTCTATCTGAAGCTTTCTCGAACTAGTAAAGAATGAGTGAACATAAGTTCTGCTTAAGTACCTGACATGCAGTTAGCTTAAAATATGTGCCTCAAAATATAAATTCGAGACTTAATTACTGGGAAATCATGATAGTTTAATTGATTGATTAAACTTTAATTTTTATTCTCTAAGTGTCAGATTGATTTCTTATCTTGTGATTTTCTATTCCATTTTTAAAAATGGTAAGAAAATACAAAAAGTGAAAAAGTATCCCAAGAATCTAACGTGGGCCATGCAAACAACGTCACCTTCTAAGGTTAATATGACCTTCGTCTATCAACGCGAAGAATGAATTAATAAACTTGGTAAGCTAATATTTTTCTCCGATCTTGATTTGGGTTCGTAGAAATATTATAGATTTTGATTAAATAATAAGATAATATATTTTCGTAAGATCCTTATATAATTATATATGTAGGTTCTATTAATATTATAAATTAATAATTTTTTAAAATTATAAAAATATATCCAAGACAATTTGGTGAAATATGATTCTACTGTTTTAAGTTTTTTGTTAAAATTTAAATCTAGTTAAAGTTTATCTCTAGTTTTTCTTATTGCATCTGAAAGTTCTAGTGTTGTCTTCTTCAATTTCACCAAAAAAAAAACATGAAGAGTTCCAGATGCGATAAGTGTTTGTTTACGTGTAACTGGTTCCAAAGGTATTGTATTGTCTTCTACTTCATCTTCAACGTTGTTTTCTCTAATGGTATCCATGATTTCTTCTAAGTTCTTGACTTCTGAATATGTATCATTTTCAGCCAGGTAACCGAAAAGGCTATTGACATCCATTTTATTGCGGTAACCAAGATCATTAAGCATGACCTCGAGTTCATGAATGTCATTTTCGGAATAGGGTTCATTTTAATTCTCCGAGGCTTCATTCCCCGAACGAAAACACTCTATAAATTAATAAGTATTAATTTATCAATTAAATAATAAATCTACAAAATAATAATATTTCATGGTCCCGACAATATTTATTTAGAGAGGTTTTATCGAACTAATCAAACATTAGCTATACATAAGTTGAAATAATTATATGTTACGAAGCTAAGTATTTTTTAGAAAATTCTTTTTATTTTTTTAAAATGGTTTTTTTTTTAACATAAAGAAAATAACTATTTAGTGAGATTAGAGAAAATAAAGTTTCACATGTAACAATTTAAAATGATCGTGTTCTTACATTTTTTGGGAGAGACAAATTTTCTACTAAGGTATCATAATATATATAGAGAGATTAGATAATAACAAATTTTTGTAGCTTCATAAATGAGATCTGAGGATGATAGAATTATGCATATTATGTTCTCTACGTTTAGAGATAGAGAAATCATTTTTGATAATTCTCAATTTAAGAAAAAATATTTCAAAGTAGACATAACAAAAATAATTTTTTTAAAAAGTATTACTAAGTATGTTAAAAGAAATAAGCAATAACTATAATAAAGTACAAAAACAGAAAGAAAAAGATACTATTATTACTGATAATAATCATTTTCTAACCTTCTATCCTTCTTTGTACCATCCATAATTTTTTAACAAATGTTATATTTTTGATAACCTAAAATTGCGTTATGTCTGCCTTTTCAACTCTCTTTTACCTTTATCTTATTAAAGCTCTCATATGCCGCACATAAAATTAAAATTCTGACACCTAGCTAAATAACGTAGTTTTTTGGCAAAAGAATGACATTTAACATGTCTTAGCATAAGTGACGGAGCATAAAGTGGCTCCGCCACTATCCACCGTATAACATAGCTTTTCCGCCATTCCTACTTTCATCTCTATTTTCATACTATTTGTTTAGATTACATAATATATAAATACGTTTAAGATAATATTTTTTACTTGTGTATCAAATACAAAAATAAAATAAATAACTCACTTATCTTCCTATTTTTTTTTTAATTATAAATATTTTTCTTCATATTGAACACATCTTTAGAGGATTGAAATTTAAAACAAATATCGTAACAAAATTAAGGAAATTAATTAAATAATATATGCTATATATATATATATATATAATTGATTTATATATGTGTACTGTAATTATTTAACAGATGATGCTCCATCTTTACAGCTAGATCAAGAAATAACTTCTGGATCAAAATATATAGTCTACTATTATTATTTGTTACTCAATTATTAATTTCTTCGTTTCAAAAAAACTTGTTAATTAATTCTCCTTAAATAAAAATCACCCTGACACTATCCAATAAAACAACAATAACAATATATTAATGTGATTCTATAAATGAATTTTGAGGAAGTACAAAATGTATGTTGATTTTATTCCAATCTTTACAGGATTGAGAGATTGTTTAAGATAAATCTTAAGCTAATATCAAACATGGGCTAAAGTTGGACAGGAAAGACATATTTGTTTGGTAGTTAATAGAATTATACACGTATTATTAATTTATAAAAAAATATAAGAAAATTTATGTATTATTTTATGCAGAGATTATTTTTACATGTTTTGGTTATTCATGTACGTACAACTTATTCCATTTTCTATTGTGCATAAAATTACACATAAATTCCCTCACAACTTATACATGTATTAATTCAATAGATTTCCAAATTGTAAATCAAAGACCGTATTAATTTGATATATAGTCCTAACCAACTACCAAATATGATATTACTTATGCGGTATCTAATATATGTATAATATTTTTCATAACTAGCTACCAAATAATTTAAACACTATTCACACATGATATTTATATCAAATCAATAAATAAATAATTAATGTATTTTCATTAAAACTTTTCTCACTTACTCATAATATTATATACAATTACAACTTTCTTTGTTTCCGTCTATACGACAATATTATTTTTGGCCAATCACAATCTTTTATAGTTATACAAATATTATAATATAGGTATATTTAAGATCATAATTTTTTAAATCTATTTAATTACAATTTTCTTTGTTTCTGTTTATACAAAAATATTATTTTTAGCCAATTAAACACAATCTTTTATAGTTATATAAATATTATAACTTATAGTATATATATAAGATCATAAAATTTAAAATTCTTATTTTCACATAAATATTATAAAATATTTTAAAACACAAATATTAACGTCCCCCCCCCCCCCCCAACTTATTTCTTATTATCAAATACAAATACATAGAAATCAAAAGAAAGAGATTTATAGTTTTATTTCATTTATTATTGATTAAAACCCATACCCGATGTAGTTTGGAGTAAATGTTGAAGGGGTAACACCTTGTTTGGAGGGTTAATTTGCCTTTTGTTAGTCAAATACATGTTTATTTTGATTGTTATTTAAATCTTATTATATCATATTATTTAAATTCATCGTCAAGTAATAGCAAAAAGTTCATTCCGTTTAACAATCGATTTGATTTGATCGTATCATTACCTAATATTTTCTTCTCATTTTGTCTTTACTTATTATTCAATAATCATATTTTATTTTTACCTATCTTTTTAGTAGTTCTATCACGTGTTTTTTTAGGTATATCATTCAAATTGTAGATGCGACACATTATGTAATGATGTAAAATAGTATAATTTATTCAAACATTATATATACAACATATTACAATACAATACGATACATTATAAAACAATAAGTAATAAGTAATTGAGATAAAACTTAGGTCACTTTATGAATTTCCACGTGGCAGGCAATGACAGCCTGTACTTTCCTAAAATCTTTATGGTACGTCAGTAAAAATAACCATGGTCTTTTCTGTAATTTGCCGTCAATAATATGCCCATTTTCGTTAACCATAAAAGTAAAAACCATTACATTAATTACTGAACTTTTCCCAAATAATATTTAATCCAAGCCGTCCATTCCAGCCAGCATCTAATCTGAACCGTCCATACGTTTTAAATAAAGCCAATCTCCACCGTCAATAAAATATAAACGGTTCAGATCTTGCCATGCATTGTTATTATGTCATTATATTTTCTCGAATTTCCCTACCAAAAAAGCAAATCATCCACCGTTAAAAAAATCATCGACGGTGATAAATAGGGCCACGTGGCAACATTTATTAAAAATATAACAAATATTTTTATTAAAAAGAATCAGATTTTCTGCCTAAAATTGTAAAAGCCAAAAGGAACCCTAGAGGCTTTTATTTCTAACATTTGGTATTTTTTGTTAGGGTTAAAAAAAAAGTGATACTTATTATTTCGGAAAATTTATTATTTTAAAAAGATAAAAATCAGTTAGGGTTTCAAATCGGACCAAATCACAATCCCTCAATTTCTCTGATCGGAGCCCTAGAATTCATCCTCTTGCATGTGGTGGATCTTCGTCATTCTCGATAATTCCGAGGTAAAGGTACGTGAATTTATTGATTTTGATGTAATCAATTGAGTTGAGAGGAAATGATGCATACAGTTTTTGTGTTTTTTTGTTTAATTTGAAGGGGGTTTTGTGTTTGATTTAGTATTTTGTTGTGGAATTGTGGTTAACAGATCTGGAAGCATGTGTTTGTGTGTGAAAATGATGTGTGATAGGATATGAAATTCGGGGAAGTGGTTGTTTTATTGGGATTAAGTGATTACTGTAGATGGAAAGTGGTGTAGAAGAGAAATCTGGTGGTAGTTCTATAGAGAATTCGAAGAAACAAAGGTCTTTGGATTTGCAGACACTATATAAGTCTGGGGATTTGAAGAAGGGGAAGGTTTCTGTTGGGGAGAGTGATGTTGATGCTACGAAGAAGAAGAAGAAAAAGAAGAGAAAGAGTATAAAAGAGGTGTCATTGGACAAGCCTGAGCCATCTGGTAAAAAGAGTAGGAGTAGTAAGGACGAGGATCATGTGAATGGGGATAGTGTCGGGCCAGCTGAATTGCGGTTATCATCATCGAAGTTGGAGAAAGGATTGGATTACAGCAATCAGCTGAGTGGATTTTCTCTTAAGTTAGATATTAGTGGTAATGCTATTCCAAGGCGACCACGTGGTTTTGTGGGGCGAAGTAAGTTTAATAACGGTCGAGCTTTGCAGTTATCGAGGGTTCAGACTTCTGTCATTGGAAATGACAAGATAGAAGGTGAACTTGACAAAACTGAGGGTGATCAGCTTCCAAAAAAGTGTGCTTTGTCTGGCGGAGAAGCTAAAAGTGATGAACGGAGTTCTAAATTACCTAGTCATTCAGCTGGCAATGGTGTTACTGTCAAGGTAAAGAGAAAGAGAAGTGTTGACGATTCCCGAAAAAAGAAAAAAGATAAGGTAAGTTCAAGTCGGCATGTTAAAGAAGATGGTCATGTAGCTGTAAATAATGGTGAAACATCTTCTGGAAAGCACCTGAGTACTCGTAACAAGAGAAAGGATTCGTCATCTAGGAGTAGAAAATCTGTAAAGAATGATGTACCATCTGGAGATAATTTAGAAAGCTTTCGTCAAGGTTCTCTGAATGATGATGATGAGGTGAACCTTGAGCAGAATGCATGCATGATGCTGTCATCGAGATTTGACCCTAGTTGTACAGGGTTTTCTTCAAAAAGCAGATCTTCAGCATCGCAATCTGCTGAACGATTATCTTCTTTACTCACTTCTGGTCAGGATTTTGTTAGTCGGGAGGGGAATTCCTTGACTGGATCAGAATCTGTATCAGTTGATACTGCTAGCAGAGTTCTACGACCAAGACAGAATCTCAAAGAGAGGGGTATTTCTAGGAAACGCCGTCATTTCTATGAAGTTCTTCCTAGGGACTTGGATGCTTACTGGCTATTGAACCGAAGGATTAAAGTCTTCTGGCCATTGGATGAGAGTTGGTATTATGGTCTTTTGAATGATTACGATCCAGAGAGGAAACTCCATCATGTTAAATATGATGATCGAGATGAGGAATGGATAAACCTAGAAAGTGAGAGGTTTAAACTTTTGCTTTTCCCTGGGGAGGTACCGGGAAAAAGGAAACTCAGAAAATCTGCAAATGCTACAGAAAGCATTGACGAAAGAAAACTTGACTTGGTCGTAGATGATGACAGCCACCAAGGTAACTGTCTGGACTCTGAGCCCATTATATCTTGGTTGGCTCGATCATCTCGTCGAGTAAAGTCTTCTCCTTCCAGGCCATTGAAGAAACAGAAAACATTACAGTTATCTACACCTGTTGTGTCATCACCGGTGCATGTCAAAACTGACGGCACAGGCTGGAATTTAGGTTCCTTGAACAGCTGTATAGGCAGGACAGATAATGATGTTCTATTGCCAGAGAAACTGATTGATCATAATATGGCTGAGAATTCTTTTGTCGAAAGTCATAGCAGCCCCAATGATGGAAAACCTGTTGTTTATGTTCGAAAACGTTTCCGTAAGATGGATGGACTTCCTGTGTATGAAGCTGACAAAGCTTATGTAGCTGATATACCTACTGTTTCTGTAGCACCAGTTGTGGATGAATTACAGAACTACAAATCCAGTTTTAGGTGCATCCCTGGCCCTCAGAGTGAGAAGTTTCTGTCTGCAATTGATGATGAAGGGGTGCTAAGGTTACACAGGCCATTGCTAGAAGCTAAGCAATTCAGGGTGGAAATATGCCTACCCGTTTTGCCTTTGTTGCTGCTTGAAGCAGAACAGAGTTGGTTATCTCGCTCTGTTTTGCTACTGCAGCATGGTGCCATTATGATAAGGTGGCCAGCTTTTTTTTTAGAGATGCTTTTTGTTGATAATGTAGTCGGACTCAGGTTTCTTTTATTTGAGTGTTGCCTCAACCATGCCGTGGCCTTTATTTTCTTTGTCCTAACATTATTCAATCAAGCTGATGAAGAGTGGAGGTATGAAAGTCTTCAGTTACCTGTAACTTCAGTAAGGTTTAGGCTGTCTTCTATTCAGGATTCTAGGAAGCAGCAATCTTTTGCATTTTCCTGTTTCTCCAAACTCAAAAACTCAAAATGGTTATACCTGGACTCCAAGCTTCAGAAACGTAGTTTGCTTGCTAGGCAGCTGCCTCTGTCTGAGTGCTCATATGAGAATATCAAGTCCCTCAATTGCAGAAGTGACCAATTGCAGTTCAACGCTCATGCAGACCCTTCCTCATTTAAGGTATTTCTTGTTCTCAATGTGATGTGTACGGTTGCTATATCTTTTTTGTTCTTCTTTCTGATCTGTCTTATTAAGGTACTTACTGTTCTTAATTCTATAGAATATTGGTAGGATTGTATGATATTTCTCCTTTTTCTTCTTTCTGCTGTTCTTTATTTTTTCCCTTCCATCTTTCTAGATTTTACTATTTTGTTCTTTACATCCATATGTTATATACTTGCAGAAGAAGTTTGTGCCAGATTGTCTCCCCAAAGGCACCTCGACAGAGTGTTGCAGTGCAAGGTTTACTAGTTCTACTCTTAGTTCTGCAATGAAGCTTGGAAGAGTTCCTCCTTTTGCTCTTTCATTTGCTGCTGCACCCACTTTCTTCATATGTCTACATCTTAGGTTACTCATGGAACACAACTTTGCCTGCGTTAGCCTTCAAGATTATAGTTCTATAAATGCTTGCCAGCCAGTTAAAAATGATGGCAGCTGGGTGAAGAGCTCTGAGATCGCTGGGTCTGAGGATATTGCAGAAACTTCATTTACTGGAGCTAGTTCTGCTGGAGGGTCATCATTTGCTGAATGGCAGCTGGGAAGTTTGGCATGTAAACAACAGCTGGGGAGTACGCGTGTTCCATTGAAGTCATCTCAAAATTGTCAATTAGATGTTTCCCGGAGCTCTTTCACCGCCAAACATTCTGAATTGGACACGTCTGATGTGACTGTTGTGTCAAACAATTTGGAATCTGATGATCAAGTATTGGACCAGTTCGTTGGATCTCCAGGGAGAAGACATTCTAAGAATTTATCTCACCGCTTGTCTAATGCTCGATGCCATTCTGGTTTGGTGGGGATGAGTGTTGTAATTCCATCATCTGACCAAGTTGAGGGACTATCTGATGGAAAAGAAATTATCGTGGGAGAGGCGTCTCATTTGAGTCTGAATACAGGTGATGACCTGACTTCCAGCCCAAATCATACTGTTACAAGTGATGTGGTACGGAGCTCTAATATTACTGGAATGGGTGATCGCATTGTCCAGAGTCCCAACCCTTCAGGCCCAGGAGGTTTGCCACATCGTAAAAGAAACAGCTCTAGTTCTTCTCCTTTTGGAGAAATTTCACCTGTATGGGTTGATGGCAAGGCCAATTTTACAGGGGGTGGATTTGGCAATGGCCCAAAGAGACCTCGAACGCAGGTGCAGTACACACTGCCAGGTTATGACTTCAGTTCAATGCACAAAAATCACAGCCCACGAACTCTTCCGTATAAAAGAATTAGAAGAGCTAGTGAGAAGAAGAATGCAGATAGTTGTGGTGGTTCACAGAGAAATATTGAGTTACTAGCTTGCAATTCAAATGTGTTGATTACTCTTGAGGGGGTCAAAGGGTGGAGAGAATTTGGTGCACGTATAGTCCTGGAAATTGCTGGTCACAATGAATGGAGGATTGCTGTCAAATTTTCTGGAATTACCAAGTATTCATATAAAGTTCATAATGTTTTGCAGCCTGGCTCTACCAATCGCTTTACGCATGCCATGATGTGGAAAGGGGGGAAGGATTGGGTCCTGGAGTTCCCTGACAGAAGCCAGTGGATGTTGTTCAAGGAGTTGCATGAAGAGTGTTATAACAGGAATATACGTGCTGCCTCAGTTAAAAACATCCCTATTCCTGGTGTTCGTTTGATAGAAGAAATCGAAGATTATGCATCCGAAGTCTCCTTCATTCGCTCTTCACCAAAGTACTATCGACAGGCAGAAAGTGATGTTGAAATGGCCATGGATCCGTCACGTATACTGTATGACATGGATAGTGAGGATGAGCAGTGGTTATCCAAGAATAATTTTTCTTTCTCTGGTGAGAGTAAACATGAAGAGATATCTGACGAATTCTTTGAGAAGGCCATGGACATGTTTGAGAAAGTTGCATATGCCCGACATCGTGATCACTTTGCGCCTAATGAGCTGGAAGAGCTGATGGTTGGTGTAGGGCCAATGGAAGTAGTTAAATCCATTCATGAGCATTGGCAGAATAAGCGGCAGAAGAATGGCATGGCATTAGTACGCCATCTCCAGGTACGATTACATTGAAATTGACTACTTTAAATTACACTAACAGACTAGTGCCAGCATGCTCCTGTGTCCGTACACCTGTAGGCTGTTATTAGCTGTTGAAAAAATGTATTTGACAAGTGCCAAATTGTTTGACTGGCAGTCTTGTCATAAACTTATAATATTTCTTTTCTCAACAAGCTTAGATTTAAACAAACTTTTAAGGGGTTAGAATCCATTATCTTTGGCCTTGGAATCTATTACTTGTGGGATTTGACCAAGTTTGGTAGTTTTCCCCCCTGCAAATGGAGAAGGGACAAAATTGTTTATGTGATAACTTACTTAACAAAAGAATTGTTTATACAATATTTCTTTGACTTTTGCTTCTTTCTTCCTTCTTAATAATCTGGCGTCCCTATGGTGTCTGGACCAAAACTATTAAAATTGTAATGCTTTTTGTTTATTCCACAAGATGGTCTGCTTCAGTTCACAGTACTCGAGCATCTCTTTGTAGAGCAATATATTCTACTTTAAGTGGGCATCACATTATGCCCAATAGTTTGACTTGGTTAATATGGACAATGTTTTCCTTTCCATTTTCTGTGCATGCCACCTTAGCGGAGTCTGCGTTGCATTACCTAGTATCATCCATTGACCTCCATATAATTAAGAAACACTGTCCATATTAATAATTTGTCTTCAGTGTAGAAGAAGATGTGTAACTGATTCTGTAATTTGTTCACAGACGTAGCACCTGCTGTCTATATCTCATCCTGTGTAAAATTAGGACGTGCCTTGGTTTTCTGTGTCTATTTTCCATGACAAGTTCTTCTATGTCCTTGCTTGACTAGGATCTTATAACATGATTTACCTGTAAAGACTCCACTTTTACTGCTTGTCCAGTGTCTAGAGTTACTTAAATTTTCCCTTTCAATTACCCAAGAGTGTGGCCTAGTGGTCAATGAAGTGGGTTGAGCACCATGAGGTCACAGGTTCAATTCCCAGAGACAAAACAGTAGGTGAATTCTTTTTTGATGACAAGGGAAACCTGCAGCCGCTACCCTTTGGGTGCGCACATGGTAAAACCCTTGCACCTATGCAATAGCTTGCAAACCACACAGGAGAGGTAACCCGTGGAATTAGTTGGTATGCCTTCATGAGATTCCCCATTAAAAGAACTTCTGAAGATTCCATTCTGTATTGTTAAGACAGTCTTCAACAGTGCAGTTTTATCAGGTATCAGACTGAAAAAGTTGTGAAAACATATATCTTGAACCCATCTTGTGTAGGCAAGAGCCAACCTAAGTTTGTGTGCAGCCTTCATGAGATTTAATCTTTAAAGATGTTCATTTTGAGACATGGGCCGTTTGATGGTTGAGAGATGAGATACCGTGTTCCATCTGTTTGTCACTTTAGAACTTCATGTGTGTCCCAATTTTATTGTGCTGTTGTCTTTACTGTGCTTTTAATTGTCCTGGCTAGCTTTTGCCGTCTTTAAGTGATAAAAAGGCACCCCCTTGATTGCTTTCTTAAGTGAATGCTGTGTTTACTTGTAAGCTATCGATCTTGCTTTATCATATTCTAATATTATTTGCCTTTAGTTATCTGATGGTGATGATGTTGCCTGTTTAAGCATCAAATTTTGCATGTCACAGTCAATAAGCTATTGAGACACTATAATTTAGTTTGTCTCATCCATCTAGGAGGAATTGTCTTGGATTAGTGGAATGCCAAATATACTTGCAAAAGATAGAATGCAAAATATGCTCACCAAAAAATGGAATGCAAAGTATATTGACCATTGGATCCTTGATACTCTATGATCTAACTGGTTTTGGCTGACTCACTTTGCTTTTGGTAAACTGGGGATCCTGGGTGTGTATATTAACTTTTTTCTGAGACAGAACACTTTTGTGCCACCATGACTCCTCATTTTCATTGATGCACCCATAAAGAAAGAGTATAACAATGTATGGAACCTTGTATGGTCCTTAAAGTAAGCAATTATCTTGCTAAAACCTGAGCCATACCCTTTTTTATGGCTTGTTGATTACCTGAACTTTATTTTCCTTGACATACTCATATGATGAAAGGTATAGCATGATATAGGAGACCTTATGTGGTTTTATAGATTCCATGGTATGATGGATATTTTGCTGGAGACTGGAACTGTATTTCTGATTGATACCCTTTCATGTGTCTTGTCTTCATGTGAGCTGTCAATTTCAGATTAATATCCTTCACGTGTCTTGTCTCTCTACTGATCATATTTTTATTTTTTTGATTGTTAATTCTCCTCATATTTCTTAAAAGCCTTGATGATTATGTTTTCTGTTGTATTCCATGCAAGAAAAATTTACTGTTTTCTGTTGTATTTTTTTGATCGTTAATTCTCTTTTCTTCAGCCGCCCCTTTGGGAGAGGTATCAGCAGCAACTGAAGGAATGGGAACAAGCAATGTCAAATGCGAGTTTTGGCTTTGCTAGCGTATGCCAGAAGAAAGCAGCTTCCATGGAGAAACCACCTATGTCTGCATTTTGTTTGAAGCCTCGAGGTCTGGAGGTTCCAAACAAGGGCTCAAAACAACGATCACAGAGAAAAATCTCAGTTTCAGGACACAATCATGTTGTCTCAAGAGATCAAGACGGTCTTCATCCCTTTGGTACTTCTCTAGCCAACTTGCTATCATCCTCACCCTTTGTTTGGAAGAATTCATTATTTTTCTTACTGTTGCTCAACTACTTTATACTTTATAGTGATTTTTTAAATTTGTCATTTTTCTTCATAGGGAGAAGATCAAATGGATATTCACATGGAGATGAGATGATTATGTATCCAAGCCATGAATATTCAGATGGTTCTCCTATGCTTCATGCGTCACCCCGAGTTTTTTCACCACGAGAAGCTTCTGGGTTTGGATTTTTTTCCTTGAACTCAGATGTGTCTGATTGGAATCAACCCAAATTTTATAGGAACAAACCAAAGAAGATTGGGTCGTTTCACTCTCACAGTAATCAGCATATGGTGGCTGTAAATGATCAGAGAACTGTCGTTAAGCGAAATGGGGTTCATAGGTGGAATATGAGCTTACCTGGGAGGTCTAATAAGAAGCATTACCATCCTGAAGGATCTCGTGGGTCTGCAATTGAGCAATTTGACAGTTCAGATCTTCATGAGTTCAGGTTGCGTGACGCCTCCGGAGCAGCACAGCATGCTCTTAACGTGGCAAAGCTGAAGAGGGAGAAGGCCCAAAGGTTACTCTATAGAGCTGATCTAGCCATCCATAAAGCTGTTGTTGCTCTCATGACTGCTGAGGCAATCAAAGCTGCTGCTGAGAGCGCAAATGGTGATGGTTAGGTTGTGACTTGTGTCTGAGTATGGTGATTACCAGGAATCAAGTTCTCTGATCCCTGCGAATGGTGTGTCCAGTCAAAGCTTTGGGAGGTGCTCATTTTGCTGGTATAGGATCCACCATTGTTGATAGCATTTAGTAGGATTTTCAACATAGGTTGCTGGGATATTCTTGTAGCAGAGTTTTACTTTTTGCCTAGGTCATGATTCTATGTACTTCAATTATACATAGTCATAGTCTTAAGGCAATTTCAGTACATAGCTTTTAGCCTTTCCTCGCCCGCTAGTGTTCCGGGAGGAGCAGGTTTTTCCAGTTCATTGTAACTGAAGGGCTCTTGCCGGTGAAGGGGTGCATGGAATTTTGCTATGCTCATCATTGTACAGATTTTTATCAATGTTTCCCCCCACCCTTCTTTTAGCTTTTCGGCGTCTTTATTAACCTACTTACCCTTAGCATAGTGCTTGATGCTGAAGGTGCAATTGCCCAGAAATAATGTAATACATCTGTTGAAAAGCAAATTACATATTTTTGTTTGGGCTATGAAGCGTCTATTATTTGTGTTTCGCTAATGTTGAACGTACTATTCATATTTTATGTTTAAGGTTATTAAGCTTATAATTCTTAGCAATTTTTATTTGACATGAACATTTCTAGTAAAACTATCAAACCATAAGCAACTTAAAAAAAATACAATCATATGCTACTTATACATTTTCCTTATTTTCAGCCTAAAATTCTCCCACCATGTATATATCACTCAAATTCTCTCCCAAATCACGCTTCTTTCTTCCCAAACATACAAAAACAACAAGAAGAATCTATCAGTTGTATCTGATATCTAAATTTGTACATGCTTTTTAAATAGACACCTACGTTAATACAAATTTAAGAGCGTATAGAATTCACCATGTGTTTTAGAAATTTAGAGCCTATTTAAATTAACTTATTTTAGGTCAAAACAATTTTGAAGCACTTTTGAAGAGTAGGGATAACTTAAAAAAGTACGTACTTACAAGGCACAAACACTTTGTTTTGAGCTAAATGATAAAAATAAACCAAACGCTAACTTATAGGCTCATAATCCCCTCACAATATTCAAAGACACATCACATCATCTACTCTTAATATATTTTTATCAAAATAATATTCGAGGCAACTCCCATTAGTGTGTGTGTGTTTGCAACTAAAAAATCAAAATGCCACACACAAACTTTGAACTCAAATTGAGACAAAATTTGATGCACTTAATGAAAATATCAAGCAAATGCAACCACCCCATAAGAACATTTGAAATCATTTAGAACTTCATTAACAAATAAGGTGCTAACGCTTCATATAGCCCAAACTAAAATTTGTGATTTGCTTTTTCAAGAGATGTATTATATTATTTCGAGCAATTGCTCCATCAACATTAAACACTAGCAGCTAAGGGTACGTAAGTCAATCAATAAAGACACCGAAAAGCTAAAAGAAAGGGAAAACATTGATAAAACCTATACAATGATGAGCATAGCAAAATTCCATCAGTGTCACTGCATCAAAAATGATCTTTATGGGCAAGAGCCTTTTAGAAAAACCTGCTCCCCGGAACTCTAGCGGGAAAGGAAAGTCTAAAAACTATGTGACTATGTATAATTGGAGAACATAGAGATCATGACCTATGCAAAAAGCTTTGGCTGAACAATGCCATTCGCAGGGATCAGAGAATAAAAGAGAGAGTGTATTACACAAACTATAGATGTGTGTTTCTCAAACTATTAAGTGATAGTTTAGTAGTTAATATTTCAGATGGTCACTCAACTCTTCTCTCAGAAAATCACTCAACTTTGAATTTTAACTTAAAAGTCACTCAACTATGCTCTCTTTTCTCAGAAAGTCACTCAACTTTGAATTTTAACTCAAAAGCCACTCAACTATTCATTCTTTTCTCAAAAAGTCACTCAACCGATTTAATCAATATTTTAATTAAAATCTACAAATATAAATTTCTTATTTAAAAACCAAAATTCTAAAAAATAAAAAGAATACCATTTAAATCATTTAGTGACCCATTTAATTTTATTTTACCCAGAAAATCAATAAGATGCAAAACTAGCTGCTACTAGATGATACTTAGATCAGTCTTCTTCACAATCAAAGCAGAATTGCCAGAAACGCAGCAAAATAAGAGATGATGAAAAACATTGTTCTACGATGTAATCATACTTCTCTTCTTAACTTGAAAGGCAAATTCAATTAGCTTGTTAGCTTTCATGTCCTGCAACTAAGCAGCAAATTTTAATTAAATGGGTCATTAAATGATTTAAATGGTATTTTCTTATTTTTTAGAGTTTTGTTTTTAAATAAAAAATTTATATCAATAAATTTTAATTAAAATATCAATTAAATAGGTTGAGTGACATTCTGAGAAAAAAATAGATAATTGAGTGATTTTTGAGTTAAAATTCAAAGTTGAGTGACTTTCTGAGAAAAGAGAGCATAGTTGAGTGAACTTTTGAGTTACTATTCAAAGTTGAGTGACTTTCTGAGAGAAAAGTGCATAGTTGAGTGACCATATGAGATATTAACTCGATAGTTTAGATATGAAACTCATACTTTCAACAGTTTTGACACTTCTCTTATATTATTTTGGGCAATTGCTCCTTCTGCCATCTTTTGACCTATTTCAACAACAATGGTGTTGTCACGCAAGATGAGCACGTGAAGAAGCACTACTATAATCCCAAACTAGTGCAAAAATGCTACATGACACTCCCAATTTGAATTATCTTCTTCATTCAATAGACCCATTACTATCTTCCCCAAATTCTCCATTGACAGTCGTTGGCGAATTTTAATTTCTTCATATTTTGTTTGAAAGTTATGAAATCAATTAATCTATTGTGATTGGGTTTTAAGAGATATTATTCTTATAATTTTCAAATGCAAACTTGAACACATTTGTAATAACGAGAACAGTAAAGTTGCGCATAAGTTATAACAATGTGTGCAAACATGGAAACTCCGTGGTCAGAGGACAACTTAGCTAGAATATTTTTTTCCAATATAAATATTTAATTCTTTTCTAATAAGCTCTTGCAACTTGACGGTTTTAATGTTTGGTTGCTCAATTATTCTTTCTTTGTATATATATATATTTTTTTTTTCTTGAACTGAATATTTGATCACTAATTAACTAAATTCTTGTACACTTGCAAACATCAAACCTATTTCCCAATCAACCTCCTCACCATCTTCACAATATATTTTTTCCTCTAATTCAAAGTCGGAAACTTCATCATTTGAATAATATAGTTTCCCATCCCCTAACTTACCTAATAAGCTATTCTTATTATCAACATTTGTCTCATCATATTCTATATTTGGCCCTTTTTCACTAGAACTAATCTGTTCAACGGGTGTAACTCTTGATTTTTTATTTGACCTATTGAATTACCTTTCGAAAGTATTGAAATTCCTATACTCACCACGAACATCATTATCTATATTCTTTTCATTATTATCCCTTTCAGATTCATTCTATGAGATCTCACGATTTAGATTTTCATTTATTTGAGGCTTAACATGAGTACTAGAAAACTGAAAAGAAGGGTTGAAACTTGAACGGTTCAACAAGAAAATTAGAAGGCTGAAAAGAAAGGTTGGAAGTTCAATATGAAGAGTAAAAGATTCAACAAAATGACTATAATGCTTAGTAAAAAGGTTGAAAGATTCAAAATTAGGACTAAAAGACTTATGTGATGACCCTCCATGTCATCACACCTTATAAGGGTCACATAAGTGCCGCATGACACAGAGTTGTCCATGGGGAGGGCTTACATAGGAAAAAGACTAGTCCTTATGGATGATTCTAGAAAAATATGGAGATTTCTCATGAAGGCCCCTAGAATATTCTAGGCAAGTAAAGAATTATAGAGAAAGGACCTAAATATAAATATGTAGGGACTTATGTAGAAATAATTATTTACACTTTGGGTCCTAATTAAGTAGTATAAATAGAGGGACATCCATTTGTAAAATCATCAAGCAAAATTCAATTAAAGTTCTTTATACAATTCTTCCTAACAATCCTCTAGTGTTCTTTCTTCCATTCTTTTAGCGATTCTTATGGTCTTAGGCTGACTTGACATAACAAGATCGTGAGCAAGTTGTCAAGTGCCGCAGAATGTGCTTAGTAAAAGACTAAGAGGTCGTTTGGTAGAGTGTATTAGCAAAAATAATGCATGCATTAATTATATGTATTAGTAATTCCTTGTTTGGCGCATTTTTTCATGCTATGTATAACTAATGTTTGTATTAGTTATACACTCTATTGTATATTGAGGAGTGTATTACTAATACCATGGATTTTTAGGTATTAGTAATGCAAAGGATTTAATACATGCATTAATATGGTTAAAGACCCAAGTACCCCTCAAAAGTGCTTTTACATCTTTTTCACCATAATTGTGATGGATTCTTTTGTAAATAAATATTTGTATACAATGCATAACTAATACAAGTATAATTAACATGCATTACTTATACACTCTATTGGGTATTATTTCTATACACTCGACCAAACGACCCCTAATAATGTGGTATCAGAGCAAGATTACAACTAAGAAATGACAAACGACAACAAAATCAATGATGCTAACACTCAAGCCATCGTCACCCAAGATGTTGCCGGCAAAAATAAAGGGCTTACACCCCAAGAACCTTTTACTATTGAAGCGAGCGAGGATGATGTGAAGGTCCTACCTAAGGATGTCTTGCTTTGTAGAGAATGGGTTGCGAAGGTTAATACAGAGTTGGATGCAGTCGACATATTTGACCAACACTTGGAGAAAGTAGAAGACACTCTAAGTGTTCTTGAGGGGTGCACTCTTGAAGAGATTGAAAGTATGAAGAGAGTGAAAGCATCAGAAGTGACTTGGTTGAGCGTACACAAACTGAGATAGAGACGAGGCAAGCCATCTCTACCTTAGAGTGCAGGCTCATGGAGGTGTTGAGCACTATCAATGCCATAAAGCCAAAGAGACAGGCACTCGAAGAGCTGGTCAACATTGGTGTGATTGAGACCTCTAGGAATGTTATTGTTACGAGGGATGCTAAGATAAAGGCTCCCAAGCCACCAGTGTTCAAAGGGTTCTGATACATAAAAAGTAGAAACTTTCTTTGGCACTTGGAGAACTATTTTCGACATGAAAATTCAAAGGATGACAATGCCATGCTATGGTGAAAATGAAAATCGGCTAATGCTTAGAGATATCTACTCATAATTAACATATGGAATCAGTTTAAGGTCAAGTTCAAGCATCAGTTTTTTCCAAATAATATCGTTTACGAGGCAAGAAGAAAACTTAGGGAGTTGAAGCACATGGAGCATACGGGGCTACATCAAGGAGTTCACGAACCTTACGTTTAATATCCTCAACCTTACCAATGATGACTTGTTATTTCACTTTATGGACAGGTTGCAAAATTGGGCTAAGAAGGGATTGCAACACCGACGAGTCACTAATGTAGACCAAGCCATAATGGTGGTTAAGTCTTTAATATATTTATGGATAGAGAAGTATGACAAAGACAGAGACAATGAGTCAGAGGATGACATTGCTAAGGTGGAGAAGATTGTAGAAAAATCAAGAAAGTATATCAACAACACCACAAAACTAAAAATACCCACACGTTTGATAACAAGAGGTAAATTGATCGCCAGAGCTACACAAAAGAAAGCACATTTCAAGGGGAATGAATACTACATATGCAGAGGGTACATAGCTTCAAGGATTATCCCGACTTAAAAAGTCTTAGCGTTATTTTTAACAAAGAGAGAATGTCACAGGTAACCTTATCAATCTTAAATTCAACCAAAAATATCACCTATATTGAAGAACTAACATAAAAAGAACATTCTGTTGTATATCCTAGATCCTTTATATAGTCTCTCAAATCAAAATAAGATATTCTATTAGTGTCATCTTCAAGAACTTAATCATAGATCCATCAACGTAATAAAATGAAAGAACAAATACAATTTGGCCTTCTGATACCATCTTAAAGTTATTTAACAAATGACATATTAACAAGCCCTAAAAATACAATTGCAAACAAATTTCAAAATCACTAAATCAGTGAAAGTTACAAACAATTTCAAACCACAATCATTCCTAAACCAACACTACATACACATGAATAAATAGATTACACAACAACAAGATAACAAAGGAAATATCAACAAATTACTATAGAGATGCTTTCTTTTAAAAAAAAAAAACAAACTACTATATAAAAGAACTTCCTTTTAAAAAAAACCCATCCAAATCAAGAAATCACTAACCTAGCCTGTAAGGCTTCACTTCTTTGTTTCGACACCACAAATAAGGAGATTTTAATCGCGATGCTCCAAACTTATTTCGACTCTTGAAATTTCTTAGGACGGCCGAAGAGAGAGGGTAGGTCAAAGAGAGAGGATAGATTGAAATTTCTTAGGGTTTTAGGTTAGAAAACGAGTGTATCAAGGTAAAATTCTACCTTTATTAAGTGAGTATGAAAAAATAATTAATAATGTTATTGTAATTGAGGGTGAGACACACGACAACCCAACTGGTATAAAAATATATTTATTGTAGATTTAATTGGTTTCTTTGGGTGTAGGATCTTCCATAAACTTTAAGTGTCTACTATAAAAACAAGTAAAGATTTTATGCGACTATATATATTCTCTTTTTCTTCTAAGTATGAAGATATACATAACTACACGAAATATTGACTTATTTGATGAATATACCAGTGAATATTTAACACAACACACATGTATATATCATTGATCAAATATACATATATCTATACATTGTATAAAATTGATACTGGATACATAAAATTAATATTGAATACACTAGATGAAATTGATACTGAATACAGATACAATGGTTAACATAGATATATGAAATTGTAAAATATATATATACATTATAAAAATATAGATACAAAAAGTCATTGTGAATCACAAATACCGTGATTTGACTTTTTTAAAGACATGTAACTCATAATCTATTGAATAAAGATTAAATTTATTATGTAATAGTGTATTAAAATGGAATTAATAAAATTTAATTTTTTTAAAAATAACATAAATACGAATTTCCTAACTATGAAACAACAAATCAGATTCATATTAATGAAAAAACTATATAACTAAAGTATGCAAAATCTTGAAAAATCATTATAGGTGTGATTTTCCTTCTGTTTAATGCCCTCTCTCGTGTAATTGGAGAGAAGTTGACAACGACGGAAGATTGTAGGAGTAGTGGGGATGCAAAAATAATGTGAGATAAGACAAATGGTTGCATTAGAGAAGAACCTAGAGAGGTGATAGGGGTGTCGAATGACAACTTCCATGGACGTCGAGGGGATCGGTGGTGGAATGGAGAAGTTCAAGGCAAAGAAAGTTTTGTATGCGAAGTGGATAGATTGCACGGATGAGGAAAAGAAGCAGGCAGATAGGTAATTATATAAGGTGGCAAGGGCGAAGGTTAAGTTAGCGGTTACAACAGTTAAGAAAACAACTTTTGAAAGACTATATATTGAACTAGGAGATAAAGGCAAAGATAAGAAATTCTACGGGCTAGAAAAGGTAAGATAAACAAAGGCCCAAGATCTGGATCAAATAAAGTGTAGCAAGGATGAAGAAGGTCATGTGTTAGCAGAGGAGACCCTCATTAAGCTAAGATGACAAGCATACTTTCATCAAATTTTGACAAAAAAAAAGTACAAAGTCATTGTGCTAGGTGAGTTAGAGCACTCTGAGAAACATCAGGACTTTAGGTCTTTTAGGCGTATTGAGGTTGAAGGAAGTGAAACATACTATAAGTAAAATGAGTAGGCAAAAAATGACAAGACCAGATAAGGTTTTGGTGGAGATTTGGAAAAGCACGAATAAAGTAGGTTTGAAGTGGTTAACTAAATTGTTCAATGTCATTTTTCAGAAAGCTAAGATGCCTGAGGAATGGATGTGGAGTACAATGGTTCCGTTGTATAAGAACAAGGGTGATATACAAAATTGCAAATATCGTAAAGATATTAAATTGTTAAGTTACACTATGAAAGATTGGAGAGAGTGGTCGAGATGAGAGTGAGAAGGGGTGTGGCTATATTTATGAGAATCAGTTTGATTTTATACCAGAGTGATCAACCAAAAAATCTATTCATCTTGTGAGGAGACTAATGGAAAAATATCAGAAAAGAAAAATGCACTTACATATGGTGTTCATTGACCAAGAGAAGGCTTACGATAAAGTATCGATGAAGGTATTGTGGCGATGCCCAGAGGCAAGAGGTGTATCGATGGTCTATATTAGGGCGCTAAAGGATATGTACAGAAAATTCAAAACGTGGGTAAGAATAGCGGGATGAATCTCGAAGAACTTTAATGTATAGGTGGGGTTACATCAAAGGTCAACTCTTAGTCCATTTCTATTTACTTTGGTGATTGATGTATTGATGCGAGACATTTTAGATGAGGTGCCATGGTGTATGTTATTTGTAGATTACATAGTCTTGATTGATAAGACACGTAATGGAGTGTATACTAAGTTATAGGTGTGGAGATAAACTTTAGAGACTAAAGATTTCAGGTTTAGCAGGACTAAGATGGAATATGTGGAGTACAAATTCAATGATGTGATGCATTTGGTAGACGTGAAAGTGAGGCTTGACACTCAAAAAAATATGCCCAAAAGAGATAAATTCAAGTATCTTGAGTCTATATTGTAGGGGAGTGAGGTTATCAACAATGATACCACACACCATATTGATGCGATGTGGATAATGTGGAGGCTGGCCTCTGGAGTCTTGTGTGATAAAAAGGTACTACAAAAACTCAAAGGTAAGTTCTATAGAGTGATGGTTAGACCAACTTTGTTGTATGTGACTTGAGTGTTGAAAAGTCAAGAAATTTCATGTACAAAAGATGCATGTTGTGGAGATGAGGAAGTTAAGGTGGATGTGGTTGTTTTATTTAAAAATATTAACTGGACTGGTTTTAAAGTCACCACTTAATTTTTAAGAAAAATCAAGAAAACTGTTGTTTTCAAAAGACTAAAACAGAAATCTAGTGAAAACTTAAAAAGGGTTCAAGGTTCTTATTAACATTCTAGAAAGGTTTTAAAAGCACCTAGAATGTCCACTAATGTGGTTATCCGACAATTAATTATTTGGCTAAATTCGTTTGACTTATCTTAAATTTGCAAAAAAGTGAATTACTTTATAGTTGAGACCTATTTTAATAGAAAAATAGTGAAATATTATCTAAGTGAAGTATTTCATAATTTTTTTTTTTTTTTTTTTAAAGTCAAGTGAAAGATGAGTAATTTAGTTGAGTAATTAATTCAAAATGGGTGTCTTTCGGGGATTTGAATATTTTCGACCTTAAGATTAACGACAAATATCGAGTAAATAAACATAATAAAAATGAATAAGGAAAGAGACTTGGGCCCAAGTATGGTTTTTCTGTCCGCCTGGACCAGTACTTGGGCCTAATTTCGTTTTGGGACCAAAGACCCAATATTCAACACCTGTCCTAAACTAATCTTTGAATTTTGCTTCTCTTTGCAACCCTTGTCTCCTTGTACCTGTCCTAGTAACTAACAAATAATAATAATTACAATAAATGGGACTAGGCCCAAAAATAACAAAATACAAGTTTCTTTTTGTGCAAAGAATGGGCCTTTGGCCCAATCTTTCGATCCTTCTTTGCTTCGAATCCTTTCAACTCCAAGACCTGTTCATCGATATTCACGGCTGTCCGACTCAAAAAGAGGAATTCGAGCCTTTGCGGCTCTCCCGAAATGCAAAGAAAAGGAGGAGTTTGTAGTGAACTCGGACATATTTCACATGCAAAAGAAACAATAGGATAAAAACATAAGAGTCTTGCTGATTCAAATGTGATTAAGGGAACACATAATGAAAATGTAAAGCACCAAACTTAGGAGCACCCTACTGTATCAATCTAGAGAATGCAACTGAGAAGCATGAATAAGGTAATTCAAATGAGATATCCTTAAAATTGCTGAGAACAGATCACCAAATGAGTAAGACATGTAGAAATGATGAAGGCAAAATAATGATAGCAACGAATATAAAACAAGGATATAAGACTTATCGAAAATCTCAAATAAGACATTAACCTTTTTGAGATGTTATAAGTAATTAAGACATTAACCCTTTTTGAGATGTTAGCAATTCCTTATCGAAAATCTCAAATACGACTTCTCATCTATGACAAAACAAAATTAAACAAAAAAAAAAAAAAGAACTAGAAACTAGCATTTAGACAAAGTCATCTAGTAAGACCAAAATAAATTTGTTTCTCATGATTTTTAGACTATTCATGATCAAATACGGAGTAGCTGAACTATATTAATCACGTATGCACAAATTATCTATTGTTATACACATTACAAATCATACCATATAATATGTTTTCCAAATAAACTAACAGAATGGCAAATTCTAACCATTTTATATTAACAGACAATAGAATAGCATATATTTTAGCCTTATGAACAAGATTATTCAATACGAACATGATTTATTCAATGCCTACAATATATTTGAAAGCTAAGGAGCAAGAACAAACGAATACAACCTCCAAATCATACAAAGGATTGACCGACTGAAACGGAGTCCGAACAACGACTCAAGATCAAAAGCGAGAGAGTCAAATACACATAAATATTTAAAGAGAACCACCAACTACATAATAAGAAACAAGAAATGTTAAAAAGGAAGAGGGATTACCCTTCTTAGGGCAGCGAATCCGGGATAACGAGATTGAACTATGAAGCTTCCACCATAGGGAGCTTTCGATGAACTTCGAAGAACAATGAAGGAACGAGAAGGAAACCAAGATTTGGACTCAAGACCCTATGACTCAAACGTTAAGAGCACTGGTTCTTCCACTATATATCCACTCTCTATTCACCTCAATTTCGGCTTCTATCGAGTGTGTTTTTCAGTGTCGCTCTATATCTCGTGTCTATTTTATTTCTATCTTCTCTGTCTCTATCCCCTGTCCAACCCCAACAGTGAAGAAGAAGAAGAAACTATTTATAGATGAAATTAGGGCTGAAAAGAGGGGGAATTTGGGATGGATTTTGAATTCGAAATTCAAATTTTCTTTAAGAGGTAAGGTTGAAAGCTGGAATAGTACACATCCTCAATGGATTTCAAAGGAGGAACGTCTGATTTGAGAAGAAGGACGAGCGAGGAAGGAGATTACGACATCTGGAAGATTCTCGAACGGTCTTGTGCGAGATGATAAGGGAGAGATGAGAGAATGACGCGCTGGAGTTGCTGGACTCGGGTCGCGATTTGGGTTCGTCTGGTTTCGCGATGGGCTGCTGCTGCTAGAGTTATTCATTTTCTGGGCTGCTGCGTTTCATGGGATCGCTCGGTTGAAGGAGGCGAAAAATGAGGTGGGGTCGTTTTTGGTGTATTGTTGTACGTATTGTTGATGTTGGGTTATTTGGAATTGTATTGGAATGGGTTTACTAGAATATTGTATTGTAATATTGTTGGTGTATTGTTGTACGTATTGTTGATGTTGGGTTATTTGGAATTGTATTGGAATGGGTTTACTAGAATATTGTATTGTAATATTGTTGGTGAATGGGCTTTTTTTGTTGTGGGTCGGTTAGGAGGAGATATGGTGGGCTAAGGGAATAAGATTTGATGGTAGCAATTTGGACCAAAGTGTGATCAATTTGAATTGAGAAAATAACCACATGAATTGTATATTTAATCAAAATTAGAATAAGACAAATTAAAATAAATTAATTAATGAGCTTCTTAGTTCTAACGAAATAAAATAATTAATTTAAATATAAACTAAATAATTTAAAATATAGACTATTATATAACTAAACTAATTAACCAAATAATTAAGTAAAATTAAAACCCTTTTGAGGCGATTTTGAATATTTATAAAATATAATAATTATATGCATGATCATTTAGAACGTATATATTATTTAAAAAGTTATAAAAGTGACAAAACTATTAAAAATAACTTGAAAAGTATTTTAAAATTTATAAAGTCAATTATTTCAAATAGTTTGGAATTTAAGAAGCTCGATGATTAATATATATCGTGAATGGTCAAAATTGGGTGTCAACAGTGGTCATACTAAAAGTGATATAATTAGAAATGAGGATATCCGGAATAAGGTGGATGTGACCTCTGTGATTGACAAGATGAGAAAAGTGAGATTGAGATGGCTTGAACATGTAAAAAGGAGATGCATAGACACACCAGTAAGAAGGTATGAGAGTTGGTTATAGAGGGTACGAAGAGAGAAAGAGATAGGCCAAAGAAGTTTAGGGAGAGGTGATACGACATGATATGGCGCAACTTCAGGTTACCGAGTACATGACCCTAGATAGAAGAGTGTGGAGGTCTCATATAAAGGTAGAAAAGTAGTAGGTATTGTAGTGTTGTCTTGCTTACCGAGTACATGACCCTTATTTATTATTGTTTGTTAATAATCTCTACCTTAGTATGTTGTTTATGACATGATTTTATTATTATTTGACTACTTTTACACTGTTTCTTGTTTTAATTTCTCTTTATTATCTTCTTCTTCATACCAGGTTTTTCCTATAAGGGTGTGTTTGGTTGGAAAGAGAATATCTTTAATATTTTATTTTCTAATTATTTTTAATTTTCAACTGATTATATATTTTGATAAACATTTTATCTAAAAAATGAAGTTTGTCAAAAATAAGAAAAATGACATGCCTAATAAAAGTAGGAAAATGTCACAGCCCAGAACGTCGTGATTGGCACCCACACTAATCCTCCGGTGGGAGAATCATTAATACTGATCAGCTAACCAAGAACTACACAACTTAATCAGAAACTAAGGCATTTAAAGTTACGGAAGAAGGTTTGAATGCTAAAGGAAAAATAGAGTTCTCATAAATTCCAAAGTTTAATCAAACAACTGTGGAAATAATGCCTAGAACCTGAAAGTAAATGTACCAAAACTCTAACAAGGATCATAAGTCTAAGCAAATGGGCACAACCCAATTAAATATAAGAAAATCTAAAGTACTAGTCTAAGTACGAAGATGTGGACATAAGCGAAAAGAGAACTCATGGTAGCCCGGAAGAATTGGCTCACCCTTGAATTCGATTGATCACTGATCTTCTAAGCGAGGCCTGCCAATAGCCGCCTGAAGATGCCTGTACTCAACAAAGAAAGAGCAAGTGCAGTATCAGTACACAACCACAGTGTACTGGTAGGATCACACGGCTATCCTACTAAGCGAATATATATAAGTCATTACAACATAATAAACATGCATATACCGAACATATACAATATCAATTATCATTTACGAACAACGTAACATTTCACAATTCTCAAGATATACAGTTATGTCAAGTCAATGGTCCTCTCATGAACCCACACCTAAACTGTTAGTGTACCGGTACGTGGTACCCGTTCCAAGTTAGTGTGTCGGATCGTGACACCCGTTCCAATGTTTATGCCGATATGTGGGAACCGATCCCAGTTAGTGTGACAGAACGTAACACCCGATCCATTCAACAAGCCACAATCACAATCACAATATACATTCTCATAATCATACAATCAAGTCATGATTCATGGCATACAATTATTCAATCATCCTCATTTACGATTAGTGTGATCAATAATGCAACATTCGCATATATACATGCATCATGATGAAGTAATTACAAATACATATCACACCAACATAAAATCACAACCATCACTTACCTCAAACAAAACTTGGATCCCCTAAGAAACTTGATTCTTCCCTTTCCGAATTCTTTCCGCTTGTTCTTGATCTACAAACAATCAATATAACACGAAAATCAATAAACGATGTCTAATTACCCGGATTAAAGTCAACACTATTAACCCTAGATCAAACTCATGCTCCCAATATCCAATTAGGGCTTTCCCACCATCCAAATAGCTCTAAAACCCCTCCCCAACAATAATTACCCATGAATTTACGTTCTACAAATCGAAAAATGGATTCGAGGAGTAAAAACATTACCTTTAGCCTCAAGAATGGTGAAAACGGTCAAGAACTCGCTTGAGTCGTTTCTTAGCTCTCAAAAATGAAACTTGCAGAAAATAACGATTTTGAGATTTATTTCCGACTTAATTCACGATTGTCCCGCCATGACGGGCCTAATCCTGCTACAACGGCCCCGCCCTGGCAGGAATAATTCCGCCACAACGGCTTGCACGGAAACAGAGAGCTAAACTACGAGTTCCAAACCCCCCATTTCACAACACACCTTCATCCCACGACACTCAGAAAATATATGTTCACACTAAGATTAATTTCGGGAGTTCTACTCGCCTGAATTCGATTCCATAAAGTCGTATGGATTCCTTAACGTCTTAGCTATCTACTCATGCACTCAAATTCCTAGTTAATTCACCCAATCGTTACCAGATTTCTCTAGATTCACATGACTCCGATTTCGTCCAAATCTTGACTAGGCTAGGAAATTCAAGTTACTACCAAAAAGTTTTCCGGCTCAAAATTTTCCCCGTTGACTTTTCTATAACGACGAAAATCGATAGTTACAGAAATCAATGTCCACATCTCATCTTTATTCTCATACCATAATAGAGGCGAATTCAAAATTTAAATTCAAAGAATTCAACCTTTTAAAATTCTTAATATTGAATCCATTAATTTTTTTTAAAAAAAATTTGTAAATTCATGTCTATTATTTATTATAGGTTTAATAAATTTCTGCTCCGCGTCATGGTGCCTATATGTTAAAAACATTCAACAGAAAAAACTGCCAAAAATCCCTCTACACCTCTCCCTCCCACCCCACACCCACTCTCAATCCAAAAAAAAAAAAAAAAATTGCCTTGCAACTTCAACATATTTTTTTGCCTGTTCTCCTAGATCTCCAACAATTTCCCTTCAATCATTAATTAAATAGTTAACATTTTATCAGGTAATATTTTCTTAATCTGCTGATTTAATTAATAACATGTTTCTCTTTTGTACATAACATGTTTTTTGATCATTAAGATTGATAATTTTTGTTTTAGTATTTTTTTTCTTCTTAAAATAAAACAGGTAATTGGGAAAAAAGGTTGGAGATGAATAAAATGTTCAAAAAAATGAAAGGAGAGGAAAAGATAGAAAAGATAATTCGTGGTCTTTTAAAGCTTCAACACAACAGGAGATGTATCAATTGCAATTGTTTGGTATGTAACCCTACCCTTTCAAATTGTTGCTTTCTTTGATTTATTTATGTGGTGCCCTGCGTAGCAATTTACGAATCTAGAATCTAGAGTCACAGTTAGGCTCATTGTATATATTTTAAAATTGTTCTTGAATATGTGTACGTAGTTCGAGATGAAATTAATGAATTCAGTTGAACATGAGAAATGACAAGTGAAATTGAAATTTGCATATGTATACGTAGTTCGAGATGAAAGTAATGAGTTTAGTTGAACCCGAGAAATCAACAAGTGAAATTGAAATTCGCATATGTATACGTAGTTTGAGATGAAATGAATGAGTTCAGTTGAACCTGAAAACTCGACAAGTGAAATTGAAATTCGCACTTAAGGAAGAGTACTAGAAGTTTCACGTGACTTTCCCTTGGGGTTCAACGTTGGAATAGGCAGTGGCGGAGCTAGGAATTTCACAAAGTGTGTCCATAAATAGCACAACAAAAGCTCTTTTCAAAAAGTAGAACTAGTGAGATTCGAACATACGAGCACTTCCTCATTCCAAGGAGGTGAAATCACTAGGCTATAACAACTTGTTATCTTAAGGGTGTCCAAAATATATTATTTAATCATTTCGTGTATCATTTTACTTGAATATACTGTATTTTTTTCCGACAAAGGGTGTCCAATTGGATACCCTGACCACCATGTGGCTACGCCACTGGGAATAGGGCACAATGGAAGAAAATGATAGTATATATAGCCTGATACTATCATTGTGATTAAGTTTTAGTCACGTTAGTAAGTCGAGTTTAGGTCCTTTTCTCTAGAAGTCCTTTAGTCATGGAAAATTTTTATGTTCTTATTGTTATTTTATTATATATTTGTATAGTATTGGACACAAATGAGGTTAATTAGCGCGATATGGATAGTTAGGATTCATATAGCTGATTGAGAAAAATACTTATTTGCGCACAAAGTTCCATCTACATGCAATGGAAGGCTTGTTATTTGTAGGAGAAAATGGCAGTAAGGCTCAACTCAGATCCCCTTATCAACCGATATTTGTATTTAACTTTGTTTTCGAGTGATCAGAGGGACAATTTCTATTACATATGCTTAATTAGCTCCTCAATCTTAAATGTGTCTGTCTTTGTTTATTTTCCAGTGATCTGAGGAACATTTTCGTTGCATCTTTTGTTCCTAGCAGGGGCCACAATACATTTGCACAACTTTCTGGACATTTGTCTGCACACGTTGCAGCGGAGTGCAGTGAGTATCATCTAATCTTCCCTTCATGTGTACTCTGGAGTTATATAAACCGTGTTTTATTGTTAAGTAAACGGGATAAATTGTTTTCTGTTTGATTCTCTGGATTTGATGATTCATTTTTTCGTTGAAATGATTTTTCAGCCGTGAGTTCACACATAGGGTGAAATCTGTGTCAATGGCTAGATTTAGTGAAGAAGAAGTTAGTGCTTTGGAAGCCGGAGGTAATGAGGTATGCGCGCACATTTCGCCAAAGTTTACTTTTAAATCATCCTTGGATCATAGGCAAATTCACTTCTCATTTTTTAGCGAGCTAAGGAAATCTACTTCAATACATGGGATACGTATCGTAATTCATATCCAGATCCCAGGTAATTTTTCTTTCTAGAAAGTTATTCCCGGTAATGTGGCACAATACTAATGTTGTTTTTGCATAACAGTGATCTTTACAGACTTCGGGAGTTTATAAAGCATGTGTATGTGGACCGGAAATATACAGGTGAGAGGGGCAGCGAGAAGCTTCCTGTAGTGAAAACGGTAAGTGTCCACCAAAAACATTTCATGCTAGATCGATCCTGCAGTTGATAATGTATTATAGTACTTTTTGATACAGAAAATACTATAGATTATGGTGTTTATACATCCGCCTAATCAATGACTATTCATGATTCCATAATTGAATCAATTCCATACCGGTTTTTAGAGGAATGTTATAGTAAAACTTCATTTGAAACAATGTGGTATATAGCAACGTGTGACTTGAAGAACACAATCTGTTGTGGATTTGTACATATAGCTTTCCTACTCCTCTTCAGACACTTCTGCTTTGTATTCCGCAGAGTTTTAAAGATGACTACAAGGAAATGTACAGTTCCAGAGCTGGAGATGCTGACAGATGTTCGTCTGAAACATACAGTCCAAGAAGGAGTGATGATATGAACTTAAGATCATATTCCAATATCGAGGATAGAAGAAGTCCCCGTAATTACAACCAAGGTGCGAGGTCTAACAGGGAGAGGAGCCTATCAACGCGCTTTGAAATAGTTGATGACAGGTTCCGAGATGATGGAAGTAGTGATATTAAGCGATATCAATATCATATATTCTCAAAATCAGAGCGTAGAAGTAACTCGCCTGCTAGTTCTCCCAAAATACATTCGATCAAAGACATCTTGGGTGATAAAGTTATACCACTAGAGGTTGGTGAGTCTCCTAAACAAAGTGCAGGCGGGGTTACTCGTGAAAGCTCTGCTAATGATGAGGTGAGATTTGTGATCATTTCAAGTTACTTGTGACACTTCCCTTTGTAGTTTTTACAAGAAAAAAGTAGCATCTTTCTATATTTGAAAACTCCTTAACGTTAGACTTCTCAGTTTACCCTTAATGACATGCTATTGTAGTTATAGAAGTGTTATGGTATGTTTAAGACCACGAGTTTCAAGAATACTTTTAGTATGCGCTAAAAGTCCGTCTTTCTTAAATTTTGTGTCTGGTGAAACATTAGCATATAAAATTTGACAGAGAGAGTAGATGTTTTTGAAAAAAATAAAAACTAGAGTATTTAGTCCTGTAAAATTCTCGACAACTAGAGTACTTAGTATAACTATGCAATCTTGTTATAACAATGTATCTTAAATGTCTTGTTCTTTCCTTGTGTCGCCGCACCCAATTCAATAGTTATTGTCATATACATGTATCTTATTTATCATTATCCATGCAACTCTTTTCTCAAGTAAAATGATGAATTTGAGTCTTATATATCTGTTATTGAATAAGATCACTATTCTCTAAGCTTGATTTCCGCTTGGGTTTTCGATAAATGGGAAGTGGTTTCCATATCAATGTTACATGACCTATAAAACTCTTAATTTCAGAAAATGGAAAAGGAAAAGGAAAAGGCAGCGGTCACCAATATTGATAGCTTAATTGATTGGGAAACTGAACCTCAGCCTCAGCAACAGTCACCACAAACAGAAACAGATCCATCTAAAGAGACCTCCAATGCTACAACTCCACCTTCTTCAGCAGCTAAGGTTTCCAATATGGATTTACTGGAATCTTTGTTTATTGACATGACAACTCCACCAGTTGCGTCGACAGAAATTCCAGCTGCTACTGAACCTACACCAGTTGGAACTGTAGCTTCATCCAATGCCACTCAATCAGCTGGAGCTTCCCCTGTAGTTTCAAGTAGTTTTGGACCTCCTGTGGCTTCGTTTGAGAGTACCTTATCGTTTCCCAGACCAAATGATTCCACAGCGATACCGATACATAATCAGCATTCTGCAGTGCCCGTGGGGATCAATAGCCCCAATGTTCAACAAAGTACTGCACCATTTGGAGTTGCATATGGTCAGGTGAGAAAAGTTTGTGAAGTTACCCTAGTTATATGCATTACAAATGATGCAAAATTTTCCGAGACATTTAAAAAGTAGGCATAACTAAATGTCCAAACAATATTTGGCTGAAGTTGAAAAACAATATTTGGAAGTTGACGTTGTGTTTGGATATGAATTTCAGTAGAAAAAAGTTTGAAATTTTGTCTTGGGGAAGCATTATTTCACCTGAAATACTCCTTAAAAATAGTTTTTCAATATTTCACCAGTATTTCAAATGCTGAAATTCAGTATTTGTAAATGCGGAACTTCAGTATTTGAAACAAGGCTTGATGCAACTGATTCTGTTTCTCGTGCTTATTGGCAGAAAAATACTTTGCAACCTACAGGAAATGCTGAAGCACCACCCACGAATCCATCATCTCTTCAACCATCTCAAGCTGCCTCTATGTCAGCTCTAAATACTAGTCCATCAAATGATCCAAATACTATTGGAAGAAAAGAACTCCCAATGGTAACTTTCAAACTGGATTCTAAGCATCTTAAGTAGGTCGATATCGCCAAAAAAGAGTGTTAAATGGGGATAATTTTGATACAGGACCTTTTCACATTGAGCTATCCTCCACTTGCTGCAGCTGTTCCAGGTTGGCAGTTTCCCCCTCATGGAATGGCGTATGGCATGCAATACCATCCGTCTGTAATGGTAAGTCACATTTTAAAACTCTACCAAAAGTTTGAACCATGGAATAAGTAAATGTTCTAACATAAAATGAATTGGTGATTACAGGCAATTTCAGCTCCTCCAAACTCAGCAAAAACAAGAAATCCATTCGATATTGGTCAGGATGGCCCTCAAGTTCAAGCCCCAGAGGTACGTTGAGTTAATTGTGAACTAATGACAATCCACAATTCTTGTTCAAACCCGGTGTGTTCTGTACTATTTTTTGGAATATGAATTGCTACTTTTGAACAAAATGGTACCAAAAATGGTTTACTCTATAAGTTGTATAACACAATAATACAAATCCAGTTCAGGTTAACTCTATAAGTTGTAAGTTGTATTACAAAAATGGTTAATTCTATAAGTTGTATAACACCCTAAACTGGATTTGTTCACGAAAAACTCTATTCACAGCACGGAAATGAAAAGGAAAGAAAACAGTGAATTATATATCTCTTAGAATGGAAGTACTGAGATGATTCCCGTATGTCTTCCAATCATTTACATGCTCACCAAGGTTATTAACCTCTGGATGTATTTAGTTACTCCTAATGAAGCTAATAAGCTTTTCGTAACCCTGTGGGATATGTACCTACTATATACCAATAGATCGAACGTTCTAATTTCATTTCACTCTCTAACTTGAAGAAGTTCCTTCTTTTTTTAGTTTCCTTCAATGTTACCTATGCAAGCAGCACTACCAACAAATGTACAGCCTCAGCCTTATGCTTTGGCAATGCATATGCCTCCACAGACAACTAACTATGGGATGACCATTTCTGGAGGTAAGATCAACTTCTTATGACATTAGAAATCAAGTAAATGAATGTGCTCTCTCTGACTGCTTAAGTTTTTAGATGAGATGATCATATAGTTCAATATATACCAATATGGACTTTTCAACTCTCTGTTCGTGATGACATTTGATCTTATCTATTGCTAATGTTGCAGGGGCATATGCAGGGCAACAAATTCCCAACAACATGGCCCTTGCCAAGTAATGTTTCTGTTCTATATTTTTTGCTTCGCAATCTTAGACCACATGCTTTCGATATGTTTTTTTCGTGCAATTTGAACATAGATTAACCATGAATCAGTTGTTTCCTAAGATCCTTTTATCGGATAAAGAATTCACGGTATTAGTTCTTATCATGTTAATTTTACTAACATTTCAATCTTTCATCACAGTCCACAAGGGAATACTAGCTTTGGCAAAGATGATTCCGCCTTCCCTTCCTTAAATCCTCTTCAACAGTCCAATGATGCATTTTACACGCCAGCAAGATCAAACAGTTTTTCATCTGTAGGAGGAAATCCATTTGGATAGTCGAAAAAGCAACATCAAACATATATATATACACAAGACTCCACTTGTGTTCCAGTTTCTTGTATCCCACACACATGTACATCTTCTTAGGAGAAGTTAGTTTCAGTCATTCTGGTTAAAAGTGTATTGCTAGTAGCTGTATATATTCAAAGGCGGATTCAAGATTTTAAGTTTATGGTCGTCCTGAACTCACAATTCTTTTTTGCTTACTGGGTTCAGGATTAGATTGTTTATACGTATTAAGTGGATGGGGTTGGGTCAAAGCTACTACGTTCGGCTGAACCTGTAACACATATTGTAGATCCGTCTCTACATATATCAACTAGAGGCGAATCCAAGATTAAAACTACATTTGAATTTGGGAAAATGTGTATAACTGGATGTATGTACATTGGTCTTTTTTGCATTTGTCCTGTAATTTTTTTCAATTTGGTGATCAAGATGTTCTTGTTGAGAAACATAAAAGTATTTGAACTTGTTACAAGCCAATTATTTTGCATTTTTTGTTTCCATTCTCAGGGATCGAAACTTAATAATTTTGATTAACAGATCATATTCATCCTACCACAACTCTAATAAAAATACTTTGCCAAATCAAAGTCAACATGCTAAAGTATGGTTGTTCAAAATCGAACTGAAACCTATAATTTGAACCGAAAAAAATTATTGGTCTAGTGGTTCCGGTAATGGTTTGATGTTTTTTGCTATTGGGTTATCGGTTCTTAATGGTTTGAGGATTTCTCTTAACGGATTAATCGATAAGCCGATAGTAAATTAATAAATTAAATTTGTGTCATTCGGTATATAAAGTCCTTGTCTTATAATTTAGTTTCATATTCTTAATTCTGATTGTCTCAAACTTTTGATTATTCTACAATATGTCTGTATTTGTATTTGTATTTGTATTTGAGCAAGATGCAATATGTCAACTGATGTGCATGGTTCATTTGGTTTATCGTCTTGTTTCTAAGTGATTTTTAGTGATTTTTTAAATGTTAAATCTTAACGTTAAACTGATAACGACTGCTAAACAATAAATTGATAACCAATAAGTCAATATCTTAATAGCTCTATAACATTTAACATATTTATAAATCGATAACCGATAAACTTCAAAATCAAATCAAACTGACCGATACACACCCTTTTCTTTCTCTTTCTTTCAAAATTCAATTACTTATGACATATAAGAGCAAAATTGACCAACTCTTTTAGTCCAAGAAATATGCTATTTCATCCTAGACTCCAAATATTAGCTGTTTTGACACATTGTGTTTATTCCAAAATATTTGACAAGTAGTAATTTTTGAAGAACAAGAAATCATTTATAGTAAACCCCCAACTCCAACCCAAATTAATCTACATTTATTGTTCTGGTTAGTAGAGTGTTCATCAGTTGAAATGTTTAAGGAGAAAAAAAAAAACAAATACTCTTATGATTAGGATATTAACTATTTTTCTTAAAATACATATAAAAATATTAAAAGACAGATAATATGAATCGAATACCATATTTAGAAATCCTTTTTAATTCATTGGTCTCATTTTATTTATTTTAATGTCAAATGTAACCTTGAACAATTAAAAAGAGAATATTGATCTTTTATAATACAAAAGAAACAAACAAGTAATTCGTGAAATACATGAAGGGTAAGCTGGTAATTTCACTTAGTAAGTTTGAAGGAAGTTCTTAAGAGTACACATTAAGCAAATTGACTATTTAGTCATTTAGCTTCATATTTGTGAATGTGTTGAAAAATTTGCAGAGGTTTCCACAGCTTGCCAAACAATTTCCAATATTTGCACCACCTGCCCAAGTCAAAATTTCATAATTTCAATAGTTTGTTAGAAACCATAATAAAGAAAAAAGAAAAAAAAAACAATGTAAGTCTAAGTTGGTAGTCGGACTCTTCAAAAATGTCATCAGATTCGTGGTGGATCCTTCAAAAATAGTGCATTTTTGAGGATCCGACACAGGTGCAGCAACATCTTTGAATAGTCCAACCAACTTAGATGTAAAAGAGAGAGAGTTGAAAATGGAGGAGTACTTATCCCTTTATCAAACACGATTTTGTACTTAGGACTCGACTTTAAAAATCTCTAGTTAAGGATGAAGGGTACACCTAATTTCTTCTTCACTACAATCGTTGGTGGTGAAGCTAATTATTACTCTCTCAGTCCCACATTAAGTGTCTTAAGAGCATGATGTTTAAGAAATAAAAAAATACTTTTAATCTTGTAATGTTAAATTAAAGATGTGTTAGTACTTTAAAATCGTGATCCATAGAATATTAAAATTAAAAACTTACTAAAGGTAGAAATAGATACTTTTCTGAGAATTGAGAGAGAGGGGTAATTGACAACAAGGCAAGATAAGCACATTCGAGAACAACTTCTGGGTTAGGTCTTGTTAGTTTGGATTGGGCGGGTTCGATCAAAAATGTTGTGCTTACACAAAAGACTATCCTTCTTCTTAAAATAAGAATTTAGACGAAGACTATTTTCGTAAGACACTTAAATTAAAACAGTATTGTATATTAATTAACTCACTAAAAATTTCCTTAGCATCATAAATAAGAAAAAAAAATGAGATTACTTACCAAAGCTAAGTGGGATGCAAATCATCAAGAAACAACCACCTTGGCATAAACTCCCAAAATTTGAAGGAGATGATGATGTAGAAGAAGTAGAAGTACTAGGAGTGCAATTGTTCAAACAATTGTAATAGCATTGATAAGTTTTATCATTATCACTATTTTTTTGAAGAAGAAAACAATGATTGTAACATCCTCCCCAACAACCATAAATATCTCTTGTTGGCACAACTTCATCCTCCATTTTCACTAATTTTGACATCAAAAGCCATAAAATCATAATCATAACCATCCAATTAATTCTACCACATCCCATCATCTTCATATATAGATGATTTCTTGATTTTGATTTGATTTGATCTATTCTACTATTTGCACTTATTGGGATGTTATCTCAATGTGGTTTTTTCCATTAGTAAAAACAAGTATATAATGTACTTTAGGGAGTCCCAAAATGTAACTAAATTTGTCAACATGTGTCTTTAGTGTTTAGTTACTAACTTTCTTGTTCACATGAAACCAATTTGTCTTGTTTCATTTCCCAAGTGTATAACCCCCCTAGTTTCATCTAGAATATAATGGATATGTTTGACCGGACATAAAAATAATAATATATTTATTTATAGCATATATAAAAGTATTCTCTAAATATATGATTTTTAATATATCATTATATTTTAATATATGAATAGAAAAAGAAATATTCCTTTAGTTTTAATTTTTTTAATTTTATATTAACTTGAAAAGGAGTTTAAGAAAAAATAACAAAAAAAATTGAGTTGTCGAGGGTGTATATATTTTCATCTTTCACCCTCAACATTAATTAGTTAAGAGTAAACATTAACTAATATGGATATTGTGGTAAAATATTCATGTAAATCATTGTTTTTCAAAAAGTTTGCAAAGTCCAAACATAACAAGTGAAAGTGAACGGAGGAAGTACATATTAAAAATATATATATTATCCCCACACACACAAAGTTTCAATTTGTTTATCTAATTTTGAATTGACTCAAAATGTAAGTATTTTATTATAATACCTTATATCTTGAAAAATAATTTGGAGAATAAGTAATTGACATGAAGATTAATCTTTTCTTAATATGTTAAAAGTGATAAGTACTCCTTCCCTTTCATATTACTTATCTCATGTTTACTTGTCACACCCTTAAGAAAACTTTTATAGGGAATGTTTTTTTAGTAAACTAATATTATTAATGATATTTTGAAACTCTAAATTTGACTACTATTAAGAATAAAAAGAAATATAATATAATAATAAAACTCTCTTAATTTTCTAAATTGAATAAATAAAAAGAAATATTTACTTTTGATACAAAAGTAAAAAAAAAAAAAAAAAAAACAAAATAGAGTAGGTGAAAAATTATTTTTAAATAAGTGAAAATGAACAGATGTATATTTTCCACAATTGGACATGGGGATTTGAAACGCTTAAAGTCACAATTTCTACGCAATTTTTGTCTCTCATTTACTTTCTTTGGCTTCAAGTAGTAACTTTTTTTTCTCTTTGTTTCTGTTAGTTGGCTGGTGACTTGTAGATTTGGTTTTGGTTTAAATATGAAAAATATTTTTATTTATTTATTAAATCACTTGAAAATAATTGTAAAAAATCTTTTCCTATTAATTGAAGATATTAAAACGGATTGAGTTTCTCCTATAGGCTATAACTAGCTAGATGGGTTACGGCCCGTGTTGAGCACAAACTCAATATTAGTGTAAATTTCATATATGACATATATTATAGTACTATTTTCAGGCTATAGCAGTAGATTTAGACTTTCAAGCTATAACATTAAAAATTTCAGGTTATAACAAATTCACAAATAAAAGAAATGTTTTTATTAATTCGAAAAAAAGTTAAAAAAGAAAAAGAAAAGATAAACGAAAATTTTAAAAAAAAAACGGAACTAGAGATAATAAAGTAAAAAACTGAAAGTGTGGCCTGTAATTTAATTTGAATTTATTGTAGATAATTAATGATTAGCAAGAAATAAGGGATTCAAACAAATTAACAATATTTTTTATCCTTAATTCACTCAAAATCAGTTAAGATAAACTAAAAAATCAGATCATATCATTTTTTTTGTAGATAATTAATAAATAGCACGAATTAAGGGATTTAAACTAATTAAGATTATTTAGTATCCTTAATTCACTCAAATCAGTTAAGATAAACTAAAAAATCAGATTTTATCTTCTTCTTTTTTCAACGTTTCTCTCTCTTCAATTTGCAAAAAAAAAAATTCAACGTTTCTCTCTTCAATTTTCAACAAAAAAAAAATCCCACATTCGAGTAATTGAAGTTTTTTTCATCTTTGAAAATTCTTGATTTTGTTGTGATGGACAACTACGTATCAGTTTTAATCAAACATGGTAAAATATGGGATCCTTCGGGTTAGTATTTATTATTGTTTAACGTTTGTTTTAGAATAATAGCGAAATGAAACAAAAATGATCAAATTGTCGATTAATTGAAGGTGGAGTCATATTTTGTTAACTGTTGATATCATATTATGTTTACTGTTGTGAAATGTAAAAAATTTAGTTTTTTTTTTGTTTATTTGTTTATTTTGTATACGGTTGTTGTTTTGTGAAATTATAAATTTAATGTGATTTTATGAATAAATTTGATAGAATAAATTAAATGAAATTTCTATGAAAGTGTGCTAATTATTCTGTAAAAATAATTTAATTATAATGTTGACGAATTTATGAAAAATATGTTTATTTGATAATGAATTTGATAGTATAAGTCGAATGAATTATGTATGAAGAGTGTGTTAAGAAATATGTAAAAAAAAATTGGAATTCTTGACGAAGTGTATTACAAGTGTTTTAAATTGGTATTAAATGTGAAATTGTTGAGTTTATATTAGTTTTGTTATTTCTGTATAAAGTTGGTGACAATAATTAATTATTTGGGATGAGAAATGTATATAGTTTGAATGAATAATCGTTTTGTATGAAATGTATATTAAATAAGTATGAAAAGGTATAAATTTGGTATGAATGATGATTGCTGTATGAAATGTGTATTAAGTGAGTATTAAATGTGAAATATTATGTTTTGTATGAAATTTGTTTTGTAATGTACTGTCTAAATGATATTTGTATGAAAAAATAATGACGAGTGTGTATAATTTTGTTGTTATTATAATGATTTTTATGGATGAAATTTGTATTGTCTTTGGAATGAAAAGTTAATATTATTTAACATATTTCTAATTGATTTGTATAATGTTAGACTAATTGTTATTTTTTTTTAATGAAACAGAGAATTATGTTGATTTTCAAATGAAATGAATTATATATGAAAGAGGGTTGAAATTCAAAAGGTCCAAAGTTACTTACAGTAGATGTTGTCAAGTTGGCCACAACATGAAGCATGTTCAAATTATCATGTGCAAAATTAATGACTGTTTATTTGTTTAGACTATATATAATTTTTATTTTATTTTGTCGTTTAGATTAATGTTTTGTTTGATATGAAACATAATTGGTTTGAAGTGCATTATAAACTTAGTGTTTAATATACCATTCATTCTTTATACACTGTTCATTCATTAATCATATAGATTGAATACTGTTAAAAATAAAATTTATTCCAGCTTAATACGTAAGATAGTAAATATTAGTGATAATTATAAAAGGTAATTATGGTATCCTGAGTATTTAATTTAATATAAGTTTATATGAATATTAATTTGGTTTTCAACTGGTGTCCTGCTATAAATAAATTTAAAACAAATTGCAGTTAGTGTTTCATTCCCACACTAACTTCAGTTAGTGTCATACACATATTAATCAAAAATTCATACACGTTTTATTCAAACAACATGTATAAAAATTGATAAATTCATATAATCACACAATTTATACCATTTGTATATCAATATTATATCACAATTCATACAATATCCAACAATAAAATATTAAACTCATAGGCATACACGTTTTAATCAGATTTCATACACGTTTCATCCAAAAACATGTTTAGAATATAAAGTAAGCATAATGTGATTTTTTTAAGAAAAAATCAGTAGTTTGACAAATCATACCATTTTCATACCAATTTAATAATTTATACCATAAACACAGTTAGTAAACAATCACACCAATGTTAAAATGCAATCCATACCATTTGCATACCATTATTATATCACAATTCATAAAATTTTCTAAATCAAAACATTTAAGCGTAGTCATACACATATTAATCAGATTTCATACAGATTCCATCTAATAAATGTACAGTTTGGAAACACACTGATATTTTCAAAATAGTATCTTGAAATTGTAATAGGCAATCAGTAATTCATATGTAAACGGTATTTGCCTGAAAGAAAACATATGATATTATATATCATCAAATACTTAAACACAAAAAAATTGTCCAAAAGTTAAAAAAAACAACTTTTTGTTGTTCTTCTTGTTGATGGTTTTGAAGATGCTCCAACTTTACATTTGTTTCTTTTTTTCTTTTTTTCTTTTTGATTTCAGTAACAAAATCAAAATCGGAATCAGAAGGGTTTCAACAATTTTCCCCTTCCTCTTCTTCCCCTTTTGATTTGCAAGGGTGACCTTTTTTTTCTTCATTTTTTCTCTCTTTGTCGCTCCTTCAACTTAGATGAACCATCCGTCGAATATTCGCCGGATTTTCAATAATTTTAGGCGGGGGAGGGAGGGGGGGGGTTGAGTTAATATATTAAAATTTGAAACATGAACATCATCATTGGATGTTCCTTCACCCAATCTGGGACTCTTTTGAGGCGTTTCAATGAGTTTCTTAGACATAATTTTGTTGGGAAAAAATTTGGACGAAAGATTGAATGTTGGTGTAGTTGGCTGGTGAGAAAAATGGGAGAGAAAAAGGTGAAAGTGGGGTGATAGCGTGTATAGTTGAATATGTGTGGGGGAAGGGTGGTGAGATTGACTAATGGGAGGTTATGAGTATAACATTAAATAAGGAAGTGTAATCAATGTAAAATCCCTATAATTGTGTAAGAGATAATTATGGGGTATTCTTTATTTAAATAATTTAATAATAATATAAAATTATAAAAAATTACTTATTTAATAAAGTAAAATTTAATTAATTTATAAATAATTAGTGATATGTTATAACCCGTAATTAAACTGTTATAAGCAAGAATTTTTTAAAAGTAGATTTAAAACCTGTAATATTGACTCTTAAATGTGTATATGGGGTGATTTTTCCATATTATAATTCTTGAATATCTTGATGCAGCTCAATCATAAAGAAATGCAAGATAAAAGATGTATAAAATTATTTCACATTTGATTTGATGTTTTAGTTGCTATAATTTTAAAAGTATTAAAATATCGTCAATTATTCCACAAAATAAGGCTTTCCCACATTATTAACCAAATCACGTCACAATTTAAATTCTTGATTATCTTAACAATGAAGTAATGAAAACACAATTATAAGCATCACATTTAACTATTGTAATTGTCAAAAACGCCAAATCACTATAGATTTGAAATTACAATATAAATTACTTTTTTTTGTAAAATTTGGTTGGGCATATGTTATGCACGGGCCTAACATTTTTTTTTCAATTGTTCCATGCAAGAAAGAACAGTGCATCATTTGAAATGTAAATCGTTTTGATCGAATAATATATTCAAAGACTCAACATTGAAAGGAATTTATATTTAAATTGCTAGATTGTTTACAAAAGATTTGAGTTGGTTGAGACTGAAAAAAATCAATACAATAAACAATATATATAGATGTTTATACATCTTTGATACATAGTTATACATAATTTACATATACACTATTTATACAATATCAATACATTATATATACATATCGACACATTACAAATACATACATATAAACATTTTGTTAAAAATAATTTCTAGTAAACTAAGTAGCCTTTTTTTTTACTTTTATGATATAACATAAGTACAATTGTTTTTATAAATGATTGTAATCAAAAGAATTCACGGCATCTTGAACAGGAGGAGCAACTTTGATGATCATCAACGAAATATTAATACCTAACAAGATTAGGTCCATATCACTTAAAGATACATAAATGTATCATGTGCAATTTTTGGGAATAATTGCATGTATAATGTATATCTTTTATAAATTACAGTATTTTTCAATCAGAATAAAATACATAAATAGTAATATATCATGCATAATTTTATGAACATGATACGTAAATACGAATTTATACTACATGTATTCGATACATTAAATCTATCACACTATTTATACTTAAAATTTGCAAAAAACCAATACATATAAATTCAATCAGTTGCTCTATCAATGTTGTGTTCTTCTGTTTTTCTCATTTCTTTTACTGTGCGGAAGCAGCGAAAGTTCAAATTTGGCATTTAGTATATAAGTATATAGTCAATGTTAATGAATCAGGAAAACACCATAGAGGTGGCGGTGGCGGTGGCGGCGCGAAGGAAGGGACTAAGAATCCTCAAAGAAGCTCAAGAACTTCTTCAAATACCTGACGATGATATTCATGACGTATCTTCTAAAAAATTTCGATAGAATCTTCGATGACTGGGAGAAAAATTTTGAATTTTGAATTTTTTGTTGTTGTGAGGGTGAAAATTCCAATGATAAGGATATGACTGCGTAATTTATGGGATGTTAATTTGATTTTATGTTTCTTTCCCCCTTTTTACATAAACGATTTCTATGTATCAACTTTTATGTATCGGGATTGTTGGGATGTATCCGGATGACACTAAATTGAAGAGATTTTTGAAAATTAGAAAAGAGTAGGGATAGAATGTAATTGCTCCTAACACTATGAGATTCCTAAAAAATTTATATTTAACTTTAAAATTTATATTTTACCGTTAATAAAATAATTTACTTTCACACAAATATTTAAGAATTGTTTTAGATCACAATTTTTTTTTAAAAAAATATCTTAAACACCATATATCCATTCAAATGGTGCGACTTAATGTATATAACAAGGTCATAATTCAAGTTGAAGAAATTAGGCCGAGTAACTCTAGGTGATGAGTCACAATTAATATAAGCCAACAAAAACATTCATCTATAACTCTAAAAAGTATTGTGGCAAAGTCTTTTTTTTTTCCTTTTCTTATATTACTCTCGACAATCGTTTACTACACTACAAAAAATTAATAAAGAAAATATACAGGCAGAAGAATATTTAAAAAATTACAAAGGCAAATCATTAAAACAAATAATGCATTATGCAAAGTCTAAAAAATACGATAAAATTTCAATTTGAAATTGTATGTTCTAGTATTGGTATCAATAGTTTTGCAGCAAAGCATTTGAATAGTTTTCCATCAACACAAATACGCAATCGTTATTATCTCAACTTTCAAGTCTACATTTTAATTTGCTAATAGTGGTGAAATATGTCTTAGTAGGTTATATAAGTTATACTAAGAAATAATGCGCACTTTCACTACTAACTCATATTATTATAATAATGGGGAATTTTCGCATATAACACTAAAAAATAACTTAATTATGTTCCATAGCTATAGTTTGCTAATTACGATTCATAGCTACATGTTAGAGGAGGAGAGAGACGACCGAGAGAGGAGAAAGAGTGGAGAGAGACTAATTTTATATGTATATCTTTCGAATTGTATATGTATATATGTCAAATAATTGTATATATGTAATGATATACATATGTATTTGTATATCTAGCGAGGGAGATTTGGAGAGGGAGGAGAGACGCGGGTGAGGGAGGGCAGAGAGTGGAGAGAGGCAAACTGTATATGTATATTTCAGATAATTGTATATGTATGTAACTGGCCATACATATGTATTTGTATATCTGACGAGAGAGATTGGGAGAGGGAGGAGAGAGGCGAGCGAAATTTGGAGAGGGAAGAGAGGTTACTTGTATTTGTATATCTATCATATATATATATATAATTAATTCAAACTATGTTAGCTAGCTAATTAACTAATATATGTTTGCGTATCCGCATAATTTTCCCCATAAATTTACTATTGTTAACAACTCTAAACATGCTATCACTGATATTCGGTCGATGAGATTTGTTGAAATTTGGCTCGTTAGTATACATTTAACGATTTTATCAAAATTTCTTATCGACGAACCAAATTTCCAATCGGATGCCAGTAGGGGAATTAGAAATTTTATGAGGTAGGGATCGAAGTGGGGATAGGTATAAGTTGCATGAAATTTTAGGTGAAACATGGTGTGTAAAAACAAGTAGGGGCTGGTCCTAACACAAGAATATAATAGTGCAACTACCATTGTACTTGAAATAATAAATTTCTCATGGAATTGCATGCATGTGCTTGAGGTTTTCACGGTATATAACGCTTCATTCTCTGTCTATTTTTATTTGTTTATTATATTAACTTTGTCATACTTTTATAACAAGCCAGCTTTATGTTTTTAAGAAATGATTATAATTAATAGAAAGGGACGTAATAAACAAGGGTTGCTAGGTAGCTGGTTAGAATTATGCAAATATTAGTAATGAATGAATTAGTTATGAGGGAATCTATGTATATTATCTTATGTAAATATTAGTTATACAAGGTTAAGGTATTCATGTGTTCGGTATTATTCTACTTTACATCTTACATAAAATAATACATATATTCCCTCATTGTACATATATTAGTTATTAGATTTCTAAATTACAAACCAAACATCATATTAATTCATACATGAATAATTTACCTTATAATTAACTATCAAGGTATTACTAATGCGGGGTTCAATACCTGCATAACTCACCTCCAAACCAGTTATATACCAAACAATTAAATTATCTCTTAATTTTCTAAATAACTAAATAAAAATGAAAGATTATTTTTAATATAATAGATAAGTAAAAGTGAACAGAGGACTATCATATATGAACCTTCGGTGCCAAAAAAATAAAATAATAAAAATAGTTATCTCCAAACTTGTTGAGGCGACCCTGCAGTTGTTCAACTTTATACAAATTTAAGTGTCTATTTGTGCAGATTCAAAGTTGGAGGACATTAAATGTCAGCTCAAGCCAAGTCATATGTTAATGCATATTTATGCCTAAATAGAATGAATATATTATTCTTTAAATATAATAAATTCGTCAAGTTTTTGAGAAATGACTATAATAAATAATAAGGATAAATTAGAAACTAAGTGGATGGAATGAGTATCGTCATCAACCTTCGTGTGTCCAAAAGTTGGTTCCCATTGAAAATGGAAATTAAATGCAAGAGGCCATGCAACAATTAAATACACCATAAATAAATAGTCACCAAATTAGTTGGGACTTCTCATCTACAGTAGTATACATATATACTACACATCTCCCAATCATAACCTCACAATTAAAGAAAAAGAAAAAGAGATAGAGTAAACTAAAGAATATTCCAAGTGTCAATGGAGAGAATTACTAGCATTTTTGTTAGTGTTTTGATAGTGTTGTTTGTAGTAGGAAATGAAATGTATATTGTTAATGGAGATAGTCCATATGCTTGTTGGGGTGGATGTTACAATAAATGTATATTATTGACTATGAAATCAAGAATACCTTCAGGAAATGATCCTTGTTATGTCAAGTGTCTAAGCAAGTGTATTCCTACTTCTGCTTCTGAATACCGGGATTATTGCACCATTGGATGTTCCTTCGAGATATGTGTTCCTTTTCGCTTCGGTATACATATTCATCTTTTTTCTCCTTTTTATAATTTTCTATCTGGTGTTCGATACAATCCATTTTAAATCCCAAAATTGTGTTTGCAAAGTCTCACTTTGAAGGTGAACCGTTCTCTATTCCTAGGGCTCGGATGGAGGGTCCGGTACATACCACCCCCACCCCCACCATGATCATTATAATTCACCTATTTTTGCATGTTGTGTTAGACTTTACACGTTCGTTAGTAACGGGGGAACTAGGAAGGTTTGAGCGTTCATTCGACAAAAAGTTACACTATTTACATTTGGTTTAAGTTTATTTTTATGTAGATATAGTAATGTTGAACTCCCTTTAATTTTTTCTGTGTTTATTTCTTTATATTTTGAACCCTTTTAGTAAAAAAATCTTTAAGTCCACAGTATGAGTTGTTGTCTAATTATATGATTTTGGATCATTTTTATACCTTATGTCATTGTCTATTTTTTTGGATGAGTTAAGCTCAAGTTTTATTTTCTTGTACGTGTATAATTAATTGGTTTATCCCTATTTTTTTATTTGTCTAATATTGGACCCCTTATGTAATATTATTCCCAAGAGTGCATGCATGCAAGGATGTTGAAGAGTCTCACATTGATTAAGGGTCGATTGTCTAATGGACACTCTTTGAAGTTGTATTTAGTCTATTTTTCAAATAATAATGTTGTTATAGTCTAAATGGACCATTTCTTAATGTGAAGAATAATGTTTAATTAGTGAAAAAGAAAGAACATGTGGGAAATTTATAACATTGTTTGTGAAATTTAACATTATGCTTATAATTTGATTATGACCATTTGAAAGTAACGTATATAAATTAAATGAGGGTGAAAATTAAAGACATGGAACCCCCTTTTTAATATCCTTGTCTTTCTTTTAATGTGTCTTGCATTTTTTGTTTTAAAAAAACAAATATAGTACAATAATTGAAAAAATAATTTTTATTTTATTTTATTTTTGGTTTGGCAGATGCTGGGGCAGGTCTGGATGCATGCTATGGCAATTGTGGAAGAATTTGTAGGGTTTAAGCTTAGAAATATTTATTTCCACAACTCTCTTTAATTTTGTATTTTATCTTTTAGTACTTATTTACTTAACAAATAAATAAATGGTTCTTTGTTGTTTTGTTTTCCATTCGGTGTGTAACTGAAAATTTTGAAAGCTGTATTTTGTTTCTTCCCTTGTGTACTTTGTTATAAAAATTTAGTGAAATAAATACAATAACAAATTAAACTTGGTTGATCCAATGTCATTTAATGACTTTAATGTGCATGGTAGGTTTAGGGTTGAGAGAGTTAATTTAATGGTCACTCATTAATTAGAATTAGAACTAGGTCTTCATTAACTCAATTTGATCAGTTGGCCAAATAGTGTTTGTAAAGATACGGCATCTGGGCCTAATCTCAACCCCAAAAGCTAACTCATAAGGGATGGTTTGTCCAAGTTCATATAAGGAGACCAATTTCCCATCCCTCTACCGATGTGGGACTTCCTAACACTCCCCCGCACGCCCAGACCTCAACTGGAGCGGGAGCACTTCTAAATGGGGCCCCCAACATCGGTGAACAACAACTTGGGATGGGTCTGGCTCTGATACCATGTAAAGATATGACACCTGACCTAACTCAACCCCAAAAGCTAGCTCATGAGGGGAGGTTTGTCCAAAACCATATAAGGAGACTAATTTCCCATCCCTCTACCGATGTGGGACTTCTTAACAGTGTTCTCATTCGATAATCACTATCAAGGTGTATTTTATTAGTTTAGGCCTGTAAATGGAAAATGAATAGTTATGGTATAAAACTTACAAAAAAAAAAATGATAGTGTAATGTGTTTTCGATTGTTAAGTAAAAACATAGAGTAGTAGGTTAGATATACTTCGAAAGTGGACTAGATACTCCTCGTTCCACTTGACCTAGTCAAAATTTGTTGGACCTCAATTGTCTTTAAATTAATTCTTTAAAATTTAAATGATTTAGGTTTACATTTATTATAGTAGGATAATAGAACTGTTGAATTATTGAATTTTGGTCAATTTGATTGTGAAATTTCATAATTTCAATAGTAACAAATTAAAAGTCCAGTTGTTCAAAGCAAGAATATAAATTAAAGATTAAATTGACTAAACCATCAGCTACCAAATTAGTCTCCTTATATAAATATGGATAATCGAGACCACTCAATTCCTATTTCGATTTAGTTACTTGGTGTTTTAATTGTTGTTTTTTAAGAGAGAAAAAAAAGGTCAAGTTGTTCTCTTTGGACCAAAAGAGGAAGTACAATTTAAAGTTGTGTTTTGTGTGTTAGATTTTGATGCTAAAAGAGGAAGTACAAATTAAAGTTGTGTTTTGTAATTTGTATGTTAGATTTTGTTGTTTAAAAGGTGAACAATAGTTATTGTCTCTCTTCTGCTTTTTTTCCTAATTAATTTGCCTCTCTTTTTTTCTTCTAATTATTTTGTTCCACAAAGTTAAGTATAGATGTTAAACTTTTCCCAAAAAATCGACAATATAGGCAACATCCTATTCCACAACGCTACAATATAGTCACTAGACATTCCACCTACTTTAGCCTATTTTCTGTATATTAAATAGCTCACAAATTTATATTCCCTTCGTTCCATTTTAACTAATGTTTTAGCTTAAAAAATTCTCAAAATAATTATTACTTTATAAATTCAAGATTAAAGTTGACAATTATTTTTAACTGTATTCTTAACATTATAGAAATATGTAGAATATTTAAGAGAAAGAAAATCAATTTACCTTTATTAAGGGAAAAAGGTCAAAAATGTCTTTAAACTATGTGAAAGGAACAAAAATGTCCTCCATTTATAGTTTGGCTCCGAAATGTCCTTACCGTCAATACTTTGGTTCAAAAATGCCCTCTGTTAACAATACTTTAGGGGCATTTCTGGATCAAAGTATTGATTGCAAGGGCATTTTTGAGCCAAATTATTGACGGTAAGGACATTTTTGAGCCAAACTATAAACGGAGGACATTTTGTTCCTTTCACATAATTTAAGGGCATTTTTGATCTTTTTCCCTTAAGTTAAAGTAACTTAATAACTATGTCTTGTATTTATTATTTTCTTAACGAGCGTTAAAAAAAATTAATGCACATTTAAATAGGAGGGAGTGAAATCTAAAACATAACTTCATTCTCTATGCTCTAGCAAAATAAAATGTCATATAATGAGATTAATGCATGCATTAATATGGTTGAAGACCTAATTTTCATTTAATTTTTTTAAAATAATAATAATATTTTTTCTACCATATTTGTGAAATATATCTTTATAATTTTATTTTTTTTAAAACAATGCATGTTATTTTATACATTAAACTTAACAATGCATAAAAAATAATTTTTGTATAATTAATGCAAGCAAAACTAATACAAAAATTAATAGTAATGCATTACTAATACACTCTATTTTACAATGTTCTTATACACCCTACCAAACGGCTTACATTTTTATCTCAATCAGTAGTCACAACTCAACCCAAAAAAAAAAAACTACATGATAATAGCATTAGATATGATACGGGTTGGGCACAAATCTATTGTACCTTTGCAAATTGGATACATATGATATGAATAGTGTTAATTAAATATAAGGTATAAAATTTTACATTTTCGAATATCCAAAAATTTGTAGTACTAAATCCTATATCCAATTGAAAATTTGTAAATTTTAAAAATAAAATCCAAAATCCAAAAATTTAAACCAAATATTGAAAAGGGAAACTTACATAGATGTACTATAATAAGAAATTTTTTATCATCTATAGTAATAATATTTTTTTTCATTGGACACATAATATATCTATAATACAATTTTAATACATATTACATAAAACATTTTATAAAACACACATAATACAAAGTTTATTGATGGATAATACATTTATCACACACTTTAAATACACTATGTCAATTTCTTATCAGACAATCATAATATATTTTAAAACACTTATAATCTATATTACATACATAATTCACTTTTAATACATAGTGTAGATGAATCATAATATTGCTATATATTGAAATAAATAAGGAGTAATAAATAAACGTATCATTAAAATCAGTAATTATTTATTAAAAAATACTCACCTAAATAATTTTCGTATTGAAAAAGTTTGTATTTCTATTATGGATTTTGGGTTGACCCGAATCCCCAAACTGTGCCCAAACCTGCAAATAATGAATAGAAATCTCTTAAATAGGAAAAACTTCAAAATATGACAAACATTCATATATATTCAAGAAAAATAACTACGTTTTATTTTTTCATGTTATATGGATATAATTAGACTATTAATAGCAAAGTTAATTATGTACAAATAAATAAATTTTTATATATATATTTAATATAATAAATAAATATTAAATAGGAAAGTAATTATTGGTGCCTAATTAATTATGGCAGACACATTTGTGATCTTTTCCCATGTTTACCATCATCAAATTTTTCTCTTTCATCAATATTCATACATCACATACTTTCTGATTTTTTTCCCCCAAATTCAAGATCCATTACATCACTGCAGGAGCGATTTTGTATCCATCAGATATCTTCTAATTGCATATTTATCTCATTTTTATGAACATTATATATCTACACATCTACAATTTCTTCTATTTTCATAGGGTTTTGATTCAAGAATTTGTTTATCCATTTCAATGGCTGAAATTGATACTTTGAGGAGGGTTACGAGAGATATACATTTATTTGACAAATTGTTGGATGAACTACCTTCTTTTGATTTGTGTATTACTCAACAACAAGTCAAAATTTCAGGCTCTATTGGTGCAATGGAGAATGAAAGAAGAACAAAAAAGGTTAATGACCATATACCCTTAAATCTGCTTGAAGAAATCGAACATGCAAAATTAGTAAAGAGGAAAAAAGGTTCAAAAGTGAAAACTAATCTTGTGATTCAAGTGGGTGTGAAAAAAGAGCAGTCGAGCAGGAACAAGAGGAAAATGAAATTGAGATTTGTATGCTTTATTTTTTTTAGTTTAATGTCATTTACTTATATAGCTCAACACATGTATTGTGTGCCATTGTCATTATATTATGAATTGTCCTCTTGTATTGAAATTGTTAGAAAATTTGATTTCGTATGTATATAGTTGTTAAAAAATGAGTACAAGAAGAACATGAACAAAAAAGAGATTAAGGGTTCTTTGATTGTCAATTTTGTATATAGTAGAATACTTATATACATAGACATTTGTATTATTATATAACCACAAGTTGAATTGTTGATCTATGAATACAATATATTTGAATACATAAGTACTCTGTCAAATTTAAAAAGTTGATTAGGGAATTCAAGTATAGTTGGATACATCAATACAATATTGTTGGCCTTTTCAAAATTTTATTTACAAGAATACTTATACAGTTTGATACCCACAAATTGTATCTTTTTTGCTCGTTTGTCTAATGTATCCATATTTTTGCTTAACAACAGTGTTGAAATGTATCCATATTTATATACATAGATACTTGTATTGTTATATAAGCACAAGTTGAAATGTTGATTTGCGAATACGGTTATATCTAGATAGATAAGTACTATATCCAAGATAAAAAGTTGATTAGGAAATACAAGTATAGTTGTATCCAACGTATTCATTTTGTGTTTAACAACAACATATTCATTGTATTCTATATTGGTGTATTCATTTTTTGTTTAACAACTAGTGTATCTTTTGCCATGTAGTTCACCTAATTCAAAATCGAAATATTTAACCTTCATTCACAAATTCAACAATTTGCTTACATACAATAACTTGAATTAACAAAAAAAAATATTAATACCTTCACGACGCCAGAATAAGAATTATGGAGACATCAAGAAAATTGAGTATGATGTATCACATTTTTTGTTAAATTGATAAAGAATATGATATGTCTTTAAATGAGTAATTTTTAGTTATAAAGTTAATTATGGGAAGTTGCTCATTGTATGGACGTAATGTAAGGATAGTGGGTTATATTTAGAGTCAATTCATTATTTAATTTGTTGTAGTTAAATATGTATTAATGTATAAATAAAAAAAATTAAAAACTATACAAAAATACAGCAAAGAAGTGATATAAATTGTAGTCATTTATTGTAAATAGCATACTTATAGCTATTGATATTCATTAACCCTATAAATATAATTATTTTTGTAAGTTGCTCTAAATAAGGGTCCTAAAAGTGGCTACCTGATGACATTTCTACTCAAGTAATGGACCAAAACTAAATTGGGCTTTCACTAACCGATCCGAAAATAAAACGGGTTATGGATCCTCCGCTAAAACCTCTAAAATCAGGGTTTTACACTCTTCACAATTCTTCTCTATTTTCCCCTTCTCTCCTCTTTCCCATTTCTCCGGTGACCCCAAAATGACCAAATTCAGGAAATTGAATCGTCCGACGGGACATCGGATGTCCATGCTCAGGTTCCTCTTTTCTTCATAATTACTCGCCTCTATGTACTCTTTGTGTTTCTTCGATAAGTTTATATGATTTCGAATGTGTTTGTTGTAGGACAATGGTGTCACAATTAGTGAAGCACGAGCGGATTGAAACCACCGTTGCTAAGGTAATAGTGGCTTTGTATACTTACATTTGCAGTTTCATAATTACGGATTTGTATGGTGTTGTTTTTTTTTTCTGCAAAGATCTGTGTTTGCTATTGTTTGATTAGCTATTTAAGTCATAAGGAATGTTTGATATGCGTATTAAAAGGAATTTGTAAATATGTTGTGTTGCAGGGATTTATTTTTTATTAGATTTCATTGATAATACACCATGATAGTGTAGCTAGTATGAAAGAACTAAATGGTGTACTATGTACATTAAGTCACACAAATGGGCGTTTTGGGTAACTGTTCCTTCCTGTATCCATATTTCTTGCCTGCACAGTTGGTAAGTTTCCGCCACGGTGTTAGTTAGTACCAGTTGGATGTTGTAAATTTCATATATCAACAACCATGATTGTGATGGATAATGTTGGTTGTTGGAGGGGGAGATTGTTGTTTGATTGCTAGCTTTGGACTAGATAGTCATGATCTAATGTTTAATCATTTGATGTAGCTAATTCCTTTCTTTTGTTTGAAAAAGTTACTCTTTGTTAATCTTTTAAACCTTCCTAGTGTATTAGCCATTGGATCTCTGTTGAAATAAATATGGATGGGAATTTTAGCGACGGTTCATATTAATAGTTATAGAATCAAAACATCCACTTCTAAGGCTGGGTTCTCAATCTTTTTTTTTTTAATGTTTAAGAAATCTGTTTGGGGACAATCCTTGGGTCTACCGCAGTATTCGGAACTTGGGGATGATTGGCCCGACCTTCTACTCTTCTCCACTGTTATATACACAATCGAACTAAGAAGTTAGTTAGTTACAAATGATTAGGCAATCAAGGGCAGTTTATTGAATTCTTTAATTCTGTTAGTTTGTTAGACAGTTAGAATCCTTCTGGGAAAAGGATAAAAGGATCCCTCCGTGTAAATGTTAAAGGCGTGATTGCAATAATATTCTCTCTTCTTTGAATCCCCTCTTCAATTATCTCTGGAGATTCATCTCCTGCAGTTGTTGTTCATTGATCCTATAGACTTGCAGAGCCGTGCTTCTGAATTTTGCACGCACCATCGACTTAAACCAGTCTTAGTTCACATGGAGCATGGCTCGAACCTGTGACCTAAGTCACAAGTCCCTCAACCTTTGCCACTTGAACTAAGCCCAGGGGGCATGGATGGGTTCTCTATCTTGTGTTCCCCTTTCTTTATATTGGAATGCCTTTGTGGAGTATCCCGGTAGCCCTTCCTGTATCACCTTTTGGGATCTCGTGGTGAACATTTTTAGTGTTTTCTTTACTTAATGTATTTTCTTCAGTTTCCCGAAATTGGTGGTGGAGAAAATTGAGCGTCTGTTGCATTATTTTCTTTGTAAACGGATTCATAACTTATGGAAAGACCATTTGTAAGTTGTGATTTGGTTCTGCGGTTTGGATGTTGGTGTCTATTAGTCTTTCTTTTATTAGCAAAAAGGTTGTTCTGTTGTGATCAAAATCAAGGATGTCCGCTCCTCATTAGATGTTTGGGATGCAAGATATGGCAATAGACTACTTCACTTCAATCCTAGAATTGGTGTTTATGAACGCGTTTGGTTTTCGGAGGGTCTCATAGGCCATATTCCTTTTTCTGGTATTTGCTGTGTTATCCATAGCATCACAGGTTTTTGTTACTCCTGTCTTTTTGTTGGGAAAGTGGACGTTCCTAAAATGAAAGATTTGCCATGATTGCTGTACATGGTACACTTCACGCTTGGCACTTGCTGCACTATATAGATTGAATGAGGATAATCAGGCTTAACTGGTCTATATGTGCATACATAGCAGGAGTCCGATACATATTTGATGTGGATTGCCCTTCTGCTAGGGCATTGTTGTGGCTATTTATAATGATGAGACAAGTCTGTGTCATAGTTTGAGTGAGTTCTTGACTTCTTTCTACCTTTGTGGTATGATAAAACTATAGAAGGTAATGTTTGTGGATATGTTCTATGCTTGAAACTCTGATGTATTTGGATTGATGGAGTGTTTTAGGACAAAGATATGGTGTCAGCATTAGCATGTTTAGGAGATAGTGGAATCAACTATAGTTTAATCTGGTCACTGACTACTTACTGCTTTATGATTTTCGTCTACATTTTTTAGGATTGTATATCCACTTCTAATTTTTCAAAAAATTCCTTATAGAAAAACAAAATTTATTCTATTATTTGAGATTCTCAAACATCTTCATCATGTCAATTGTGATTCCTTTTTAAAACAGCATTAATTGATCTCGAGAGGAATGATGTTTGTGGTTGCATGTGACTCCTTGTTTGAGTTTTCCTATGTTCCTTATATACTTATGAGGATCTTGTCCCAGTGTTATCAAAACTGAAAAGCGAAAAGAGAAAAGGTCTCTTGGGAGCTTTAAGCTCAAATCATAAATAACATGCAAGCTTTACTGAAGAAAGGTACAAATAATAACTATAGACACAAATCATAGTCATGCAATCAAAAGAATTAAAAAATCTACTTTAAAAGTGAATATTTATCGTTTATGCTACCATCTTTAAGAGGAAGTCAGTAGGCCATGAAACACAGACCTTACCTATAATGAGCGAACTTAAGGAATAAAATAAATTCTTCTGAAGTTTAATGCTTCCTTGAAGTATATCTTGTTTTATTCATACATTAGGAGTGTGTTCATTATGGAGGAAAACATTTTTTGTATATAAGTTTTTCAATTTTTTCTTGTTCGGTTGGTAAAATTTAAGGAAAATATTTTCTCTAGGATAGTTAACGAGGAAAATGATTTCCTTAATAGAAGCAGGGAAAACAAGTTTACAAGTGGCATTCCACATTGATTGTGTCCTCCCCAACCACCTCATCTTCACCCCCACCCCATGTAGCCCCCATCCCCACCATCCAACCCTCACCTCTCATAGTATTTGTCTAGATTATATAAAAATGATTTTCAGGATAATATTTTCTTGCATACATATCGAACAGGCGAGCACAAGAAAATAAGTAAGAAACCCTCTTATTTTTCTAGAAAACATTTTCTAAGAAAACCGTTTCCATGGAAAACATTTTCCTTCGTACCAAACACAGTCACACACCTTAAATTTTTGGAAAAATTACTGAAATACACATCTTATGTTTCCCTTATTTCCTCCTCTTCTATTTTTAAAAACCTCTAAAATCCTTTATTTCTTTAATGTATCCGAGCTACATATTAATGTATCCGAGCCAGTATTTAATGTATCCCTACATATTATGTATCCGGTTTATGTTATAATGTATCCGAGATACTCTTTAATGTATCCGATTTGTGTTACTTTTTAAGGGATTAATGTAATTACAAACTAAAGAGGGATAGATTGTAATTTCATATTAAAAGTATGTGATTCCTAAAATTTATCCTAAATTTTTTCTCAAAAGTAACAAAAACATTTTAAAAGCATTTAGAATTTCATTTTGGCTAGCTGCTAGATTCACTGTGTACTTGGGATGATTTGTTTATCTGTTTTCTTATATGAATGCAGGCAAAGGAAGTCAGAAGGTTGGCCGACAATATGGTTCAGTTTGGAAAGGAGGTACAAATATGGATGGAAGATTGAAATTTCTAAGTATTTTTTCTTATAAATGATTTCTGAAGTTTTTTGGTGTGTAAAGATTGCTAATATGTCGTTTTAGTCTCAAGAATGTTAATATGTTGTTTTGGTTTCATTCATCCTCGAAATGCATATCATGACTTTGTTGAAAAGTGAAATAGGAATATACTGCAACAAAATGTCAATTAATCAGTAATGTCTGTGTACATAGTTTTTCATTTGATAGATTCTTTATCTAAAATTTCATCACGACTTTCCACTTGAAGTGGCTTAACGATGTCATTTGTTCTTTGAAATTAATAGTCTAGCTTTCACAGTTAGTTTTAGAGAGAACATTTGCCTTCTCTCTATGATTTTGAGTCTGCAGTATCTTCTGTGCAGAAGCTGTTGACAGTTTTTCTCTGTCAGAAACCGCTTAGTCTGAGGGATCTAGAGTAGAGCTGATTTACTGAGTAATTTAAGCATACTTATGGAAAAATGAAAGGTAAATTGGTTGTATTTATTTCTGTTGATGATGAGGTAGCAAGGTATCCATCTGTCCCTCACTGGCGGGTGCCATGATTTGTGGTGAGAGTCGACAGCTTGATTATTGTGTCAAGAGATGATGCAGAAAGAAAGCTGGCATTTTTGGAGTATTGTTTGGTCCGCTAATTTCATTGATGGGCAGGGTCAATAGATTTGATCTCAGATTGGTGGTGAGGATTTGAAGAGAGTGACCTGACTGAAGGTGTCCAAGTAAGGCGATGCCTTGCTGTGCCGAGTTTAGTAACTAGTGCTTGTAAGTTGTAACCCAAGTGAGTGCAATAACGTGGTGGGATTTTATGCATTTCAAAAGGGATGCCTTGCTAATTCTCAGGTTTCCCTCAAGGTAGAAGCTGAGCAAGCTTTGTAGGAAGGAAGTGGGAGAGTATCTTTTTTGCTGCTTGGTTGATGGTCCTTCAGCACAGGGTGCACGGGATTGAGAAGAAGACAACAGGGGATCATAAATTAACCTGATGTGGGTCCCCCTCAATCTTTTGTGCATGGGACTTCTCTAACAGATTGGGATATATGTGCAGAGGACTTTTGAATGTGGACCTACTCCTACTGATATATTGAAATTCTTAGTGAAAGATGGTGGCAGTGTTTCGAGTCATGTAGGGCAAGAGATGGAGAGTTCTGCTGTAAGGTTGATTTCCATGGAAGAAAGTTCTGTTTTGGTCCCAAATGCTTCAGTATTTTTCCAGAGGATTCAATTTGAATCAGGACAAATGGAAACTTAAGTTTTGGGGTTTGCTCAATGGTTTTATGAAGTTGTCTTAACCAGTTTATATAAGATGCAGATTACCAGTGAGCACATGAAGTTTATGAGAGGAAGTGGTATTCATTGCCACCAACTTTTTCATGGCAATGAACACCACTTCCTCTGATAAAAGCTTCATGTGCTCACTGGTAATCTGCCCCTTATATAACCAGTTTCAAAAAAAAATCTGCCCCATTATATAAACTGGTTAAGACATGATAAGTATATTTTTGTCCATGTCTAGAAAATGGGAGTACAGTAGAATTAATGAGGAAGACAGGGAAGTAATCCCAAAATATGAGGAAGATGAGGGAGAATAGGACAGTACCAGGGAGTTCTTGTCCAAAATGCCAATCATGTTTCAATCTGAAAAAGTAGTCAACCAAAGGAGATGATGTTACTAATGAGAACAATTTGTGTACACAAAAGCATAGTGGTTTTCACCTTGAGTAACATGTAATGGGTAGTAAGATTCTTTATTTGGTTTTGGTTCAAGAGAGTAAAATCACAAAGGCTGGAATTTAAAGAAATGGGTGAAACATTGTAGCCTCTTAGGGTTGTCTCAACTTGAATTAATTACTTTTACTTTAACAAGGACTGTCTTAACATGGAATACTATATAACTGAAAGGATCGTTAGATCACTTTCTTGGTTGTAAAATTGTAGTAGTGTTGTTGGTTGGAGCTTAAGCTGATTGACCTTGGCGTTGTTGGTTTCTTTTGTGACCCGAGTTAGAAAATACTCTTGAGGCTAATCTAACTTTTTCTCATGTTTCTTGTTTCAAAATCTCGCTTCAATGACAACCAAAAACAGAATACCTTTGTGCATTTCTCATCTGAAAAAAACAAAAAGATGAGATTGAGATGGAATCTGAAGTGCACGTCACTAGTTCAAATATTTCCGCAAATAAAAGCTTGGTATTTAAATGGAGAAGGCTAGCAGGTTCATTATCCACTAAGTTTTGAATTGTGTGGCTTTGGAGATTTTTCGGTTATGAAAACATAGTTATTATAAATACGTACATAATAATAATAATAGGAGTAATAAATAATAACTTTTCTGATAAATACCGACAGTTATTTGCTCTGTTTTCTCTCATTTGTTCTCTGAGTGATTGTCCTCTTTTAGGAGCAATGTTTTTTGATTTGTTTATATTCTGGCACCTTTTGAACTACTGCAGGGAACTCTATGTGCTGCAAGACAGGCAGCTGCCTTTGTGCGTGGGGATGATGTCATTCATAAGCTCTTCACTGAATTGGCCTACAGATACAAGTAAACCCCAGACCATCAACTTTCTACTCTATTTTTTGAAATATAGGTTTATGGTTTTCAATATCTTAAAATTCATATGTTACAGAGATAGAGCTGGTGGATACACGAGAATGCTCCGAACTCGCATTCGAGTAGGTGATGCTGCACCAATGGCCTATATAGAGTAAGATTTTCATTTAAACGGATGCATAATCTTTGCTAGAAGATACTTAGAAATGGCTTCTAGATGATTTCGGTACTTATTAACACAAAAAATAGTATGCTGGTTCAAAAGATCGTGAAGGGATGGCTATAATAGGTCGATGTCTGACCAGTTTGGTGTTGTTTTGACAGGTTTATTGATAGAGAAAATGAACTTAGACAATCCAAACCACCAAATCCTCAACCTCCACAGAGACCAGCCATGGATCCCTGGACAAGATCTCGGCTTAGCCGGCAGTTTGCACCACCTAAGGAGGAGAAAATCTCTGACTCTGATAGTTAGTATGAGTTTTTTTTCTGGGAAGTGCATTCTAGATGATTGTTTTGTCTTTTCAATTCGTAATGATATATCTGTGTTTTACATATTTGGAGGCCTACATGTAGGTGTAATGAAAATAATGTTTCATTCAACAGTACTAGGCGTGGTGGGTGATAAATTGAACTGGTTTTAAGCTTCTGTGTTTTCCACCCTGCCTTGTACTCTAGTTGATCAATACATATGAGTCGTCCAGAAGCTTTTTGACTTGTGTTTTAGAAACCCCATGCATCACCCAGCGGACACTGTTTGCATAAAATTCTATGTATGCTACTGTCGCGGTCAAGTCATACTCTTTTTGAGGCCGGTACCAGCCTCCTTGATAACCTTTCAACATGGTTGATAGACAAGAGGTTTGTGTGGTAAATCTGTGAATGAAGTACTTGTGGGATGATTATTTATTTTTGTTTTCATCATGTAATCCTTTTCTAGTAAAAGACTTTCTATGAAAATATATTTTCATGAAAAATAACTGCCTTAATATTGAATTGTCTATCCAAGGCAGAAGAATATTTCCTTGTATTAGAGGTAGGGAATTATTTACTCTTGCTCTTATTCATGTTTTATTTATCAGCTTTGTTACCGAAGAATAATCAAGATTTACTAATTTTTTCTGTCCTTGGTGAAATGCTACATTAGGATGGTTTATAAATCCTAACTTAGTTCTAGGTACAAGTGGGGTGTCATTTTTCAGTTAAACCATAGTCTTAAGTTAATTAGTTACTAGTTGTTGAAAGTATGTGATGCAAAGAAACAAATAAGATAATTGAAAAGCACAAACTACTTAATATTGTAGTGCCCACTTATTTATATTTATTATGATTCTATTCATTTTTTTGTTCGATATTAGTATATTAGTCTGACTGTCCGGTAAAATCCTCTTTAACAAAGATAACTTTGTATTTAGTGGGACTTGAACTTGAAATTTTTTAATTAAAGATGAATAAGTACTTACCACTCTACTATTCTTGTCGGTGATTCTATCAATGAAATGAATTTTTATTCAATCCTCAATCTAATTTTTAAGAGTTTTTTTTTTCTAATTCAAATGTTTTCAAGACAAGTATCAACGTGAAGATGAATCCAAGATCATACTTTCTCTATACATTTTTATTTATTCACAATAGAAATAATAATAAATGAAATGTATATTTTGTTATGATATTCATATTAATTGATGTATAGTTTAATTGGATATGAAATAATTTAGAATCAGTAGTTAATGTTAAGAGTAAAATATGAAAAATCAAATTTATTTTTTCCTTGATATGCTAAATGGACAAATACAAATTATTTTTTAATATAATAAACAAGTAAAAATATATTAAAATATATTTTTATCAAAAAAAAATAATAGTTAGGATCTAGAAGACTAGGACAACCATAATAAAGTAAAATACGTATATTATCCGAACCTTTTTTTTCCCTTCCAAATATTATCCAAACTTTACCTAGGTCATTAAATTGATTTATTTAAGAAGATAAAATATTCCATTCAATCCGAATAGGAAATATATTCTTACGAAGTCACGTGATAAGGTGATTTATCAAAGGTAGCTAGCAAGATTGAATGAAGTTCATGCACAAATACTATTAAATTTTATACTTTTCAACTATCTTAATTACTATAAATTTGTTTGATTTTTTTAAAGTAATAAGAAAATTATCTTTTTTATGTTGCTTAGAGACTCTCAAGGACTCCTGATATGGGTATGTGATGCCTTCATATGGATTGACATTAGATTCGGGGTGATTCATGGATAAGGCTAACAAAATTTTGATGGTAATTTTTATGATTTTATTTTCTCTAAAATAATATTTAAGATTAAGAAAAAATATTACCTAATTTTAATTTAAAAAATTTACAATTTTAAACTAAATTATTTAAATATTTATATTCATAAATAAGGTTTTTTACAATAATATCTAACGTAATGTATTGAAGAAACATGACTAACATCGTACTAATTTTAAGAGTTTCTTAATATTATAAATAATAATATCTTTATATGAACTAAAAGGCTTTATATCCATTGAAAAATTACGATAAAATAATAAATATAAAAATAAAAAAAAGCTACATTAATATTTTTTAATATGTACATATACTTAAGATCTCATATTAAAATTTAATTTTTAATCATTAATTTTATTGATATGCTCTTGTTTGTATTTTAGAGCTCTAAAGGTGCATAAGTAATAATATTGATATTAAAAATTTATTTAAATTATACAATTTCTTAAAGATGGTAAATTGCCTGTAGTTTTCGGATTTTAGTATCTCTTAGATCCGTATTATTAAGAAAGCTGTTAAAATTTGGTAAATATTATATAGACATTCTAAATATGGGTAGAGTATATATTTAAATATATTAAGTATGGTAAATTATATGTTTAGACATTATACGTATTTTATTTTCTTTTGTTTCTTAACTTCTTGTGTATAAATATGGTTGTAGTCTCTTTTATTCATTGATGAATAGAATTATTAATTCTCCAGATTTTCTTGTGTTTCTCTGTCTCATTTTGTAACATGGTATCAGAGGCAGCTCAGATTTTTGAAATCAATATTCACTATTCTATTTTTCTCGTGGTATTTTGTTGATAACAATTACTGCTTCATCACTTTGTTGGGTCTCTTCTGTCTTTCAGTTGTCTTTTTTTTTTGTTTTTTGACGTTAATTTTTTTAGCGAATATCATGAAGAAGAATGATATTTCTCATCCTATTTCTGTTGTTCTCAATGGATCTAACTATCGTCATTGGTGTGAGGCAATGCGTAGTTTTTTTAAAGGGAGAAAGTTGTGGCGATATGTCACATGTGATTTAACCTGTCTAAAGCAAACTGAGACTGAAACAAATGAAAAGTTTGTTGATCGTTTAGAAGATTGGGATAGCCGAAATCATCAAATTATTACATGGCTTCGAAATACTTCTGTTCCAAGTATTCACCTCCGATTTGGATAATTCGACACCGTAAAAGAGGTATGGGATCATCTCTCTCAACGATATACCACTTCTGATCTTTCTCATCGTTTTCAGTTGATGAAGGAGATAACCAGCTTGAAACAAGAAAAGGGAGAACTTGTCTATGAATTTCTCTCGAAGATGGAATCCATCTGGAATCAATTAACCTTGACTGAACCCGTTCTTAGAAATTCTAATGTTGCTGCTAAATTTTTACCTTACCACAACAATGATAAATTGATTCAATTCCTGATGGCTCTTACTGATGATTACGAACCAACCCGGGTTACATTGCTTAACCAACAACTTTTGCCAACTCTTGAAGATGCTCTTCCTCTCCTAAAATTTGAACAAACTCGTTTGGATCTTATGCGACATGTGGATAACTCAGTTTTTGCAGCCACTAACAGAATTAGTGTCAAATTTTATCGCAATTGTCGTCAAACTGTCATGCCTTGCACGACTGCCCAATTATTGAATGTAATAAATGTAAGAAGAAGGGACATATATCTAGGAATTGTCCTCCAATTTGTAGGTACTGTAAAAAGGAAGATCACTTGATTGAGAATTGTCCTACTCGTCCTCAAAACAAAAATCAATCTCGTTTGAATCAATCATCAAATCCAGTTCTTGCAGCAACCAACAATTCTGAAACTTCATCAATTGACCTTCAAGCTCTCCTTAGTCAACCCATTTCTCCAACTGGTAACAATCTTGCAGCTCTAGTTACTCCTTCAGGTAATTCATCTTGGTACTTTGATTCAGCATGTTGTAATCACATGACGTATTCTTTCAAGATTTTTTCTGACCTGGCTACAATTCCTAGCCCATCATCCATTCATACTGCTGATGGATCTAATATGAATGTTAGTTATAAAAGATCTATTTCTTCGTCATCTCTATTTGCCTGATACTTTTCTTATTCCGAATTTAAATTTTAATCTTATCTCTGTTGGACAATTATGTGATTTGGGATATGATGTAATTTTTTCTTCTCGTGGTTGTCGAGTGTAAGACCTTCAGACGGGATAAATCATTGGAAAAAGTCGTAAAGTTGGGCGTATGTTTGAACTCACTAGTCTTCATATTCCCCAATCATCTCCCGTGTCTCGATTATGTGATGTTTCTTCTAATGTTCCTTTGTCGTGGCATCAACGTTTTTGTCATTATTCTTTGAGTAAACTTCGTTCTTTAGTTTCTAGTGGGATTTTAGGTAATGTTAATGAGAAAAGTTTGGATTGTATTGCATGTAAACATGCCAAACAACATGCTTTACCTTTTAATAAAAATCCTTCTATTTCAAAGTTTTCTTTTGATTTAATACATTCTAATGTTTGGGGACCTTCCCCTGTACCAAGCATGATTGGATCACGATACATTGTCATTTTTATCGATAATTTTTCCCGATTCACATGGATATATCTTATGAAAAATCGTTCGAAACTACCTCAAATCTATATTAATTTTGCTAATATGGTTAAAACTCAATTTGGTAAAATTATCAAAGTTTTTCGGCGTGACAATGGCATGGAATATCGTGATTCTAAACTTTTCAATTTCTTATCTGTAATTGGTACACTTTCTGAATTCTCTTGTCCCGGTACCTCCCAACAAAATGGATGAGCTGAACGTAAACATAGGCATATTCTTGATTCTGTTCGGACCATTATTATTTATTCATCACGCCCTAAGCGCTTTAGGGGTGAAGCAGCTCTTACTGCAATGTTTACTATCAATAGACTCCCATCTTCTGTTCTTGGAAAGATGTCTCCTTATGAACGTCTTTACAAGGTAGCTCTTGACTACACATTACTTAATTTGGCTCTGCTTGTTTTATTCTTCTTCAACCACATGAACACACAAAATAAGAACCTCGTGCTCGAGTTTGTTTCTTTCTAGGATATGGGATAGAACATAAAGGTTACCATTGCTGGGATCCTGTGTCAAATTGTATTTGTATTTCTCGGCATGTTATTTTTTAGGAACATATTAAATTTTCCTCACTGTCAAAGTTTGAGTCTATTCCATCAAGCGAAGTGACATTCTTTTCTAATCCTTCTGTTGAGCCTTTTCAAAGTGATCGTAATGCAGGTTTATCTCGTGAGTCAAACATTGCACCCAACGGTTTACCTATTTCCCTTAATACAGGTCCATCTGATGGTCCAGTTCATGAAAGTAGTACAACATCCAATTCGCATGATTAATCTCCAATTGATAGGTCCACTCTTGATATGAATGTTGATTCTGAGGTACCCTCGTCTTCTCTTCTTCCTGATAACACTTCATTTATTTGTCCAGAAAAAAAAATCCTCCTAGTTATCTCTGTGCTTATCAATGTTATTGTACCATACTTAATTTACATAAGTCTAGTACATACAAAGAGGCATCCAGTGATCCTTGTTGGCAGCAAATTATGAAATAAGAGTTGCAGGCCTTTGAAAAAACTCATACTTGGGACTTAGTTGACCCTCATCTTTGATAAAACTCTTGTTGATTGCAAATGGATCTATAAGATCAAGACACGATTTGATGGCTTTCTTGAAAGATACAAGCCTCGATTAATTGCTCGAGGATTCACCCAAGAGTATGGAAATGATTATGAGGAGACCTTTGCTTCAGTAGCTCGTGTTACCTCTGTCTGTGCCCTTCTTTCTATTGCAGCAGCTAAACGGTGGGGACTTTCTCAAATGGATGTTAAAAATATTTTTCTTAATGGAGATTTGGAGGAAGAGGTTTATATGAAACCTCCACCAGGATACAATTGTCCTCCAAATAAAGTATGTCGTCTTCGCCGTGCATTATATGGTTTGAAACAAGCTCCACAAGCTTGGTATGCAAAGTTTAGTTCAACATTGAGCAAATTGGGATTCTCTTCTAGCCCACATGATACTGCTCTTTTTGTACGCAAGACAATACAAGGTATTGTTCTTTTGATTCTTTATGTGGATGATATGCTTATTACTGGTTATGATACTGCTGGTATTTTCGAGGTTAAAGAATTTTTGAGTACTAATTTTGAGATGAAGGATTTGGGGTCTCTCAACTATTTCTTGGGCATCGAAGTTCTCACATCTGATAATGGGGTTTCTATCTCAAGTTAAGTAGACTAATGATTTGTTATCAAAAGCAGGTATTAGCAATAATAAAATTGAGAGCACACCTCTTGAGCCTAATGTGCAGTTTTCTCCAACCGACGGTACTTTATTGTCTAATGCCACTCTTTATCGGACACTTGTAGGTAGTCTTATCTATCTGACAGTTACTCGTCTAGATATTGCTTATGATGTTCACATAGTTAGTCAATTCATGGCTGCACCTCGCTCTACTCATTATGTTGTTGTTCTGTGAATTCTTCGTTATGTCAAAAGTACTATGTTCCATGGACTTCACTTTTCAGCCAATTCTTCTCTTGAATTAAAAGCATATGTTGATGCTGATTGGGGACGTGATCCCATTGATAGACGTTCCACTACTGTTTATTGTATTTTTCTAGGAGATTCTCTTATATCGTGGAGAAGCAAAAAACAAACCTTAGCATCCCGATCAAGTACTGAATCAGAATATCGCGCACTTGCTGATACTACTGTTGAGATATTGTGGTTTCGTTGGTTATTGACTGACATGAGTGTTCCTTAGTCTTTTGCACTACTCTTTATTGTGATAATCGTAGTGCCATTCTGATTGCTCATAATGATGTATTTCATGAGTGTACAAAGCATATTGAGATTGATTGTCATTTTACTCGTCAGCACATTGATCTTGGTGCCATTCGATTAGCTTTTATTGGGTCCTTAGATCAACTAGCTGATGTTTTCACCAAGTCTCATCTTCGTAGACGTTTCCAAGTTCTGGTGGCCAAACTCAAACTGATTTCTTCTAAACCATCTTAAATTTGAGGGGATGTTAAAATTTGGTAAATATTGTATAGACATTCTAAATATGGGTAGAGTATATATTTAAATACATTAAGTATGGTAAAGTATATATTTAGACATTATAGGTATTTTATTTCCTTTTGCTTCTTAACTTCTTGTGTATAAATATGGTTGTAGTCTCTTTTATTCATTGATGAATAGAATTATTAATTCTCCAGATTTTCTTGTGTTTCTCTGTCTCGTTTTATAACAAAAGCGATGATTCATGGTTAAAATCCGTGTGAAATATCTCTATTTTAGGTCAAGAATCGTCTCCTTCCATCAGTGAAGGATTAGGGCTTTATGGAGGGGGAAAAGGTTACGAATTGGGGGGAAATTATCAGATTGTGAATTCAAATTAAATTTTGAATTTCTTTTTCAAGCACAAAAATATGCTCGATTGATTCCCACAACTCCAGTACGCGTGACCTCATCTTCGTCTTCTTACTCAATATTCTTCGACAATTTCTCATAATGTCAATGTATTTATGATTTATTTGTTCAAAAATTAATTTACGTTAAGTTATTTGAGTAAAATCAAATATTTTTTAAATTTATTATTTGTAACAATATTGTCAAGAAATTATTGGTTATGTAAATGTTGATAAATTATTTGATATATAAGACGTTTGATTGCACGAAAATTGTTCTGTTATTAATATTTTTTTAAGTCCCATCAAGATATTAACAACTTCTAAAGCAAGTAACTCAATATATAAAGAATATGTGTTTTTCATTCTAAACGAATCAATAATGTTGAAGGCAAGGTTACTTGCATGATAATTTATGAAATATTTTACTAAGGTATTGCCGATTTCAATATTTGAGAAGTTGCACAAAAATGAAACTTGTCATTTATAGTTTTAAATTTGTCGTTTTCAAAATATAAAGTGATGTTTTTAGTAAGGGGGTAAAATATACATGGTACTCTTTTTCTTTAGCAAATGTTTTCGTTCACTGAATTTTTCTAGCTAGGTTTTTAACGAGGCAATAAGCAATGCATATGCATATTTCACGATATGCATACTCTTTTTTTTGTTTTTATTAAAAATTTTCTTATGAATTTTAACGAGTCACATAATCTATCGACACTGAAAAAGGAGCGTCATAAAATATATTATTTTAAATGTCCACTAAGTGTAATCTCAACTGTACTCTTTACAAGGGCGGCTCAACGTAATTAGGGGCCTAAAGCGAAATTTCAATTTGAGGCCTAAAATATAAATAAAAACTTTGTATACATATTTATTCAAAAATTATTTCTCTTACACTATTTAGATGAAATTATAAGTATGTAATATTGTTTTTTCAGTTATTGATTTTAGGTAAGATTTTATCAATTCAACATTAAAAAACATCCTTTTAGTGAGACAATTATTATATGAATTGTTAATATAATTTTATAAGTAATAAGTTGACAATTATTAAATAAAGATAAGAGTTAGAACCATAGAATCTGATTCAAGAAGTTGATGACTTGGCATACACCATTTTAATATGCTTGTTGTAATGTTTGAAACTAAAATTTAAAAAGAAATATAAAAGAATTTGTAATTAGCTTTGTTCAACACTTTTCACTATTAATTCTTATTTAAAGTATAAAAGATGTGAAAGTGGGTAAAATAATATATTTTTTTATCATAATTAATTAATTTTTTCTATAAAAATTTAACACATAATTTATTTTTAATAATAATTTGCCCCCCCCCCCCTCCCCCCCCAAAATTTAGGGTCCTAAGGCATAAGCCTTATTTTACAAAGGCAAGTGCCGGCCCTGACTCTTTATTATATGTAGTAATACTCACAAGTCACACCTACACCACCTTCTCATCACACTTCAATAATCATTTACACATTTTCAAAAATTAATGTCATATTTATGATGCCTTTTGGTATTTTTTTTATGTAGTCCTATAATTTGTAAATATAAATATTTGTGAGAATCATATTATACGTATTTAAAGATTTGAAAAACACTTGAATACATTTGAAAGAAAGGGGAAAATAGCTTCTTCTTATACTCTATATACTTTATCTACATTTTTTGTCTTATATTTCTTTTAATTCTATAACAAATCCAAATAAATTATGAAACTTGGACGGTAAATTTACCAAAGTTACAAGTAATGAGATTAAATTATCTATTTGCAAAACTCAAAAGGGAAACAAGATTATTGTTTTGATGATGGCATCCTACTTTTGAGGGATCTTAAATTAATTAAAATATTTGGAGTCCAATAATGGAGATCAAACTCAATCATTTCATTCTCAAAAAGATAAGCCTAAATTAAACTTACGTCAAAGATTATACCCTCTTTATTATTTAAAGGAAAAAAAAAACGATATTGTTTCAAAAACAAAATAAAATAAATGAATGGTAATCCTAGACAACGTGTTGAATTTGATGTGAGATTGATGGAGACATGTTTCCTAATATTGACACGTGTCATCTAATATTTACTCCCTAAATAATGAATGACACAAGAAAGAGCTCATCCTCATCCTAAGAAGTATCGAATTGGTGTTGCTAACATGAGTCATGGTACGATGGTCGATGTCAGAATTATTTTATGCTTTAAGTTATAATTTTGAGTTTCGATATATATGGAGAAAATTTGATTAGGAATATTTTTCTAGAAAGACTCATGCAGTGCGTGATCAAGATTTTATTGAGGCTCTAACACGGACATCAAATACAAAATGAAAAATTGATTAAAGAAAATTGATACCGCATAGGATAGATGATATAATAACTAGTGGCATTTGAACCGTGCCAAACTTGGTCCCAAGCCAACATCACAATTATTTTATAGTTATTTCTTTTTATTATTATAACATCAACTCAATATATTTTAAAACAATATTAAAGTAGAAAAAAATATTTAAAAGTTAGAAGAGAATATTTTTATGAATTTATATTTTAGATTTTAAAAATTTTTGAACTTTGATATCAATTGTTTCCATTTTTTTTGTTGCGTACTGATCCATAGTTTTTCATACTTGGTAGTCATTGAATTTTCTGACAGCCATGTGGCGTTTTCTTTTTAATTTTTTTTCATTTGTTTACAATAAATTTTTTGTAAAACTGAAAATACTAAAAGTACCACTTTTATATTTATTTAAAATAAAAGAAAAATGAACCATTCTAAATTTTAATTAAACTTGTTAGAATGTTGGAATTGAAGATTTTATTTTAGTTAGTTATATAGAAAGATGCATTCCTTTTTAAATAAGTAAAAAAATAAAAAATAAGACACATGAATTAAGACATAGAGAGTATTATAATATGTTTTGCAAATTTTACATAATTTCTCCAACATATATTTATGAGGATCTCGACCCTGTTAAAAAATATACATATACATATATACTTTTTGGATTGGAAGAAATCAAAGCTCATATAGAAAACATGAAACAATAATTCGATCTAAAAATTAAATTAAATTATTATCTTATACTACTCTTATTAGGGAAAATTATAAGAAATTGCAAACTACTAATTCGAATTAAATGTTATAGCATAGTTTATTTTAATTGTAATTCGCAGCAAACATCCCATTTTTTTGTCATCTGATTCAGTATACAATTAGTCATTTTATACATTTCGGTATAAAATGCGTTTGTGTTTGTATAAAGAGAGAGAAAAGTGTATATACAAATACAAATACATATATTTTCGTCTTTTACACTTATAATTATACAAATACAGATCTTGTTATACAAATTACAATGTATAAATTAATTTATACAAAACTGAACAATTTGTATAAAATTGGATGTTTATAGCGAATTATACAAATCAAAAGCTCCATAACAAACATAAAATTTGTTATGGAGCGCAAATTATGCATACTATAGTTATAACATACAAATATAATTTTTATGTTTACTATAGGTGAAAGATGTTCTTATTATTATTCATCCTTATTGACTAGTAAAAAAGAGGTGACCAACCTTACTTTTCACTTACGCATATAAACAACATAGGTGCCATGCTGCAGCCTACAAGTTACCTCACCCTTTCCTTTACGTGAAACAATTTGACGCATTACCAATTATCCTTAGAAAAAAAAATTAATTTTTATTCAATTATACTGGTGGGAGTGCTTCACCCTTAACTAGAGGTTTCGGGTTTGAGGTCCTAGGTATGGAGAAAATTCTGTTGGGAGCACCACCCTCGAATGAGCCCTGCAGAGTGCAGAACATCGAGTGAGAAACCAAAAAAAAAATATACATAAAACACCTACATCAAATTTGCTGGAAGTAAACACTTTTGAATTGACATCTCTGCTTCCATGAGATGAGAATAAAATCTACGCATATTCTATTCCCTTCAAATTTCACTCGTATAATTTTACTGAATATTTTGATGTTGTGAACACTTTTTGGAGGCGAATGGATAATGTGAGTGTATTTTTAGCACCGGCCTTGCACACCATTCAACATATTTTCACACGGGCCAATTACGAATTGAATTTATCCAATTTATAAACCTGTCAACATGGAAAATTTCAACTTTCAACAGGTTGCGTGATTGTCTTCTCGTGCCTAAATTAAATAGTCTTTCTTTTTCCTTCATTGGTATCCAGTTGTTCCATAGTCCATATAGCGGATATAGAATCGTCATTAAGGGGTGTTGATGATAATGAAGCTATTAGGATTAAAACACACAATTTCAAAAACTTTTCACAATATCTTAACCACTAGACTAACTCTTTAATTAGTGTCAAAAGGTATCAATACTTATATATATATTTATTGAATCAAAATTTGACCTCTGTAATTTTTCAACGACACCCCTTCGATATGGGTGGGTCCTCCCCTGTCTATATATATAGATACCAGGTTAAATTTTACTTAACTACAATAATAATATAATCAGTGTAATTATAAATAACAATTTTTAAAAGGTAATATAGTCTTATTCTTGTTTTGTAAAAAATGAAAATATTGTTTTCAATAGTTCATTGACTGAAGTAATCATACAAAAAATAATTAAGGAAAGAGACAATAACAATCTCAAATAATACAACAAACGAAACAAATAAACCACCATATGTATATAATAGTAAAATTGAAGAATACAATAGTAAGAGAATTACTAATAATACGATTGATAAAGAAACAAATTAAACAACTCTCTTCTAATCTTTTATTCTTATTCTCGACTTTCATATTTTTTTATTTAGTGTCATGTCATCGATATGTTGTAGGTGTGTCATATTCAGTCGAATCACTTCTCCTCAATACTTGTTAGACCTATCTCTCCTAAAACTCACCATGGTCAACCTCTCACACTTTTCACTGGGGAGTATCTGTGCATTTGCGATCTTGTATGTCCGAAATATCTTAAACTCGCCTCTCTCGTCTTGTCCATGACTTGAGTCACTCCCACGGCCAACCTTATCTCATATATCTTCGTTCCTGATTTTACCTCTCCTGTGTTCACGCATTCATCTCAACATCCTCTAAAAAATATAAGTTTGAACACACATCATTCCCTAAAACTTGTCAAAATATATCATTTAGACCATTCAATAAATCTTGATTCAATTGAACACCTCAATTCCTGACAAAGTATCCTATTAATAATTTTCTATTCAAATTTTGAAGAAAAAAACAGAACGTGTAGAGTGGAAAGATATTTTGATTAGTTTATAGGGGTGAAATAGTAATAGCATTTGAAAAAGATACATGAATGACCAGCTTTCACAAATTTCACTCACCACGTCATCTGCCCACACCTTTCAATTTTTTCGAACTCTCTGGATAGCCTCCCCGCCCACCTATAAAACCACTCACATTCGAACCCTACTCACAAAAAAATCCTCCATTTTCTCTGTGCGTGCATTTATCTGTATACATTATTCAGCATTTGCAGGTCGGAGAATCTGATCGGAGCAAGTTGTGACCGACGATCGGAGTTGAAAGTTCGTTATTCAAAGTGTCCTGCGTTAGCTTCCTTTTATATTCACTTTTGTTTTTGCTCCGTAATTCCGTATTTCGCTCTTCTCATTTCTATTGAATTTACTTATATAGGTATGTAGACTGTATGAATTTCGCGCTATTATATAGTTTCCTGCAAGTATGATTAGACCTATAATGACGCCTATCTACTGATCTCTGTGTTTCATCTTATTCTTCATTTTTCGCGTACTGCTTAATTTATTGTTTGTTGCATTTCATCCTCTTTTGCGGAGTCTATGAAATGTTTGTGTTGGTGAATTTATAGGCTTTGTTTGCTTAGATCGATTATAACGGATTTGCGTTAGTTTGTATGAGGAGAGATACTTTTAGTGGAGCTTGTTGATTGTGCTCTCGTATAGGTTCCCATTTTTGTGGAATCTATAAGAATTGTGATTGTTGTGCTATGGAAAAAAGAAAGAGAAAGAGACTCTGTTGAGATTATGTTTCTGTGCCATGAGATCATGAATGATTGGTTTGCGTGCTGTTGTGTTACAACTGGTTGCCTTGCTAATATCTATGTTGAATTTGATGGTTATGTAGCGTATGTATCTTGGTGGAATGCTGCTTCATATCACTGAGCTTTCGAGCTTTGTGGTTATATTAACCCTATCCACAATTTTTTATTCATCGAGTGTAAATAATCCTCAGTTTTGGGGCATTTACGTTGGTTGATTGATTGCATGAGGCCTTTGCTTTTGATTGATTGAGTGGCAGCAAAATATATCCGTAGGAACGATTGATAATAATCCTCAGTTTCGGGGCATTTACGTTGGTTGATTGATTGCATGAGGCCTTTGCTTTTGATTGATTGAGTGGCAGCAAAATATATCCGTAGGAACGATTGATAACTAATTTGGCATTCTTTGGTCTCAGGATAGTTGATGAAATTATCTAGTTTTACTCTTAGCCTTGAAAAATTATAGTTAAAAATATATAGGTGCCCGCAGGTTTAAGATATGGGGTACCTTGAACTTGTGTGTGGGTGGTTTAGCTATATTGATGTTTTGTGACAGTGTGTAAATTGCAGCTATCAAGTAAAATTCCAGTGAGAAGTTGATGACGAATTTAAAGACAAAAAAATAATAAAGATCTTGAATAAACAAATACTTTTCTTTTTTCCTGCCCTATCTCTTTTCGCTTATGAAGATTGAGACTATAAACACAAGCGTTTATAAGCATGTATTTGGTCAAGCTGAAGTTGAAAAGCTGGTGTTCCAATCAAATGGAAGTAGTAGTCGTGATAGCGCCCTTCTCATTGGACATCTATGTCAATCTTCTGTTCAGTTTGTTCATCACTCTGTTTCCTTTTTCTATTTTGCGTTCAACTTCTGATGCTGGTATCCATTGAGGCTATTGGTATTTGCAGTTCTCACTTTTCCTTTAGTAGGCTGACTTAGGATTGGGAGTTTCGATTGCTTTCCAAGTTTTCTGGTATGTTTTATCTTCCAACCAATCTAATTTTGGGCTCCTGAAAGAGATCATCTGGTATATGTAGTTGTAGCTGTTCTTGACTGATGGTAATGAAAGATTATAAATTTTACCTACTTTCGCATGAGAGGTAGACACTGGACTGTGGAAAAATAAGATATCGTGGCACATGATGCTTTTTGTTTGCAACTTCAGTTTTTGTGAATTTTAGTAAAATGCTAGGCATGTGCGATGATGAGGTCTTTCGTTAACAATAAGCCTCCGGGTGAAAAGGTGAACAAAAAAGAAAGATGACCACCGGAGACTGGAGAGTATGGATCAGTTGGATGTTGTAACCCAACAGATAAGATTTTCCTTTCTGACAATGAAATAATCCAACTAACAGACAGTAGGAATTTATAAAATTCTTCTTCAGGGTAAGATTCCCTTGTTGAAGTGAGACATGGTGCAGAATCTCAGACTGAGGTAGGGTTGTCTGTGATGGACAACAAATAAATCATCTCTGCAGTTTCGCACTTTTCCCAGTATTTTTCTGTCAGGACGGGGTTGATTGTTGTCCATTGCTTTTACCTTAGGTTGGACTTCCCTTCATCAGTATCTCTTTAAATGGAGTTCTCCAAGAATGAAGTCATCATGCAATCATTATTATCTACTGCTGGACGCTTTGGAGCTCCTCAATGCTTCACGATAGTTCTAGTTTGGGTTCCTTTTGAACCTACTTGTGGATTCTTGTAGATCAACTTGTTTTGATGAATTCTCATGGTGGAGTTTGCTGATTGGAGCTGTCAAGCTTTGTTGGAATTTGTTGTTGCTGGTTTCAATTGGTGTTCATGTGCGACAACACAACATTGTCTGAGGTGTTTTGCCCATTTGGAGGGCCAAATAGTCATGCCTTTGTAGGTTTAGGATTTTTTCCCTTGACTGTTTCCTGAATGCAGGGCTTCTAGTTGTTAAATTCATCCATAAGGCTAAATGGGAGACATAGTGATTGAACATTCAGGGACACCACATTATGAGGCCTTAAACTTACAAAATGTTACAACATCTGAGAATGATGATGATCTGGTTCAGAGTTTCTCTGGGGGCTACTTGCCTGAGGATAGTACACATGAAGAAAAATCCACTTGTACTGAAGCCCTCGACAGAGGATACTTGGAATATGGGTATGTTCTCTGTCTCATTCATGACAGTAAACTTAAGTCTATTTTGTCCAATCATTCTTGGTTGATCTTTCTTCACCAATTTAACCTACGTCTATTTTGTACAATCATACTTGGTTGATCTTTGCTCACCAACTCTGTTATAACATTGAAGGTGTAGATACATATTATGATATATGTTTGTCTAAACCTCATACATAGTGGATGTTATGATTATCAATTATTCTCAGATGTGTGTTATTTTCCAGATGTTCCCACTATCGCCGTAGATGTCGCATTATAGCCCCTTGCTGCAATGAGATGTTTGACTGTAGGCATTGTCATAATGAATATAAGGTAAGTCCTGATGAATGATGGACCATTCACTTACGAATAAGTATAATATGTCTGTAGTTAATGAGGTGCACAGTATGCCACCTCAGTAAGATTTGAGATAACAAAATACCTGCATCCAGGGACATGAGCATTATTGTTTGAAGTCATGTAGCGTTTTCTTGTACCTTTTGATTGCAAGGCACCTTGATTTACACGTCATAGCATTCATCATTTCATTGTGGCTATGCATCATTTAGATTTTACCTTATCAGCAAAGATTCTTATTTTCCCCCCAAAGATTACTCATCTCCCATCTTTGGTTGGTAAAGACTTTACTAACATATTTGCTTGTCTACAGAACAATATCAACGTTGACCAGAAACTTCGACATGAGATTCCTCGTCACAAGGTGGAAAGGGTAATAATCCTGACTGGTTAAACTATTTTTGTGCAAATAATCCCCCCCCCCCCCCCAATATGTAATTCTCTTCCTTGGTCTCCTTTCCATCAACTAGTTTTACCTTCTCTTCATTTAATTTTGAATGGAATCTGAACACGATGCATAAAAGAATACATATACTCATTTGTTTTGGGTTTTCTGCAGGTTATATGCTCACTTTGTGATACAGAGCAAGAGGTGAGTGGTGTTTATGCTGTCCTGCCCTTTACTCTGTTATGAGGTCACGATTTTAAGGATGTTTGCAATTGAGTAATGCAAGTCTTTCTTGCTTGAGCATGACAGTTTATTGATCAAGAACCCGAAGAGAACCGAGTTCTCTTGGTTTGATGTTTGCTATTCCAGCCAAGCAGCTTGCATTCTGACTAGTTATCACTGATGTTCTCTACCAGGTTCAGCAAGTTTGCATCAATTGCGGTGTGTGCATGGGGAGATATTTCTGTGAAACGTGTAAGCTATTTGATGATGATGTAAGTTTTAATTCTCCTCTCTCAAGTTATTCACATGAAACTGCGTAATACACACATTGAATTCAAGGAGTTGATGATAGTAACAAGGAAATGCAGCTGTAAGTGAAATATGTAATGTGCTGACCAACCTCTTCTCCACTTTTCATGTTGCAGATATCCAAAAGACAGTATCACTGCAATGGTTGTGGAATATGCAGGTATTGTTACTTAGCTGAAATTCCAATGCCTTCCCCATTCTCCATAACATTTTCTCTCTCTCTCTCTCTCTCTCATTTCTGTTGAGCTTCTGATAGTGCAAAAAAAGTAACTAAAGAAAAGGAGATAACACCTTTGCTAACGTCTTCCATGTGTAATAACAAAAAGACCTGTCTGCAATTCAATACCAATTCATCTGAACTGTTCCATATTATCTTTGTGTATACATTTGATGTTTAAACTCTGTATTGATTCTGATGTTGGTGTTCTATTTTTATTATTTTTATGTTTCTAGGATTGGTGGGATGGAGAACTTCTTCCACTGTCCCAAATGCAGTAAGTCTCAGTCATCCCTTTGTTTATCATAGGCTCATGTTTGTGCATTACTACGTATTATCTTTTGGAATTTCATTTTTCTTACTATGTGGTGGTTGTGTGATACAGGATGTTGTTATTCAGTTCTATTGAGGAACAGCCACCCCTGTGTAGAGGGAGCAATGCATCACGACTGTCCTGTTTGTTTTGAGGTATGGATTGCAATAAAAAAATTCTCCCCAGTTGTTTTTCCCTTGTTTAAACCTTTTCTGTGATGTTGCAACCGAATGAATTGAGAATGGTTATATGCAGTATCTCTTTGAGTCGATAAATGATGTAACAGTAATGCCTTGTGGACACACTATTCATAAGAACTGCTTGAAGGAGATGCAGGAACACTACCAGTAAGTTATTGTTACTTTATTGTACCCTATTTTCAACATGTGTGCAGGTTGTCTATACAACTGATCTGACTTCAACTTTGCAACAGGTATGCTTGTCCTCTCTGCTCTAAGTCGGTATGTGATATGTCGAAGGTGTGGGAGAAATTTGACATGGAGATTGCTGCAACACCGATGCCCGAACCTTATCAAGACAAGAAGGTGAGTGTATTTTCCGAACTGTTCTTGTTATTGCGTTAATATGCCAACAGAGCTTCAAAAAGTAAATGAAATTTATGATACTGCAGGTTTGGATCCTTTGTAATGATTGTGGAATCACCTCAGAAGTGCAATTTCACTTTGTGGCTCAGAAATGTCCATGTTGCAAATCTTACAACACCCGCCAAATAAGAGGCAGATAGAGGGACCATATAGCAATAGTCAGTCTGGCTTTCAAGTGAAAATGATCCCACGCCCTATGTGGCTAGGGTGGTACCTCTGATTGGGAATGATTGGGCTTTACAATGCTGCTAAGATTGTAGAAGAAATGATGGAAGGAAAGGGGTTCTACTATGATCATGCTTGTAGCATTTCTGGGGTTATCGTGTTTTCGCATTTCTTCAGTTTATTTATCTTCAATGTTCCTTGGTAGTAGTATGTGTGTTTTACATGCCAGTGTAATTTTGAAGACACTGATTATTTGTTCAGTCTTGGCACAAATATTGTTGGTATGCGTGATTCAATCCTTTATAGCAGAGAGCAAGTAGAACTGTGGCATGTCAGGTGGCTGAGACCTGAAGTGTTGTGTGATATTGCACCTTCCAGTTAATTACTCGTGTGAAGTTAAATTTGTATCATTACTTCATATTTAAAGAGTACTATAGTTCTTTAAAAAAAATATTATGACGGGTACCTAGTTAAATTATCCTGACTATGCATTCTTAGATTGCAAGGTATTGAAACAAAGAAAGAAAAAAGCTAGTCCCTTTCAATTTTCTAACGTGCAGTATACCTTTTCTTTTTTCTGAGGTAAAGTGATAGATGAAAAGAACAATTACCTGACTAGATGAGTGACCCTTGTCAACATTTACTCCCCAAGTTACTTAAATTGGTAACATCACAAAAAGGTAAAAAAAGAAAAAGGAAACATAGATAAGATACACGTATAAAGATACTGCATAGGCCATTAGTGCCTTCAGGCTTCACATACAGTACAGTATAGCACATGTTCCCAACATTACCTCAATCTCCCAAAACAGTGTTCTCATGGAATTAAAATTAAACCCGAAAGGACCTCTCTAAAGTGAGGACGTTTCGACTAGTTAGAATAATCAAACATGTGTGTGTTTTTATGGATATATAGTATCAGCATTGTTTGCAAGTAACGTCAATACAGGCACATCGTAGCATCATCATGGTAGTGTTAGCTATGCAAGACGCAGAGTATAAACAGAACTGGTGTAGTGCTAATCTAAGAGTTGAAGGAACAAGACACTACTGTGTCAACTGGTGTAGTTCAATCTGAAGAAATAAAAAGGATTTACACAAACTACAACAATAAAAACTATGCCTCAATCCCAAACAAGTTAGGATCGGCTCCATGAATCATCACATCACTATCAATGTCGCTCTATGTAAGCTCATCTCAAATACAAAACAAACTAAAAAGTATCAGAAGTTCTGTATTTTCTACTGACATTCAAATCTTCACAGAACAACAAGATCCCCAGAAAACATAGGGGTCTAGATGTACTAACATGACAAACATATTCCCAACATATCTATCAAGTGCATTCAAGAAAAAGACAAGTTGAGGATCAAAGAAATGAGACCTAGGATTATGGAAGCAATTGGTTGAGGGGTATTCAAAGAACAACAAAAACAGAAACCTCAAGAGGCTATGTTATCTTCACCGACTAAAAGACCAAATCAACATTTACTAGCATCGGTAAAGTCTAAATCACAATCAAGAAAGCATATCATGACTAACACATTTACATAAGCAGAGAACAAACAGATTCTGTTAGCAGTAAACAACGAGGACAGCAATGAGTAGTTACAAAACATTTTTATTCATACAAAACAGAAGTAATGTATGTAGTCATAAACATTTGTATTTATCAAACTTTGACAGGTAATATCAGCTTGGTGAGAAACCAAAATTTGGGGAGCCACAAGGATGGGCTACAACCCTTCTAGTTAAGTTTCTTATCCTTTTTTTTTTGAGATTATACTCCACTATTACATAAACAAATTCAGAACTATATAAAGCAAAATTCGCAGTTTGCGACCGTTAACCACTAAGACCATGAGAAAGGAAAGACAGTTCACACAAGTAGCAATACATGATCTGATCACCCATGGCTGCACAAAGATGCACAAAAAAACAGCTCTTAGTAAACAGATGACCAGGGTGTCTAGTTGTTAACCAGTGCGGCGGTTTCATCAATCATGGGCTTAGTAGCTACAGCAGTGCAATTCCGGCATCCTATGTAACGATGAACAAGCCGGTGTCAAAAACTTCATCACGGCTGTTTGGCTTAATAGTGCTTTCAGAATGATTATTGACTTTCTTCTCCATCTCCTCATCAATTAAAATCGCCTCAGACCGACAATCCAAGCTGCAAAAAGCTTTCTCACCTCTGCAAAACACAATACAAATTTTCACTATCAAAATCATCAAGTCATTAGAACTGTTAGAATTGCAGTGAATATGAACAGACCTGTACATGTAAATATCTTTTCCATCCAGCTTCTTCTTGCAAGAGGAACAGAAGCGCAAAAAATCGCTTGAAGGAAATGAAGTGAGGACCTCTGAGCTGTCCGTCACCTCAGGCAGCACGGTTTTCTCATTAGCATTCTTACAAAAATTGGGTAACTCATTGTTGTGACATTCTAAAATGCAGTCACAAAAGATATGAGTTACTTTGGCATTGGGTCCACGGGTTCTCACACAGGTATAGTCCTCAGAAAGTTCAATGTCACTAGCTGAAATAGAACCAACTAAGCTAGTGTTAGAGCCAACAGGTGTGGGTATAGGACTCAATTTCGCACCACCTGCAGGATTGCCCAACTTTGAGCAACCTCTAACACATTTAGTATGTGAAACCACTGGATTTATTGCATTTTCAGAACCAAAAGCCACAGTACGGTTCGCCAAGCTTGCGAAACGTGAGCTAGACCTTCCAGAGTCTAGAGAACAAGAACGAAAATTTCTGGACAACTCATGCTCCGACAGGGCATCTCCAATTCCAAAGACAACATCAGAACTTCCCTTTCGAAGATCGGAGCTTTTGGACAAAGTATGAGGAAAAATCGAGATAATCTTAGGGAGTGACTTAGGTTCCTCAAGAGAATCACCAACACAGCTCTGAAAATCATGTGTTTTGATCCTCATTTGTGTGCCAAAAAGAATATTTTTACTATCGGATGATCGAAAAACTTTCCCCGATTGTTTCATTTCATCATCAAGAGAATCTACAATGCCAAGGCCTACTTTAGTACAACCCCATGTCTTGTTAGCCCCAGCCCCCTCACTAGTTGATGACCTAAAGGGGTTTCCCAAATTTGAAAAGACCCTAAAATCCAGTGGAGAAGTAGGACTTCTCACTGAATCAGATTCTGAACCCTTAGGATTAAGCCCAACAAACACACCAGGAACATTAAAAAAGGAGTTACTTCTATGTTTCCTAACCAAAACATCAGATTGAAAATAAGAATCTGAGATACCATCAGACATCAAATGTCCCATTGTGTGAACTTTCTGGTGTGATCTGGTCCTCTTCTTCAACATTATCCTTAAACCCTCAGCCCTAAAAGTCCACCAAAACCTGCATCAAGATCCAACATGTTTTGCCTTAGTACTAAATAAATCATCAAGAATGTCAAATTTATAAAAAGAAACCCCAAATGAGAAATCCATCAAATCATCTAAAGAACAACTACATTAAAGCTTGCATTTTTAAAGGGGTTAGAAGGAAGATGATAAATGCACAAAAAACAATTCAAGAATCCATAAAACCCACATAGATTATTAAAGGGGAAAACTTTTTCTCAAGAAAAATAAATAGTTAGAAATAACAAAAAATAGTCAAAACCAATGAACACCAAGAGTCAACAAGAGAAAGACCTGCAAATGTAGATTACGGCCAGAACAAAAAGTTTGAATTTTTTTTATAAAAAAAACCACCATTGACATCTCCAAGAAAAATGATTAAACCCACATAAACCCCATTTTCAAGATTTCAACTTTGGTTCATGCATCACACAAGAATCTTGAAAATCAAAAATCAAAAATCAAAGATGGGGTTTCATTTTCTTGATGGATTTTCAATTTATTTATTTAAAAAAAAAAAAAACTTTTTTCCTTTCAAGGGACTCACAAAGAGGGAAAACCACCTGGTAGATTAGTTCCAGAAGCTTCAAAGTTGGAAGAATTTAGTTTGTGAGAGAAGAAGTATAAATGCAAAGAGAAGAGCTCTTTCCCTTTATCTCTCACAGTAGTGTGTGTGTGTGGCTTCTTCAGTACATCTTTTTCTTTCTCTTTCTCTCACAATTTGCATCAAAATCAGTAAATAGTGAGAGCTTCTCAAATACTCTTTCAGTTTCTCTCTCTGTGTAGAAAATACAGAGTAGAAAACAAAATACATGTATAAATACAAAGGATAATAAATGATGTAGATAATTATGTAGGCTTTTTTGTTTTGACTTTTATTTGAATTTTTTTGTTTTTTGGAAAAAAATAATAATTAAGCCATTAAGATGGTCCATAAAAAAGTAAAAATAAGTAACATGAGAGATAAGCAAGTATTAATTGGTAAGAAATAATTTGTAATGGGTGTTTATATTACTAGAGTAATAAATACACCAGATGTTTTATATAAACAAACTATTACTTAATTATAACTAATTACATTATTTAATCATGATAAATTGATAAAGTTTAATGAACAATTCTTCATCAAATTTATTTTTCATTGTTCTGGAGATAAAAAGATATTTTAAAAGAGCTTGTCAAACTAATTAACGTCTTGGATTAATATCCAGACATCTATGATTTGTTTGGTTGGAAATAAGTTATTCAAAAATTATAATAATCGTGATATTTAAAAAAAAAACATGTCAAATTAATCATAGTCTATAATTAATATTAATTAAGACATTTATGATTTGTTTGATTAAGAATAAATTATTCGAATACTATATGATCGAAATGTTTAAAAAGAATATGTCAAATTAATTATAGTATTAACTTTCAGACATTTATAATTCATTTGGTTGAGAACAAATTATTTAAACATTTTATAATGATCAAGATATTTTAGAAGAACTTGTTTAATTAATTGTATATCTTAAAAGAACATGTCAAATTAATTGTAGTCTTTGCTTAATATCAAGACATTTATACTTCATTTGGTTGACAACAAATTATTTGAAGATTATAATTATGATTGGAATATTTTTTTTAAAAATTCAAATTAATTACTTATATTTTTTTTATTAATATCAAGACACTTATGATTTATTTGGGTGGAAATGTATTATTTGATGATTATAATAATTGAGACTTTTTAGAAGAATATATTAAACTAATTGTAGTCTTTGGTTAATATAAAGACACTTGTGATTCATTTGACTAGATCAAGTTATTCAAAGATTATAACATTGAAGAATTTTAGAAGATCAAATCAAATTAATTGTAGTCATCGGTTATGGTTCATTTAATTGGGAACAAGTTATTCAAAGATTGTAATAGTGAAGATATTTTAGAAGAATATATCAAATTAAGTGTAGACTTTGACTAATATCAAGACATTCATGATAAGTTAAAAACAATCACCAATGGGATGGAGTGGATGTGGTTGCTGCTCCCTTAATTGAAGATCTTAGGTTCGGTCATGAGTATAAAAAAATATTTAGTGTGAAGTAAGATTTTAATTTCATTTAATTACAAAACATAGTGAGATTTTAATTTAATTACGAAACAAAGTGAAATTTTAATTTCAAAATATAGTAAAAATAGTATTTGTGTGTCTAATAAGTGAATAAGTGTATTTAGGCATATACAATATTTCTACCTGTATGTGAATACAAGATTAACTTACATTCACTTGTTTATCATTATATTTCATTGTATGACATTTGTATTTTATTAAATACACACATATCGTCATTAGAAACCATCACTAAATTTTCAAAAATTATTGCAAGATGACATATTCATTATAGAGCTGAATCTATTTTTACAAACTTTTACAAGCAAAATTCAAATTTAAAAGATAGCACAAAAAAGTTTATTTGTGCAAATTATTGTTTAGTATTCGTAATTCACATTTACGATTAATTTAAATTTACGTCTAGTAAATTCGATTGGCCGAACTAATTAACGACAATGACAATACCTTCTTTTTTAACACCATTTTCTATATAAATTATTTTTTGAAATAAAATGGAGGGAGTTATATAAATATAAATAAATAAATAAGATAAAGTAGTGGTACTCATCAAGTATATATAGTACCAAAAATTATTCTTGGTAGTACATAGTGAGTAGTACTTTATTCAATTGCATGTGAGTTTTCGTAATTTGGTGCCTCTATTAAAAACAAAAATCATTATACAAAAGAAAAAATAAAAAGAAAAAAAAATCATTATAGATTTTGAAAAGGGCATCCTTTTTTCAGAGTTTCAGTTACTATTATTTTTTGTTTGGAAGTGATGATGATTCATCACTATACGACAAATTTAAATACCTTTATAGGGTCCCCTTGTAATTTTTTTAAATTTTTTCCTATTTTATTTTATTAATTAATATATCAGTTGTGAATTTTTAAAGAAAATTGTGAATAAATAAATTAAAGAACTATGTCACCTTTCGGTGGCTCCCTGAACAAGGTACAAGCTAGAACTCTTTTTTGATGACCGTTTCTTTTGAAAAAATGTAATTTAATTTGTTTGAAAAAATATATTTTAATTTATTATTTCATTGACGTCAAAACATGACATGAGCAAACAAGTCTAATGTTTGAATATCTCTAGCTTATTTGTTCATGACGAGTGTCATATAAATACGGACGATAAAAAGTGTATCAGAGAAAATTGCTTAATATGTGATTATTATTATGTTGTTAGGTGGTTGATGCATATGTAATCAATCCTAATGTCAATTCTAATTTGTAATGAATGGTGTGGTTATAACTTGAAGAGGTAGATCTAAAACAAAGATGGATCTACGTTTAGGTGGGATGGATCTAGGAGGAACTTCTTTGATAATAAAATACAATGTAAAGTAATTTTTAGTATGTATAAAGCGATCGATTTAAGATATTTCGAAAATATTAAGAAATAACTTTATTGATTTGTACTTAACCACTTTAATTTGTTGAATATATGTTGGTTGAATTGTACACATCATTTTGCAAAATGTGTTTTACTTAACATGTCCAATAATTGTGTGTTAGATATTTATAAGGATCATGATCTATCAAAGTGATGTATAATGTGTTGGATATTCCACGTAGTGTATGTCAATTGATCATGTTGTATATACTCAATATTCAACTTAATTATGCTCTCATTTTAAAAAATTTAAAATCATTTGTAAACCCAAGTGGCACATAAATTGTAAAATTCAAAGTTATGTATTCTTTAGGAATTTACTCTTATAAATTTAGTTAAATAGGAATAAAAATTAAATAGCGGCGTGAAATCAAGGGGAAATATTGCCCTTTGATTATGGATGCATCTGAACTCGTAATTAATATGGAATATAAATATATACATAATCAATATTGATATCTTTAAAATTGAATGCATAAATTTAAATTTCAAATTTGCATATGGCTAAAATAGTTCTACTTAGTGCAAATCTCCCATAACCGATGATTAATTAGCCTAATGCGATAGAATATCATGTCACTATCGAATCAAACCTCAAATTGCGGCAAATTACTTAATTGTGTACAAATTATAGGTCAAAATACACAAATCAATGTCAAAATATATGTGAAATAAGAAAAACATTTTCTAAAAAAATTATACAAAAATCAATTCTTACTCGGTCTACCTCTAGATTGGATTTATACGTTTGTTTTATAACATAAGTAATAATTGTGAAGATGGCCTTGCAATTCATGGTGATGCAGACAACTTTGGAATTATATACAACAATTTAATTTATCAACATTGTGACAGAATAAGACATGTTCCTTGGGAGATCCAACCTTACCGCAATTAGATTCATCTGAACCTAGTATTTTTTATGTTAAATAATAAATTTATTCATAAAAATTTACTAACAATAATAACAAATGATAGATATCAGCTTAAAGCTTTAAAAATATGTAAAAAGCTCAATGCTAAGAATCGAGAGAAAAAATAAAATAATTAAATTCATTAAATTTAAATTATGGATCCATTTACGACTGAAATAGACATATTTATCGACTACCAAGATGTTGCGTCTCCATTTCTATCAACTTGTACGTAAAAAAACAAAAAAGAATCTGCATTGGATGTATTTATTTTTCATTTATCAAGAAATATTCTCATGGAGAAGCAAAATTAGTAGACGTACGTAGAGATTAAATTAACTAATGTGAGTTTTAAGAACATCTAATTAATTATTAAGATGCAATATGTATACTCTATATATATAGTGCCAAATATTAATTCAAGAACCTTATATCGACTGTAAATAAATATAGGGAAAATTGTATGAAATAACAAATTATTAATTTAAATTAAATGTTATAGTCATAGTTTATTTTATTTGTAATTCGCAACAAACATCCCCTTTTTTTGTCATCTGATTCGATATACAATTAGCCATCTTCGATATACAATTAGCCATCTTCGATATACAATTGGTCATTTTATACATTTCGGTATAAAAAATATAAAATGTGCTTGTGTTTGTATAAAGCGAGAGAAAAGTGTATATACAAATACAAATACATATATTTTTGTCTTATACACTTATAATTATACAAATACAGATCTTATTATACAAATTATAATGTATAAATGAATTTATACAAAACTGAACAATTTGTATAAAATTGCATGTATCTAGCGAATTATACAAATCAAAGGCTCCATAGCAAACATAAAATTTGCTATGGAGCGCAATTATGCAAACTATAGTTATAACATACAAATATAATTTTTATGTTTGCTATATGTGAAAGTTGCTCATAAATATATTAGTCTATTATTACGAATTAAATCATGTCATATTTGCGTAAAAAAAAAGTATGAAATTTAAACTTGGTTTTTTCCTTAATAAACAACTTTTAGAAAAAGTATAAATTGGATTACTCTGTTTTTCCTTTTTAGTAAATTCCAAAAATCAATTTTGTGGTTTCTGTATTAATTGTCATTGTCAAGCATAAACTTATTAAAACACATTTACATAATTAATATAATCCATTTCTATTTAATTAATATAGTATTATAAGTGTTAATGTTTGTTTTTATATTTGTCCCTTGATATTGTCAAATAGGCCGGTCACTTTAAGTAGTTTATATATTTTAATTATATAAATTTATCTTTAATTGTAATGCTTAACTAAAAGACAACCTATTGAAGAAGAAACAACAAAACATCATCGTTTGTAATTATTTTTATATTTCACATTTTCATTTAAAAGAATAATTTTATCTTATGTGTCATAATACTCAACATAACTAAAATAAGATTCATTATTTTAAATTAAAGTCTCTACGTAAAGATAGAGAGCGAAAGTGACCAATAGGAATTGTGATGGCTGGTGGGACGAATAAATCTTTTCATTGATAGATAACGATCTTAAGTTTGAACTAAATATATGAAAAAACTTTGAGAAAAAATATTTTCTACTTAAATAAACTTTATATAGAGAACATCTGAATTCACGTTATAGTAAATACTAATAGGAAACAAAGAAAAAGTTAAAAGGACAAGAGTGGCTCCCATTTATTTTATTTAAAATTAATTAAAGTAACTATTTTTTTCCTTAACACCAAATTAAATAAATATAATAAAATCGTATATAAGACTACGTAAATTTAGAAGATGTGCAACCTACCTAGGAAACACAATTGTCAAAGCATGTTTTGTTTGTATATTTTTTCTATATCATATAATATATAAATATAATAATTATAATATGTTAAACTTGACATTATCATGCCGGTCGTAATTATATATATTTTAATAATCTTATCAAATTGTCAATATAATATTTATACAGTAATCTCATCAATTGTTCATCACGTGGCAAATGGTCATGTACATTCACCATTTATTATTTTTATAATTATAATTAGTCTTTCTAGTCTCTACCTTATTATTGTGCCTAACGATAGAATCTTAATTTTAATTATATAGATTTTCTTAATTAATCTGTCTGTGGGTCACGCACAAAATGCAACTAATTAAGCTCAATATGTATCTGATCATCAAGTCCAATTAATAGTGTTTAATTTTGATGGTAAAGAGATTAAATCGACTTATTAGGCAGTTCTGAATTGCAAATTCATCAATCTAATTTATAATTAGAGAGAAGTATTCAAAATAATTCTAAATTCGGTGCGAATTATTAGTTTTATTCTTAAACTATTGACAATCTTAAAAACAGTTCTTTACTTGACGAACTAAACTTAAATACACCCCTGATCTTGCAACATGAGTGAATACACCTCTAAATTCCCCCAACTTTAGGGGTGTATTTAACACTCCTCTCGACTTTTATTAAGAATCCTATGCTCCTACAAGAATTTGAGACCATTCGCTATGTCATGTGGTAGAACGTGTGTATCTAAGTTTAGTTAGTCAAATTATGTGGCATTTCTAAGACTATCAACAGTACGAAAACGAAACTAATATTTACTTCAAGTTCAGAAGTGTTTTCAATAGTTCTCTCTTAAAATAATTTACACAAATATGTTTGCCGAAAGAGATTGTATACCATGATCCTACGATAACCCCCTTACTATGTTTCAATTTTCATATATAAGAATCACAAAATATTAGTAGCTCAAAAAATGAAGATGGAGATTACAACAAGTAATTTAACCATTTTCTCCTTCAACTAACCAACTTCATGTCACATTCAAACTAGTATCTTCGATATCGAACATAAATATAAAAGTAATTTTTTTTAGAATTTCAGTAAATATTAAATTATGAATCTATAATTTCAAAAATAAAATGTATTTAGTATAAAAAATGTCAAACATGAACCCATAAAACTTAAATTTTAAATCCGTATCTGATTCATCTATTTCATTTTTTCATGTTTTCAAAAGTAATTAAACACAGTGAATTTCTCTTTTAACTTTATTCAAAATTTCAAATTAAAAGCAGTAACTTTTTCCCGTGAGTGCACCAAATATTTTTAATCCAACATTTGACTCTTTTGCATTACAATTTAAGTAGATTTCTTTGCGACAATTTAGGGATCTTCCTCAAATTGTGTCTAATCTTTTCCGTAACTTTTTACTTGTCACATTACATTTTTTCAGAGTCAAATTATATAAACTTTGATCAATATATTAACACATATTTTTCTATCATATTAATATGAGAAGGATTAAAACTTATTGTATTTTTTATATAGTTTTCGAATATCTAAATATAAAATTATAGTGAGTTTATCTAATTCAAATTAACCTTGAAAATTAGTTAAATTGACTCTCATTAATCGAAACGTGAAGCAATAGTGAACGGACGGCGAAGTTGTATCACTTGTGATCATGGACCTTCATTTGTTTTTATTAAGATCAAAACATTTGAATCTGAATGTCATCCGAATAACAAGATTTAAGATTTAGATATTTGAATCTGAATACATATCTGGAAGAAAAATTCAAAAGTGAAATCAAGATTTGAAATTTAGGGGTTCGAGATTCTAGACTTTTAAATTAAAGTTACTGAGTTTAAACTATAATTTGTGCATATTAATTAGATAGTTTTTAAATATAAATATAAATTTTGGACTAAAACTATTGAATTAAAGGTTGTTCAAAATCGAGCAAAAATCAATAACCCTAACCAAAAAAAGTTATTGGTTTATCGGTAATGCGTTATTGGTTTAGCAATTTTGGTAATAATTTTGATTTCTTTTTATTATCGGATTATCGGTTCTTAACGGTTTGAGCTTTTTCCTTAATGGATTAACCGATAACCCGATACTAAATTAAATAATTATATTTATAACATTTAGTACGTATATTAAATCCTTGATTTAGAGTATATATAGTTTTATACTTTTACTTTTTGTCGTCATAAACTCTCGTTTATTCTATAATGTGACAGTGTTTGCTTTTCAGTAAGCGATCTGTCAACTCACATACATGATTTATGTGATTTGTCACCTTATTTATAAATGACTTTTTTATGGGTCAAATTTTAACAGTTAATCGATAACTGAATCAATAACGATCAATAGCCGATAAACCAATAATAAGCTAATAACATAATAATTCTATAACAATGTAGTATATCTATAAATCAATAACTGATAAGTCGAACCGATAAACTTTAGAACCAAATCGAATCAATTGATACGCAACAGTAACTGAGTTCGATCAAATTCGTCTATTATAATAAAATAAAAAAGATGGAGGTAGGGGTAAATTGGTCAGAGGAATGGTGAAGGTTTAAAAATGGAGTACTATATTTTTTGCAGAAGGGTTAAAGAACTTTTCTGCTTTTAACTTTTTATTTATTGAACTTAAAAATAATAAAAGGGATTCTTTGCGGAGTATTTACTTCACTGTAGAGATGATGTTCCCATTAACCGACAGGAAATCGCGATTCGACGCCGTTACATATAAAATATAATATCCCCATTAAAGGACTCAACAAAATCTAAACTTTTACCTACCATTTTATTATTATTATATATACACCTAAATGTTCCTTCTTCTTCTTTTTTTAATCTTTTGGGAATTTTTGTAAAAATATACTGGCCAACAAAAAATATATACAATATCGTTCATAATATTAAATAAATACAATTCACGTTTACTACTATACCTTTTCTAAAAATATATATATATAAAAATTCCATGATTTTTTTTTTTAAAAAATATTCAACATAAATTTTACCTTCCATTTTAATATATATACACCTAAATTTTCATTTTATTTTATTTTATCTTTTGGGAATTTTTGTAAAAATATACTGGCCAACAAAAAATATTTACAATATCGTAGTCATGCTTCATAATATTAAATAAATACAATTCACGTTTACTACTATACCTTTTCTAAAAAAATAATAATATATATATATATAAAATTCCATGAGTTTTTTTTAAAAAAAATATTCAACATAAATTTAAAAAAATAATATTATTAAATTATTTTTTTATATAGAGCACCAAATGATCACTAAATAACTTATTATTTATTAAATTTAATAAATTATTCTTAATTAATTTTATTGTTGACAAAGAAGGTGAAAGAAAAAAAGAACATAAAAAATAAGCCAATGACGCCTTCTAGATTTGAATTGACGACCTTGACTATGGAAAAGGCACGCCTAACCAACTAAGTTGAGTGCCCTTTGATGTCAAGGAGTGTCACCTTAAAGCATATATCTCTAAGCCTTTAACTAAGTTGAGTGCCCTGTTTGATGATTGGTTAAGAGGTGAATTATAGGGATTAGCTTGTCGTGGTGATTAGAGGACACCTCTAATCGTTCACCTCTAATATGACACGTTCCCTCTCAGTGATAGGGTTAAAGAGATCAGTCGACTAGTGAAAAGAACTATTCCCCTGCCCAAAAGATAAAGTCATCCCTACTGACCAAACCCTCAGTTCGGGGGACTCCGTCAACATGTAACGAAGCTCTAGAATTCATATGTTAAATCCTGCATAAGTATTGTGTGTTTGGTAGCTAGCTATATAGGACTATATATAAAAAATTAATATGACATTAATTTGCAATTTAAAGACACAAATAAATAAGAAGTACATAAATAATTAAATCTTACATAATTAATTTCCATATGAAATTGTTTTTTAAAAAAATCATAAAATAAATTAAGATATAAAAGAATAGAATTCTTGTTTAAAATTGGAGGAAAATATTTACTTTTTATGTAAAATGAAGGTGTACATATTTTTCATCAAGGAAATCACATGTTAAATGAACTAAAAAGGGGGTTAAGTGCAAAAGGAATAAGGTGCAAGAGAGGGCACAAAATGATTTTCATCATTTAAAAATCACATGTTGAATGAACTAAATGAATAAAGTGTAAAAGGAAGTAGGGGAAAAGTATAAAGAAAGGGCACAAAATCAGAATAGGAGGACTAGACTTATAATTATTTCCTTAAGAAAAAAAAGAAGAGGAAAATAACTCATTATTTGAAAGTTCCTACTTTAGTGTCAAATAGCTTTTATACCCATTTAATTGTCACAATTTCCCATTACATTTTCTTTTAAAAAATTATTAATCTATTTTTAGTTTTAAAAAATGTAATTAATAATATTTATTTTTTAATTAATTAAATAATTTTATGAAGTCACAAACATTTTGAACCAAAAAGGAAAAATTACGTATAAAACAAACATGTGTTATGTATTTACCATGCACAACTATAATTGAAAAAATTTACATTACAGAGTTATATTTAGAGTTTTATAGCAATTTCATGTCACTCAAACTCTTGTTCACCTCCCTCCTCTCATCCACCTCTCCCGCTCACCTCTTTCCTCTCTCCCTCTCTGTCTCGCCTCGTTGTCCCTATTCCGTCCCCCTCTCTCTCACCCCCTCTCCCTCTCTATGTGTGTCCATATTGTGATTTCACAATATGATATAAAATTTGGTAGATAATCAGGAGTCCTTGAAAATTCAATCGTATGGGCAGTACCATTTAAGGAGCTTGTTCAATTGAGAAAAAAAAGCAAAATTCATTGTGCTCATCATCTTAACATATTATATTGATACAAGTGATATAATGGTTGATACACTTATATTTATTGATATACTTAAAACAAATATATTTATTGATATAAGTATATTCATTAATACACTTGATACACAGTAAATACAAAGAACAAATAGAGACAAAGAACAAACAGACAGATGTTGTGAATTGCTGGTAATTACATGGTGTAATCACCACCTGATTACTTTTTAATTTCTTTTTTTTATTTCTATTTTTATTTTTTTGTTTTAATTTTTTTTACTTCTATTATTTTAAGTTCTTTTTTTATTTTTATTATTCTAAAAATTTGTAAAAGTTTATTTTTTATTTTATATTATTATATTTCATTTTCTTCTTGTTCTGAACCTTACTTTACGTGATTCTATGTAATTTTCTCGTATTATTTATTTCTTTATGCCATGCTTATTTTCTCATTAGAATAATTTTATTAGTATTCTAATTTTTAAATTAAAATAGAATTTATTGTTAAGTAAGGTTATAGACTTACGTTTTCTTTATTAAGAAAAAAATAAAAATAAATCATATTTATTGCTATGTTGAAATTTGTTATAAGAGTATTATGTTAAATTTTTTGTTTTGAATTTATAACCTATGTTATATTTTCAGTTTCATTTGTTTTAGTAATATTGAATTTACATTGCACGTCATTTTTTAATTAGACTTGATAGATTATATTTTTGTCAAACATTTAATAATTTATGACATTTTGTTTATATATTATTCTTTTTATCAAACATGCATTTTACGATGCTCGTAGAAACTTCATATTTTTAGTTGTTACGATCAATTCAATTGAAATATATAAATTTGAAAAGATATAAATCAATTATTTTTTCATAATATTAGTTACAGAAAATACGTTTATTAATTAATATATTTTCAAAAAAGAATATATATCTTAAATATTTAATTTAATGTCATTTATAAAGTTTCTTATTTGTCTAGTTTAAATTTTAAATAATTAATTTTTATTTTTAAAATTTATTATAATTTTATGATTGCAATTGTGCATCTAAACAGAACATGTGTAATTACATTGTGGCATCCAAACAGGACATGTGTAATTACACTGTGGCAACCAAACAGATCAGTGTAATTACTAGACAATGTAATTACTAGGCTAGTACTCCCTCCGTCCCTATTTAGTTGTTCATATTTCCTCTTTTAGTTATCCCTATTTAGTTGTCCATTTTGACAAATTAAGAAAGGACAATAATTTTTTTTCCTATTATACCCTTATTTAAAGTGAAAAGTTGTCATAAATGAAGTAAATAAACTTATGAACTTTCTAGCATTGATTAGTTATCTTGAGTGAATTTATTTTGGAAGTAAATTGTACTATAAGGGTAAAATTATAACTTCACTATGTTAATTATTGTTGCGTTAATCTGTGTGTCATTTCTAAAGTGGACAACTAAATAGGGACGGAGAAAGTAATTACTACCCTAGTAATTACACAAATTCTAATTACCAAGTGACTTTCCAAACAGACCCTAAATAAATTTTAGCTATAGATACCTAATTGCGCCCGATCTTAATAATGTTAAACATTAATATAGGAAGGAAGAATTATTTATGACCCTAACCAAACCAAAGTTAAAGGCTATAATAACCAATAATGTCCAATGCTACTATCATTTCACTCTTTTGGACTTTCATTAACTTTTAGGTACAATTCACCTTTTGCTTTTGTCCTTTTCTTTGTGGGCCCCAATCAAACAGGCCTTTATATTTCTCTCTTAAGGACACGTGTTCGAATTTGGTCCCAAATTTCCAGAAGATCAAACGGTTGTAAAGAGAAGATTCTCCCCTCTGACATTCAGTAATCAACGGCTATGATATTCTCCGTACCTTTAACTCCGAATAGGGAAACGGGTCTACTTCGGGGGCTCCACTTTGCACGTGTGCTTCCTTGTTGCCTACTCCGTGTTATTCCCATTTTATCCCCATTATTTCTTCTTAATTACAAACTTCTCTTCTTTATTTTTTTACGCCTGATAACGTATCCGCATTGAAATCCGATTAATCCAAATTTGCATTAGATAGAGACTCATTGGGGGTAGCTCTCCTTATCATGATTTTTTTCATACTCAAAACTTGAATTCGAGACCTCTAGTTAAAGGAAGAACAACCCATCCTTTGATGATTGGTTTTTTGAAAGTTTATCAAATTAATTTATTGATTATCAATTTGTAAATATGCTAAATAATTATAAAATTGTTAAAACATCGATTTATTCACACGGTTATCGATTTAACAATTTTTTCTAATGAAAATCACTTGAAAATAAAATGACAAACCAAATGAACCATGCACACGAGTTGGTAGATTATATTGCATCTTGCGCAAACTTACATCTTATTTAATAACTAAGAGTTTGAAATAGTACTGAAAAGTTAAATATATTAAACTAAATCGTAAGTGAAAGATTTTATATATCGAAGGATAATTGTATTTTTTTATCGAATTATTGCTTAACCCCTTAAGAAATATTCAAGCATAAAGAACTGATAACTCGATAAAAAAAATCCCAAGTTGTTATTGAAATTTTTATAAGACCGATAACAAACTATCGATAGATTAATAACATTTTTACAGTTACCAATTTTGGTTTGATTTTGAACGCCCTTACTTGGTGCAGTGGCTCGTAAAGACGGCATCCATTCAATATTTTAATTAAAAACCGATTTACAAAATTTTAATATATAAATTTAAGTATTAAAATAGATTCACAATTTAATAGTTTTAAGATTTTTAGTAAATTTGACGTGAATTTGTATACTAAATATAAAAAATATATTGGGACTTATGTTTTTTTTTTGATTTTTCGTTTAGTGTTTCGTGTCTGTATTGGAGCTCTAACTGAATTCGATGCGTATGATAGAATCTATTTAAGGGTAGCGCTCTCAATATAATTTTCTTCATATTCAAGATTCAAATCAAAAGGATCGGCACCTTATATTACATATAAGGAAATTATTACCTTATATATACAAATGATCAAGTTGGACGAATTAATCCTTTTATCTCATTGGTAAAGTGAAACTATATACTATATGTATGTATGTGAAAAAGAATATGCATTTATAATGATCAAACTAAATTATGGTCCACTGGTTGTTGAAGTTTAAATCATTTTCTGTGCTCCCTATGCCACATCAAATAATATTCATGAGATCATTTCATGTGTAGAAATAATTTCTTACTATGTCAATTATTACAAATATATAAATTATAATAATGAATGATCAATTTGCTACTTTTTTATTTCATGCACCATCCGTTTGGTTTTAGTTTCTTATGTTAATACTTCACTTTGTATATTGTAAATATCACTATATGCAAAGTAAAAACAGAATTGATCCGCATATTTCTCTAATATTTCAATTGAAAATGCTAGCTTTTGTCGATGAGATCGAGGTATTACTATCAGTAGGGGCTCGCTTCAATAGTGGACTTTGAACCTTTGCTTTCCTTTCAATTTCCAATTGAATATCACGATTTGTCTAGAATAATCGATATATGTGATTGCAATTTAAAAGAAAAACTAATAAATAAAAAACCACTAGATGAGTTTACGTACGTCTACGTAATTTTTTTAGTCGTCTCATTTCACATACAAAAACATTTAGATCACTTATTTTGGATATTATGAGAGTGTATATTTACCTTTTTTTTTTAATCCCTATTTAAAAATTATCACATTTTTTTTATTTGGTGATTCAAAGCCACAAATCTTAGATTAAAGATTGATGATGTTTACCATTCGAACAATTTCTTGTCAAATGTATATTGATGTTCTTTGTGGAGACATAAATGATGCAAAAAATCAAACCATGAGTTGATGCCTAGATTTAATAGTACGATTTGTGTACTATATGTTATAAGGCAATGTCATAATTCAAGGAAAATGAGGGCTATTTGCATCATGATGTTTGGTTCAAAATGATGAGATTTTCCACATATTTTATTGCTCTCAGTGTAAGAATTTCATTATTAGAATTAATAATAATTACAACTAATACTTTTAGGTAAGAGTTAGAAATTTATATTTGAATTATATATTAAATAGAAACTTAACTTTTTGAATAACTTGATAATTTTAAAATAAAAAATAAATTGTTAACTTTTTGAATAACTTGATTATTATAAAATAAAAAATAAATTGTTGAATATCATACAACAGTGTGTTGCATAAGTTACGTTGGAAAACAGTTGTAAAATTACTTAGTATCACATGAGGGGTGTTTGATTCGAATACAAGTTATATTGTAATTAGCTATTTTAATATATATATGTTTTAATAATAATTGATTTGTTATATTAAAAATAGCATGCAATGCATTGTTGAAGGAAGCTTGAAGACTGATGGAACATGTCGAAGGAATAGGTCCATCGAAGTAGATTGACGAGTTAGAGTTAGAGTCATACTAGGACTAGACTACTAAATCCTAAGTTATGTACGACTAAGCTACTGAATATTGTAGGAGTCGACTAGGATAAGATATTTGACTTGTAATACAATACTACTCATGTAATTAATTGTGTTGTAGTAGGATTCCTAGTATAACTAGAATAGGACTCTTCTCCTATATAAGGAGCTTGTAACTCAACATTATAATCATCAATACAATCCTTGATTTCTCCATACTTACGTGAGAATTCTACATGGTATCATAGCAATAAAGCTTTTCCGTTCTTTAACGTATTAGATCAAAACCAAAAACAACCAAATTATTAAACCGCAATGGCCCCTTCTACCAACACCCTTTCGACCTCTTCACTTCATCATCTTATTTCGTCCTGCTCCATTAAACTTAAGCCAACAAACTATCTTATATGAAGGACACAAATGACTCAGTTGATTCAAGTGATGAGATTAACCTACCTCATCACAGAACAACCTAAAGCGACATGTTCCACTGGACATACTACTGAGAAAACTGTAGCAGGCGAGAAAGGTGCAAAAGACAACAATATTGTTGATGACTAGGAGGAGAAGAATGTGTTACTAAGGAGTTGAATCACAGACACCTTGATAGAAGAAAGCATGTACCTGATCGTAGGCTGCTTAACTGCCAAAGAGATGTGGGAATGCTTGGAAGAAGCTTATCTTCAAGAAACAAAAGATAAGGAGTTCCAGCTCAAGCAACAACTGCAAAGTGTGAATCTAGGAACCAAAACAATTGACAAATACATTAAGGAATTCAAAGGCATATGTGATGGCCTTGCAGCCATACACAAACATGTAAATGAAGATAGCAAAGTGATTAGTTTTGCTAGAGGTCTAGGTCCTAAGTACAAGACCTTAACGAAGGACTGTCATGCTAGGTAGGGCACCATATCTTATTCTAAATCAGTTTGTTAATGCTCTCAGGGGTTTTGATATGAAGGAGGATGAAGAAGAAGTGCCTCAAAACCATAATATGGCATCTTTGCCCAAAGAGGCAGGGGAAGAGGAAACCACTCTCAAAGAAGATGAAACAATAACTTCAATTCCAGAGGAAGAGACATCAAGCCTGCTGGACAAGGAATAGGTTCTTATAACAGCAGAAATGGACCACGTCCTCAGAACAGTCCTTCAAGTGGAAGTCATGAGGGGAACAATTCTGATGCGTGTCAAATTTGTGGTAGGAATAACCATATTGCTCTTAAGTGTTTTTATAAGTGGGATTACTCTTACCAAGCCACAAATGAGCTACCACATGCATTGGCTGCTACTAATCTACAAAACACTACTGATGACACCTTGTATGTGGACTCAGGAGCAAGTATCCATATGACACATAACTTAGGTATCCTAACTGATCTTAAACACTACAACGGACCAGATTAAATAATTGTTGGGAATATATCTGAAACAGGTCTAAAGTTAAAAGAAGTTCTTGTAGTTCCTAAGATCAATGAAAAACTACTCTTAGTTAGTAAGCTTGCAAACGATAATTGTTGTAATTTGATGAAATTAACTTTATTGTAAAGGACAAGAGGACAAGGACATTGTTGGCCAAAGGATCTAAAAGGATGGACTCTATGCTTTGAAAGATAGCAATCTTTATGTTTTAATTGCTGCACACGATTGGAACACGTCAAACAACATGTGGCATACTAGATTAGGACACCCTAGTTTGAAGTCTTTAAAAGTTTTTGAGTAGTAATAGTTGCATCAATATAAGTAGTTGGAATAAAATGCCTACTGATTGTTCTAGTTGTCAGTTGGGAAAGAGTTGTAAACTTTATTTTGGTTTGAGAAATAAAATTGAGAAAGAACCTTTATTGAAAATTCATTGTGACTTATAGGGACCTGAACCTGTCGAATCTTCCAAACATATGAAATATTATGTCGTTTTTGTTGATGATCACACAAGATATACATGGATTTATCCACTGAAAAAGAAATCTGAATTCTTTGAGGTCTTTCTAAAATTCCAGAAAAAAGGTGGAAAAACAATTTTCTAAAGAGATTAAGATTTTTCAGTGTGATGGATGTGGTGAGTTTATCCAAATAGACTTCATTAAGCATTTGGAAGATTATGCTATTGTGAGACATATTTCATGTCCTAACACACTTGAACAAAATGGAATTGCAGAGAGAAAACATAGACATATTACGGAGACTGGCTTAACTCTACTACTTCATGCTAACCTACCTTTGTTTCTATGGGTTGAGGCTTTCTTCACTGCAGTATTCCTCATCAATAGACTGTCTTCATCAGTCCTAAAGATGGTGACTCCATTTGTTAAGTTATATAGGGAACAACCTGATTACAATAGCCTAAAAGTGTTTGGATGTAGATGTTTTCCATATATCAAATGGTAGCAATAAGTTCAGTCCAAAGACCTACCCTTCTGTGTTCATAGGGTACAATAGCTTACACAAAGGATATAAATGTTATCATCCCTCTACAAGGAGGGTTTACATATCCAGACATGTTGTGTTTGATGAAAACACATTACCCTATGTGTCTCTAAAGCAATCTCAGACTAACATTGATGTCTCACCTCACCTTGCTACCTTTGTTGAATCTTTCTCTAAATTGCAGGCACATGATAATTCTGATTCAGGGAAAGTACAAGCTGCTAGTCCACATATTAATAGTGATAATGTTGCTACAACTCATACACTCTTTAATGATGAAAGTATTATTGACCTCTCAGGCTCAGGATCAGATGCTGAGGAACATGTTGAAGATGATGATCCATATAGTAGTATTGAAACTCCAGCTGTAGATTTTGAATCTGCCAGTAGTAGTGAGGAACAAGTTGCTCTTACAGGTCCAACCAATGATCATCATCCAACAACCACTTTAGTTGATGTACCAGTTGACCATCAACATGACAATGCTACACTCCAGTCAACTATCTTGGTTGAGGTACTCCCTGCACCACAAGGGCATCATATGATCACCAGGCACAAGGCGAAGAAACATCACTTGTCACTTGTTGCTCGCAGCAGCACAACAATTGTGAGAGAACAAAATACTACTAAGGAAGCACTAAGATCACCACAGTGGCTTGCAGCAATGCATGAAGAAATTGATGTTTCACATACTAACAAGACATGGATTTTGGAGCCCAAATCTCCTGGTATAAACTTGGTTGGATCAAAATGGGTGTTTAAGACAAAATTAAAAGATGATGAAACAGTAGATAGATACAAGGCCAGACTTGTGGCAAGGAGATTCTCACAGCTTGAATGGATAGATTTTGAAGAAACATTTAGTCCTGTGGTTAAAGCTACAACTATTAGGGTGGTTCTATCCATTGTTGTCAGTTCAAGGTGGGAAGTTAGACAACTAGATGTCAAAAATGTCTTTATCCATGGCTTCCTGGGTGTACATGAGTCAACCTCCTGGTTTTATTGATCCTCAGTATCCTCAGCATGTGTGTCTACTTAAAAAGGCATTGTATGGTCTTAAACAAGCACCAAGAACATGGTTTGATAGGTTTATCATGCATCTCTTACACCTTGGTTTCATTTGTAGTAAGACTGACCCTTCCTTATTTACTTTGCAAACTCACAAAGGCAAAATATTTCTCTTGTTATATATGGGTGATACTATTGTCACATGAAGTAATCCATCTCATGTCTCAGAGTTGGTTCTACAACTTGGGAAGGAGTTTGCTATGAAAGATCTTGGCTCTTTACACTTCTTTCTAGGAATTGAGGTGAAGTATTTCGAAGATGGAATTCACTTAAATCAAAGCAAGTATGCTGCTGAGCTGCTGGCCAAGACAAAGATGACTTTGGCAAAGGCTATAGCCACTCCTTTGGCTCAAAAACATGGTTTGCATGAAGCTGTGAGAAGTCTTGTAGATCCATCCTTGTACATAATGGTAGTAGGGAGCCTTTAATATTTGACCCTCACAAGACCTGATATCACTCATGCTGTGAATCTAGCAAGCCAGTTTATACAAAGCCCAAACATTGAACATCTTTGATGGGTAAAAATGGTTCTCAGGTACATCAAAGGTACTCTGCACTTTGGACTCAGAATTATTTCACAATCACCATGTAGGTTGTATGGCTACTCAGATGCTGATTGAGGAGGTTGTACCACAACTAGCTAGGAGATCAACTACATGTTATAGCATCTACCTAGGTGCAAATTGTATTTCTTGGACCTCCAAGAAACAGACCACAGTTGCCCGATCGAGTGCTGAAGCTGAGTATAGAGTACTAGCCTCCACTGTCGTAGAAATAACTTGAATTTTGTATCTTCTTCATGACCTTAGAGTGTTCCTTCGATCTGTTCTTACCTTGTATTGTGATAATATGAGTGCCTTGTACATTACAGTTAATCCAGTTATGCATGCTAGAACCAAACATGTTGAAATGGACTATCATTTTGTTCGTGAGAAAGTGGTCAGGGGACAACTTCTTACTCAGTTTGTGAAGTCTAAGGATCAACTAGCTGGTATTCATACCAAAGCCTTAACAAAACAGGTTTTCTCTGGTTTTCGCAGCAAGCTAGGAGTTACAGTTCCTCCACTCACTAGCTTGAGGGGAAGTGTTGAAGGAAGCTTGAAGACTGATGGAACATGTCGAAGGAACTGGTCCATCGAAGCAGGCTGACGAGTTAGAGTTAGAGTCATACTAGGACTAGACTACTAAATCCTAAGTTATGTACGACTAATCTACTGAATATTGTAGGAGTCGGCTAGGATAAGGTATTTGACTTGTAATAAAATACTACTCATGTAATTAATTGTGTTGTAGTAGGATTTCTAGTATAACTAGAATAAGACTCTTCTCTTATATAAGGAGCTTGTAACTCAAAATTATAATCATAAATATAATCCTTGATTTCTCCATACTTACGCGAGAATTCTACATGCATAATTTCTATGAGTAGGTTATTTGTTAATAAAAATATTGTGAAATGATTTGAGAGATCTTAATGGTATTTTTGTCATTTTCGTTATATTGTGAAATGCTCACTACTAATTTAGGCTATTTTCATGGTTGTTTTGATTGAATATGTCGCGACAAAAATAAAAATAAAATAATAAGTAATGTTTTTAAATGGAAAAATTATGACGATTTTCACTATTTTAATTGGAAACTGTTTCCCATTGTGCATTTCTTCACTGAGTTGTGGAAAATAAGTGGAAACATCTATAACATCGCGATGAAAAAATTGATATAATTATTTGTAGTGACTATTATTCCATTTTTAATTAACTAGAGTAACTTATCTCAAAATTATTAGTTTTAATATTACTTATCCCAAAACTAATGATCACATAAAGAATGCAAAAGTATTAAAATTTTATTTCAAAACTATTTAATATAAATATAGTTAGTCCATCATATCAAAATATATATACAACTTGTCCATCATATCAAACGACCCTTAAACTATATTTAAATTGACTTATAGCTTTCAACTTTTAACTTATAAGTCAAAAGTCCTAAGTTTGATTCAAACGCTGCCGTCTGCAAAGAGGAAATACTCTCTACAAGAAACATTAGACAAATTATAAATTGGGGTGAATTAATTTTTCAATATTCACTTTTCTCATCTTAGACTTAAAAAAGAAAAAAAATATAGTTGTTACAAAATTTTAAAGAATAGTAATGGTTTCTTTCACATTTGTGAAGATCCCAATGCTATAATATTTAACTTAATCAAATTAAAATAGTCAAATTATCCTCTATAGGAAAAATAAAAAATAAAAAATTTAAAAATTAAAATTATTAACTCTAAAAAAAAAGAAGGGCACGAGGGGTCAGTGCATATCCAAGGTAATTTGGATTTTTTGTATCAGAAAAGTATTCAGATGACTCAAATGTCCCTTTTATGCCCGACAAAAATAATATTAATTTAATGAAATATATAAGTAAGTAGTACTATATAATACTATAAGATTTAACGTGAAAAAATTAATATAAAATTTCTGTCAAAATCCCAGTATTTTATTGAGTCGTGGTTTATCACACCTAACGAAAAATTCTATGTCAGTAAAAAATAGAAAAGAAAAAAACAAATTCTTGTTTTTATTCATTGGCTAGTACAGCCCCTTGTTGAAAATTGAAAACTACAAGAGAGAAACACACAAAAAAAAATATAATTAATTTTCTGCTTCTTATTTAATATCCAAATTTAAGACAGCTGAAAAAAATTGCTTGTATCATAAATACGTCTGTCTTCTCATAATCAAAGTTATTTTCCTTTTTACTCTTTAGGTTAAACAATCTACCTTTAAAAACATTTACTGCTTATATACTATGTAATTTTATAGTGGTATAGAGACTTAAAAGACGGTTATTATGAGCTGATCCATTGGTCTACCCAACTTAACCCGTGATTTAATAGTGGGAGATAATTTTTCGAAGTCCATTTAAAAAGAGCAAATTTCCTAAAGCACAGTAGCATAAGTGTTAATTACTCAATAAAGCATTAATTTCAAAAAATTACATATTTCGTTCGAGTTTTGGTTTGAAGTCATTGTATTCGAAGTGTGATTTGCATGTGTCTGAAATACATTGTCTCTCTCACTCGCCTTTCTCCGTCTCTCATCCTATCCTTCTTTGTATTTGTATCTTACAATGTATTTATGTTTTGCAATTTCATGTATCTGTGTATCTAGAATTATTTTTCTACGAGTGTCTCCAATATAATATGAAAGCATGTAACTACATATGCATAAGCTTGTATCACTATGATTGTATTTGTATATCAAATATCAATTTTAAAAGTATGTATTTGTCTATATATGCATAAGCTTGTATCAATTTCTAGGAGTGTACTGATTATCCAATATCAATTTACATGCATCCAATAACAATTTCATCTAGTATATTCAATATCAATTTGATATGTCCAATGCTTAAATACACGCATCTTGTATCAAATATATACTCAGACATTCAACAAATAAGACGTTTTGAATATACACTGATATATTAAGTGTATCTATGCGTGGATACATCTAGAAAAACATTAAATACTCAAGTTTTATGGTAATCCATTTCCTTCATGAAGATTTGATCATGCATTGGTCATAATTGTTTGTTTTTGTTGGATACTACTCCCTCCGTCCCATTTTATATGTCACCTTTTTACTTTGCACTTGCATTAAGAAATGATGTAACTTTACCCTTCTACCCTTATTTATTTTTTTTGGAACTCAAGTTTTCAATCAATGAATATGAATTAATTTATTTTGATTAATTAATTTAACCAATGAACATGAATCATTTACTTAGCTTTTCTAAGTTGGTCAAATGTATATTTTCAAGGCTAATAACTCACAAGGGTAAAAAAGGAACAATTGGTAATTTATGCATTGATTTTATGAAATGACAAGTGTTATGAACCAACTATTTATAGAAAGGGATGACATATAAAATGGGACGGAGGGAGTATTACTGTATATATTGGAGATTCTAAAAGGGGATGACTAGTCCAATTAAGGGAAAATGTATGAAATAACAAACTATTAATTCAAATTAAATGCTATAGCTATAGTTTATTTTAATTGTAATTCGCAGCAAACATTCCCTTTTTTTGTCATCTGATTCGGTATACATTTAGCCATTTTCTGAATACAATTAGCCATTTTATACATTTCGGTATAAGATGTATTTGTGTTTGTATAAAGCGAGAGAAAAATGTATATACAAATACAAATACATATATTTTCATCCCATACACTTATAATTATACAAATACAGATCTTATTATACAAATTACAATATATAAATGAATTTATACAAAACTGAACAATTTGTATAAAATTGAATATTTCTAGCGAATTATACAAATAAAAAGCTCCATAACAAATATAAAATTTGCTATGAAGCGCAATTATACAAACTATAGCTATAACATACAAATATGATTTTTATGTTTGTTTTATGTGAAAGTTGCTCTCCAATTAATCCCTTAAGAGCAACTTTCACATATAACAAACACAAAATCCATATTTGTATGCTATAACAAAATTTGCATAATTGCGCTCCATAGCAAACATATATATGTATAATTCGCTATACATATACAAAAAAAATAGTTGTATAATTCGCTATACATCTACAAAGAAAGCAGTTGTATAATTCGTTATACATATACAAAAGAAAGCAGTTGTATACAAAAGATCAATTATATAATCTGTGTATGTATAAAACAAGAAAGAGAGAAAGGCAAAATAAAACTGAGTAGGAAAATATTTGTATTGTATAATTATAAGTGTTTAGGCCAAAGATATATGTATTTGCATGTATATATACAATTTTCTCTCGCTTTATACAAACAGAAGCGCAATTTATACATTTCGTTCTGTTTGTATAAGCGAGAGAGGCGAGGGTGGCGAGCGAGATTTGGGAGAGTGATGAGCGAGATCTGGGAGAGGGGAGAGAGGGGAACGAAAATATATGTATATATACAATTTCCTCTCGCTTTATACAAACACAAACACATTTTATACATTTGTGTTTGTATAAAAGCGAGCGAGACTGCCACCAAACGAGAGTGGCGAGCGAGATTCCACCAGGGAGAGTGGCGAAAATAGCAATAATTTGCTATAGGGTATAATTAAATCAAAGTATATTTATAACATTCAATTTGAATTAATAGTTTGCTATTATATATAATTTTCCCATTCCTTAATTCTTCCTTGTATGCCCAAGCCGAAGCCCAAGAGTCAAGACCAAGACAAAGCCCAAGTAGCAGATTGTCTATTTTGTATTCTTAGAAGCATACTCAAACTACTATATCGATTTGGGCAGCGTATAATAAAAAGAAATTATTCAAAATTTTATCTTGAATGATATTATTTAAAATTATATCCTAGACCAAGGTTGTACATGAGCAACTCACTTAAATTAGACTAACAAACCTTTATTAATATCAGTACTCTTATTGGGCACTGAGTGGTTAGGCTAAAATATGTTCTCATATTCGAGCTTTAACTCTTTTACCCTCCAAACAATGACTAAAGTCTTTAATATTTATGTGAAGGAAAGACAATTAATTTAAACTTGAATGCAAAAATGATGATTCATAATCTCAACTAATAATAATTCACTTCATTTTCATTGTTGCTAAACTAGACATTTATATGCCATTATTTCTAATCATCCTTTTTAGAAACTAATCAGTCTCTTGTTAAATTAGTTCAAGATGACCATTGCACGGTGGGCACGGTATGATATATACCGAATTACCATACCATATTAAATTTTTTAATACCGTGGTTTTGATATTATGGTATGATATATGGTATACATTTTAATTTTTTTTTGGTATTCGGTATGGTATTTGATATTTTGAAATAATATACCAAAATATCAAATACCGAATACCATACCGAAGTATATAGTTACATAAATAACACACACATATATATATACACACTAGACATAAAAGCCCGGGCAAGCCCAGACCCAATATGTATTAATTTAGTTATTTTAATTTATGTGATACAGATAAAATTAGAAGAGTCAATTAAATTTTTAAATATTATTATGGTTTATTATTTTTATTATATTTTTAACGTACTTTTCAAATAATATCTTTGGCACATGTGATATTTCGAGAGTGCATTAAATTTTAATATATTTTTAAAAATATTTTAAGTTGTTAATTATTGTGATTTATGTGGCACATGTGAAGTTTTGAGAATTAATTAAATTTTTAATATATTTTTAAAAAAATATTTCAAGTATGTAATTTTTAAATAATATATGTTATTTCCCCTGTCCGAATTAATATGGCACATGTTAAATTTTGAGATTTAATCATTTTTTTAATATGTTTTTAAATATTTTAAGTTGTGATTAATAGTACTCTTAACGTAATTTTCAAATAATATATGTTACTCCCTTTGTGTCAATTTATGTGGTACATGTGAAATTTCGAGAGTTAATCACATTTTAATATTATTTTTAAATATTTTAAGTTGTTAATTATTGTGATTTATAGAACTCTTAATGTGATTTTCAATTAATATGTGGTACTCTCTCAGTCCTAATTATGCAGTACATGTGAAATTTCGAGAGGTAATCAAATTTATAATATTTTAAGTGAATTTTTAATACTATATTTATAAATACATAGTATATAAAAAAGAAAATATATAAATAGAAGAAGTTGAGGAGAAGGGCAAACCAGTCAATTGACCGGCTGACCCTAAGCTCCTTAACATTCGCTTCTATAATATATATATATATATAATTAAAATACTAACAAATATGCAACCTAATATTAGTATAAAGTAAATGTTTAGAAGTTAAAACTTTGACCACTCTATTTTGATTGAAATTTAATTGATTAACAAAAGAAGTTGTTTGTACTTTATTTTGAATATATATTTCTACACGTGTAACGTGTTAATATAATACAATTGAGACATGTTTTTAATTGTTGAAGTCTTAATACTCTATTATATGAATATATATTAGTAGAAGTTGAACAAACTATTCTACCGATTTACCATACCATAGAATATCAAACCGAACTTCGAAATATCAAATCATACCGAATTAAATTAGTATGATAATGATATAATATTTTAAAAACCAAATATCAAAATTAAGATATTGAAACTTTGAAATATCCTACCGTACCATACCATGTTCACCTCTTGCACCATAATATTAATTACGTTAATTTGGCACAATTCAAGGGCAAATTTGGAAATTTTCTTTTCTTATTTGAACGATTCAATATTCGAAAATGCCCAAATGAATTGCCTATAAAAGCAGGAGAAAAAGCGCGCTCAAATTCATTCACACTTAACAAACACTCTCTGCTCAAACAGAAAATGGAACTTTCCAGAACCGCCGGTGCCGCCGACGATCAACTTGCTCGGACTTCCGAAATCGAATCTCAGCTTTCCTCCGTCGTTTACGGTATTCTCCATATGTATATTGAGTACTACGTTCAATTGTATGCATTTATCTTGAAGATCTGTAACCAATTGAAATTTTAGCTGGACGATTTGTATTTTTTTTTTCTTCTTCGGAGTTTTAGTCAAATTGATATGTTATTGTTTGATATTTCCTCTGGTAATCCTTTTCCGCTTTTGCATTAGCTTTCATGTGCTGTTTTCTTCTGTCTCAGCGTCATATGTGTTGTTTTTTCGCATATTTTTTTTGAATTTCGTCTTCGTGAATGGGAGACGAAATAGTTCGAATTATAAACTATCAGTTTTTTTTTTCCAGTTAAATTAATTATAATTTCTTCAGTTATATTCTTGCCTGTGTTACTTTTCCGACTTTAGTTGCTAGTGATTGAATTTCTCTTGAAATTTTGATATTTTTCCTATTTTTTTTTTCTGAATTAGAGAGAATTTACAAGTTGCTTGATTAATGTGAGAGACAATTTAGACCTAACTAGGTAAATTTGATATATTAGAAAATAGTTTTGTATTATCTGTCTAAAGAATAAGGCTTCTATACAGCAAGAGAACTGAGAATATTAGCCAACTGTCTCAATTGATCTTCAAAACATTTATGAATTGTTAATTGCATGCTATGAGGATAAAATGCTGAGGAATTTGGTTTGAATTGAGATAAAATGAACAATTAACTGATCTAAACTACTGTTTCACATGGTCTTGGTATGCTGCTTTTAGCAAAGTTTTAGATCATCTCATCTGTTACATCTAATTTTGGAAGTGCACACCATCCTAAGTTGGAATCTAAATGCCTTTCTCTTCATTCCACAAATTGCATGCGTCTGGTGATAAAAAGATAGTGGTTAAATTTTTGTTTTGGAGATCCTGCATCAAACAATGGAGATGAATTATCACTCAAAAATTCAGTAGACTTATGTGTCTACACTATACATACTTCACGGAACTAAAAAAGAAATAAATTGCAAATACTACGTCAGTCATATTTCAGTTTCCTCTTAAATATAAAATGGAAACTGATTGTGGAAAATCCAGGAAGAATGTAGTGTATGAGTTGCATAGCTAGATACTACTGAAGTTTATTGATCAATATGTAGTTTTATGGTCTTAATCCGGTTTACTGACCTATGATGTGAAGGAATGTGGTCTCGAATCCTACTTGTGACTAAGTGCACTGGACGTTCTCTTTACCTAATAACTAACTGAGGAAATCCCTAATTCAAATCCATAATTTATTGCTGGATTTAGTGGATGTTCTGATATGACATGTTAATGAAAATAATGGAACATCAAGTTAAAACAAATAAGCTTCACTGAGCCCCGGCAGTTATTATTGGTGGTTCATGCTTCGACTTATTGAGAGGGAACTTGATATTTTCAGTTACCCGCACGTTCTAAATGTGTTACTAGAATTCATCTGCCATTTGCCTGGTCATGTTGAAATAGGGCCTTTGTGTTCAGTTACTAGAAGTTTTGCTAATGTGTTGATTAGCGTTGTCATCAATTAAATGTTAATATACCTTGTGGAATTGCAATATCATGAGGAACTTACATGTTCTACAAAATGGTTATGCAGAGCTCTCACAACAAGTGCAAGGGGCAATGGAGAACATGCTGAAGATGATAAAGTGAGCTGATTAGCATTGTGACTGAAGGAAGTATAGTTTTATCTACATAGCAACATAGAGAAATGAGCAAATACTTGCATTGGCTTTGAAAACTTGGACTTGTATTGTTAATATTCATCTATTCTATCCTCCATTTTTTAATGTTCTTGACTAAATCTCAAGATTACTATTTTATATATATCAAATGCGTCAATATTTCGAGGGCAACCAGGAGTTTGCATTCTTCTGAAGCTATTGGTTTTCATATTTCACTCTTTCATAACAGTCTTTCTTGCATTTTTATTTTAACTGCGCATTCTTTCTTGCAACTTATTAGTTAGAGTTAAAGACCGTAACCATTCATTTCATTGCATCTATGGACAATTATCTCTCTCTCTCTCTCTCTCTCTCTCTCTCTCCCTGTCTGCTTGTTTGTGTCCTACCCTTTCACATTTATATCACTTTCTACAGCGAAATTGATCAGAGCTCTACTGAAGTAACAGAAGACATGGAGAAGTGCAAGGAGTCTGCTCTTGAGAGAAGTAAAACTTTAGAGGAACAGAAGGAACATTTTCAAAGAGCTGCTTATGCTATTTTGGACATGCTAAATAACCAGGAGAGAGGATAAAATTTGTAAGTTTATAAATGATCCCTTAATCTCTGTTTTTCACAGCAGTGATCGTAATTTCAGCTCAGGCATAACTTGTGATGTTTATCTCATTAAAATATTCTATCAGTTTGATTTCTCATGCATTGGATTTATCATGTCATCTGTGACAGACATGCCGTAAATTGTAAATTAATTCACTTCCATATGTTTTAGATGGAACAGTCTGCTCATGTATATGCCTACTAGTGTTAGATCACATTTGGAAGCATCTTCAAAATATTTTCATAGTTCTTATTCTTTGTGCAGGTATAGAGGGCATGCCAGACAATTTGACCCCATCATTCCTCGCAACGATGTAAAAGTTGTAGAGAATCCACAAGTCACTTAGCTTTGTAGCATTTTGGGAAATACATTTGAGTCCTACCCGTTAAATAAGCATTGCTTGAATCTGAACGGTAATAATCGATGTATGATCTCTACGAATCATGTGCCTTTCTGCTTGTTGACTATCCTAAAAGTTGGGTTTTGTGTCCTCTTGAAGCAAAGCCTTAAACTCAAGATTCTTTCTCCTGGTCATCATTAGCTTCATACTAAAACGTGAATTTGTTGATTGTTGCTTAGGTGAAGATCACTAGCTTCATCCTAGCAAATTTTAGTTGAATCATTCTCAGTATTTTTGGTTCAACGTTTTAGCAAACCTGATATGTTCATAACTATGAACATGTTACCCGTCTTGGCCGGAAATTAAAGAACATCTTGCATCGACTGATGAACCACAAAATATACCTGATTTGATTAGACGAATTTTTAGTCGATGAACTGAAGATAGATATATTAAAGCTAAGTATCTTTGGAAGAGTTGTTGCTTTTATGTACACTTCTGAGTTCCAAAAATAATGTTTACCCCATGCTCACTTTACAACCGTTTCGTACCATTCTTGGTGAAGAAGAAGGAGAGTTGTATTCTTCAGGTCATCATGAACTAGACTGATGATTTTCTGCAACAAAATTAATTTGGCTATGTGAGTATTGTTTGTAAGGTTAATTTTCAGGTATGCTTAATATTGAACATTAGTACTGTTGTAATACTGAACTCGCAAACCTATATAGTATTGTCACATTAAAGTCAGAATTCTGGTCATCTTCAAGCTTTAGTTCTTCTTCATTCATATTGAGATGCTTGAATATACAAGTCAGTTATTTTTCGTGTTTGAAAGCTGGGGTTCAGAGTTTGCTATTACATGCTATTGTTTGAGATATGCGTTTCCCTTTGTGTTTCTTTGACTTGTTTGGATGGAGGTTGTTATATTGTGTTGCGTTGTTAAAATAACATAATATTATTTCTGATCGATACTTAAATTAAATTTATAGTTGGGTAAAAATAAAAAATTACTCTATCATTTTGTGTAATAAGTAATGACCGATTTGGTGTGATTGAGTCATTATTTTATTTTTTCTTTTTATTTTGTCTTTTATGTATAAACATGACCCTTAACTTTGACTTCAGCTGACAATTATGACATTTAACTTTGGGTGTGCACAAGTAAACACTTAAACTTATATAAAATTGAACAAATACACATTCATCCTACATGGTAATTTTGTGTCCTACGTGTATTATGCCACGTAGAAAACGCATGTCTACTAGTTCAATTTTATACACGTTTAAGGGTCTACTTGTGCACACACAAAGTTAGAGGGCATAGTTGCCCGCTGAAACCAAGTTAAGGGTCATATTTATGTATTATGTCATTTATTTTTACTCGTTCACTTTGAACTTTGCACACCGGTTAATGAGTATTTTATCATAATACTCATATTGATTGATGTATTGTCTAATTTTAGGAAATGATGTGGGTATAAGTAATTACTGTTGATGGTTAAATAGGAAACAATGATAATTGTTTTTTTATATTAAAAGTGACAGCTAAAAGTGAAAATCTATTTTTAAAATATTGGACAAGTAAAACTGAACGGATGAAATATTTAGTAATCATATTTTATCACAATATATTCATCAAAACAATGTCCCAAAACAATATTAAGATAGATTTGCAACTACATCTTTTGGTATAGTATCTAACGAGGCCGGCCTTAACAGAAGTCCCCCTTCTCCAAACATTTCAATCAGAAAGTTACATTGAAAACAGCAGGTTACAATTATGTATAAAGCAAATTACATTGTACAACAAAGTATATATTAAGGAGACATTAACAATAAAAGTAAGAATTAATTAGGGTACTAATTAAACATTATTGGTAGCTTCCTATAGGTAATCTTGAGAACAAGACCAGGATAAATATCATCAGCATCATTGATATGAGTATTCTCTATCAATATAAAAGGATCGCCGCACTTATCAGATATTGTTTGAAGTGTTTCTCTTTCTCTAACTACGTGTATTTCATCGCACAATCTTAATTGTTGATTATCCTCTCTAAGATTTCGAGCTTCTAAGAAAGAGCAATACTTCATTAGTATTGCTGAAATCAACAAAAACATAAGAAATATTGTTGAAGAATTGAAGTTTGCTCTCGAAGCCTTTCTTGAGGAAGCCATATATATTTGTGAAAAATGGATAGAAAAGAAAGAGATTATTGTACTACTAGTATTTATAAGAAAATATGAGAGAAAATTTATTAGTCCTAATCCTAGTATGTGAAGGAAAAATCACCTTTTTAATTACTTTATATTCTTTGCAGTTTACATGCTTAACATATCCATTCCTTTCTAATTTAGGGTAATTATTTTAGGAAAAAAATCATCAAATTTAGGGTGTTAGTTTGAGAACTATTTTTGAGTAAACAAAAATAAGTTGAGGATATTTTTAGAGCAATAGATGGATGAAGGATATTAATGAATCATTCTTCATACGTTTCAGATATTTTTGATTCTTTTCTATTTATTTTATTTACAAGAAGTTGGTAAGGACAACTTTATCTCTTAAAAATATAATTATGAGGTCAATAAAATTTACCAATAATATTAATTATTATTAGTTTAACTTTTAATTAGAAGAGAAGAGGTCGCTCATAATGTTTTCGGGTAACGATAACTTAAGTATTTTTTCCCCAAAAAAAATAAAATTATGATATCAAAAAAGCTATAGGGGAAGTGGGAGAAAGAAACCTAGTGACCACCCCTTTTTTCGTGAGAAATCTATTTGACCTAAGTGAAATTTCCCCCTTCTACCTTTAATATTTTTTCATCACAAAATAAGTGTCACTTTAGTAATAACAATAAGAAAATATTTTAAAATAAGTGTCATTTTAGAAACTTAAAATCATAATTAGTTTTGGGATGAGTGAGTATTATTTCTCTTAAATAAATACGTAAGTAGTAGAAATATTTAAATTTTCAAAATATCATTAATAAAGGTAATTTAGTAAAATATACCAAAAAAAACTTTCTTAAAAGTTATGCCAACTCAACATATATTTGAATTCATAAATATTAGTAATAACAAAATTATATCAGAAAAACAATAATTTAATTGATATAACAATTAAATTAAAAAACTTAATTTTTTTAACAAAGAAAGAAATCAAATATTTTATCACCTTATTGATGTCTTCCAACCATATAATGCACTAAGAAGTTGTTTGGCGTAAGAAATAAGATATAATGATTTTAGGAAAAAATATAAAATTATTTTTGTACTAGGATTAGAGAAATCAAGGATTGTATTGATGATTATAATGTTGAGTTACAAGCTCCTTATATAGGAGAAGAGTCCTATTCTAGTTATACTAGGAATCCTACTACTACACAATTATTTACATGAGTAGTATTGTATTACAAGTCAAATACTTTATCCAAGTCGACTCCTACAATATTCAGTAGCTTAGTCGTACATAACTTAGGATTTAGTAGTCTAGTCCTAGTATGACTCTAACTCTAACTCGTCAGCTTGCTTCGATGGACATGTTCCTTCGACATGTTCCATCAGTCTTCAAGCTTCCTTCAACACTTCCCCTCAAGCTAGTGAGTGGAGGAACTGTAACTCCTAGCTTGTTACGAAAACCAGAGAAAACCCGTTTTGTTAAGGCTTTGGTATGAATATCAACTAGCTGATCTTTAGACTTCACAAACTGAGTAAGAAGTTGTTCCCTGGCCACTTTCTCACAAACAAAATGATAGTCCATTTCAACATGTTTGGTTCTAGCATGCATAACTGGATTAACTGTCATGTACAAGGCACTCATATTATCACAATACAACGTGGGAACAAATCAAATGAACACTCCAAGGTCATGAAGAATATACAAAATCCAAGTCATTTCTGCGACAGTGGAGGCTAGTGCTATATACTCAGCTTCAGCACTCGATCGGGCTACTGTGGTCTATTTCTTGGAGGTCCAAGAAATACAATTTGCACCTAGGTAGATGCTATAGCCTGTAGTTGATCTGCTAGTTGTGGTACAACCTCCCCAATCAACATCTGAGTAGCCATACAACCTACATGGTGATTGTGAAATAATTCTGAGTCCAAAGTGTAGAGTACATTTGATGTACTTGAGAATCTTTTTTACCCCTTGACGATGTTCAATATTTGGGCTTTGCATAAACTGGCTTGCTAAATTCACAGCATGAGTGATATCAGGTCTTGTGAGGGTCAAATATTGAAGGCTCCCTACTATCATTCTGTACAAGGATGCATCTACAAGACTTCCCATAGCTTCATGCATACCATGCTTTTGAGCCAAATGAGTGGCTACAACCTTTGCCAAAGTCATTTCTGTCTTGGCCAGCAGCTCAGCAACATACTTGCTTTGGTTTAAGTGAATTCCTCCTTCAAAATACTTCACCTCAACTCCTAGAAAAAAGTGTAATGGGCCAAGATCTTTCATAACAAACACCTTCCCAAGTTGTAGAACCCACTTTGAGACATGAGATGGATTACTTCTTGTGACAATAATATCATCCACATATAACAAGAGAAATATTTTGCCTTTGTGAGTTTGCAAAGTAAATAAGGAAGGGTCAGCCTTATTACAAATGAAACCAAGGTGTAAGAGATGCATGCTAAACCTATCAAACCAGGCTCTTGGTGCTTGTTTAAGACCATACAATGCCTTTTTAAGTAGACACACATACTGAGGATACTGAGATCAATAAAACCAGGAGGTTGACTCATGTATATCTCCTCTTGTAGGAAGCCATGGAGAAATGCATTTTTGACATCTAGTTGTCTAACTTCCCATTTTGAACTGACAGCAATGGATAGAACCACCCTAATAGTTGTGGCTTTATCCACAGAACTAAATGTTTCTTCAAAACCTATCCCTTAAAGCTGCGAGAATCCCCTTGCCACAAGTCTGGCTTTGTATATATCTACTGTCCCATCAACTTTTAATTTTGTCTTGAACACCCATTTTGAGCCAACCAAGTTTATACTGGGTAGCAAAATCCATGTTTTGTTAGTATGTAAAACATCAATTTCTTCCTGCATTGCTGCAAGCCAGTGAGGTGATCTTAGTGCTTCATTAGTTGTATTTGGTTCTCTCAACATTTCTGTGTTGTTGCGAGCAACAAGTGATGTTCATTCGCCTTGTGTCTGGTGATCATATATATGATGCCCTTATGGTGCAGGAAGTACCTCAACTGGTACATCAACCAACGTAGTTGACTGGAGTGTAGCATTGTCAGATTGATAGTCAACTGGTACATCAACTAAAGTGGTTGTTTGATGATGTTCATTGGCTGGACCTGTAAGTGCAACCCGTTCCTTATTGCTACTAGCAGATTCAAAATCTGCAGCTGAAGTTCCAATACTACTGTATGAATCATCACCTTCAACCTGTTCCTCATCATCTGATCCTGCGCGCCTGAGAGGTCAATAATACTCTCATCATCAAAGAGTGTATGAGTTGTAGCAACATTATCACTATTAATGTGTGGACTAGCAACATGTACTTCTCCTGAATTAGAATTATCATGTGCCTGCAGTTTAGAGAAAGATTCAACAAAAGTAGTAAGATGAGATGAGACATCAATGTTAGTATGAGATTGCTTTGGAGACACATATGGTAATGTGTTTTCGTCAAACATAACATGTCTGGATATGTAAACCCTCCTTATAGAGGGATGATAACATCTATATCCTTTGTGTAAGCTACTGTACCCTATGAACACACAAGGGTAGCTCTTTGGACTAAACTTATTGCTACCCTTAATATATGAAAAACATCTACACCCAAACACTTTTAAGCTTTTGTAATCAGGTTGTTCCCTATATATTTTAACAAATAGAGTCACCATCTTTAGGACTGATGAAGGTAGTCTATTGATGAGGAATACTGCAGTGAGGAAAGTCTCAACCTATAGAAACAAATGTAGGTTAGCATGAAGTTGTAGAGTTAAGCTAGTCTCCACAATATGCCTATGTTTTCTCTCTGCAACTCCATTTTGTTAAGGTGTGTTAGGACATGAAATATGTCTCACAATGCCATAATCTTCCAAATGCTTAATGAAGCCTGCTTGGATAAATTCACCATCTCCATCACACTGAAAATTTTTAATCTTTTTAGAAAATTGTTTTTCCACCATTTTCTGAAATTTTACAAAGACCTCAAAATATTTAGATTTCTTTTTCAGTGGATAAATCCATGTGTATCTCATGTGATCATAAACAAAAACGACATAATATTTCATATGTTGGGAAGATTCGACAGGAGAAGATCCCCATAAATCACAATGAATTTTCAATAAAGGTTCTTTCTTAATTTTATTGCTCAAACCAAATGAAAGTTTACAACTCTTTCCCAACTGACAACTAGAACAAACAATAGACATTTTATTCCAACTACTAATATTGATACAACTATTACTATTCAAAACTTTTAAAGACTTCAAACTAGGGTGTCCTAATCTAGTATGCCACATGTTGTCTGACGTGTTCCAATCATGTGCAGCAGTTAAGACATATAGATTGTTATCTTCCAAAGCGTAAAGTCCATTCTTTTTAGTTCCCTTGGCCATCAATGTCCTTGTCTTCTTGTCCTTTACAACAACGTTAGTTTCATCAAATTCAAGAGTGTAACAACAATCTTACTAACCGAGAGTAAATTTTTATTAATCTTAGGGACTACAAGAACTTCTTTTAATTTTAGACCTGATCCGGATATGTTCCCAACATGTGTTATGTCTAACTTTGATCCATTCTCAATAATGATTTTATCTGGTCCATTGTAGTGTTTAAGATAAGTTAGGATACTTGAGTTACGTGTCATATGGCTACTTGCTCCTAAGTCGACATACAAGGTGTCATTAGTAGTGTTTTGTAGATTAGTAGCAGCCAATGTTTGTGGTAGCTCATCTGCGGCTTGGTAAGAGTAATATAATCCTAATTAATATAAGTAGTCTAATCCTAGTGCGACTCTAATTTTACAACAGTGTTGTAAACTCGTAGTCAGCTTCGTTGGACCTATTCCGTTGACATGTTCTAATCATCAACTTCTTTCATCTTCGACACTTCGCTGTAGACACGTCAGTCATCTTCGTTGGACCTGTTCCTTTAATATGTTCCAATCGTCAGCTTCCTTCTTCTTCAACACTTCCCTTCAAGCTAGTGAGTGGAGGAACGATTACTCCTAGCTTGCTTCGAATACCCATCAAAAATAAACTTTGAATACCCAGCAAAAACTTATTTTGTCAATGCTTCGGTATGGATGTGATGTCTAGTCGTTGCTTGTGATAGTTCATCTACAGATTGATACGAGTAGTTCCACCAGTAAAAATATTTAAGAGCAGTATGATTATTCCTACTACATATTTTACATGACTCAATATTATTCCTCTCCTTATTTTCACTTTGAGAACTTTTATTGTTCAGAGAACTTGGTCCATATTGACTGTTCTAAGAACTTGTTCCCTATCCAGCAGACTTGAAACCTGTTTCTCTGGAGTTAATGTTGTTGTTTCCTCTTCCCCTGCCTTTTTGAGCAGACAATATCATGTTATGATTTTGTTGTAGTACCTCTTGTTTATCTTCCCTTATATGAAAATCCGTGAGAGCATTAACAAATAGATTAAGGGTGGGATATGGTGCCTTACTTAAACCTCTAGCAAAATTTATTACTTTTGTTGCTTGAATATAAGCTTTTTCCAAGCATTCCCACATCTCCTTGGCAGTTGAGCAACCCACAATTAGGTATATGTTTTCTTCGATCAAGGTGCCTGAGATCTAACTCCTTAGCAACACATCTTTCTCTTTACAATCATCAATGGTGCCACTATCTTTTGCATCATTCTTAACCGCTACAACTTTCCCAGCAATCTATCCAGTGGAACAACTACTTTTACTTGGTTCATTCTATGTGATCTGAATCAATTGAGATATTTGTGTCCTCTTTATGAGGTAGTTTGTTGGCTTAAGTTTAATAGAGCAAGCGACAATGAGTTAGTGAAGTGAGGAGGTCGACATAGTACTGGTAGAAGGGGCCATTGCAGTTAACGTGTGATTTTTTTTATCAATACTCAGAGAGCGGAAGAGCTTTTATGTTCTGATACCATGTAGAAATCACATGTCTAGGATTAGAGAAATCAAGGATTGTATTGATGATTATAATATTGAGTTACAAGCTCCTTATATAGGAGAAGAGTCATATTCTGGTATACTAGGAATCCTACTACAACACAATTATTTACATGAGTAGTATTGGATTACAAGTCAAATACTTTATCCTAGTCGACTCCTACAATATTCAGTAGCTTAATCGTACATAACTTAGGATTTAGTAGTCTAGTCCTAGTATGACTCTAACTCTAACTCATCGGCTTGCTTCGTTGGACTTGTTCCTTTGACATGTTCCAATCGTCAACTTCCTTCTTCTTCAACAATTTTATCATGTTTGATTGGAGGTATTAGATAATACTTAAATTATTTATCCCATATATATGATGGAATAACATATCTTGAAATAACTTATCTCGAAATTAATCATCCCAAGATAACTAGTTTTCAACCAAACAACCTAAGAATAATAAATTTTTGATATTCTTATCCATCATAAAATTTATGTTGTAGTCGACCTTTCGAGTTTTTGAGATAAATAAGGATTTAATATTTTTTTTGTTTTCAAAAAGGTTATTAGAGTTTTTTTCCCACAAAGGAAAAGGGCCTGATATACCCTTCAATTTTGCTATTTAGAGTTGATATACATCTCGTTATAAAAATCACTTATATATACCCTTAATGTTATACAAATGACTCACATATATCCTCCTCTAATGGAAGTGAATAAAATAATTTCAATTTAGTTTTTATTTTTTTAAACAAAATATAATCCATATGTGGTATTTATCCTCCCCACACATATTTTTTTTTGACTTTTTTTTTTTGTTTCAACAACTAACTTAAATTTATTATTTTGATGGTAAAATTTATTTACGTTTCACTAATTTTCTTGTAAAATTTATCATAGATGCCATATTTTTTTTAATAAATACAAAAACTTAATTATTGTATAGCCCCAAAATAGTTTTAAATTATGATATAGTCACAAAAAATAACTTAATTTTTTTTTCTTTACATTAAAGAATGAAAGAAAAAAATAAAATAAAATAAGAAACTCAAATAATGATAGTCAAAGATGTCAAAAAACAATTTATGTATGAAAAAGATTAAAATATACCTTGACCTTTGCTAGACGGATCATATATACCCCTACATGACTTTTTATTTATTTATTAAAAGTCAAAAATATAAATTTAAAATTAATTTTTTCAGTTCCGCTAGATAATTGGTATATGTGAGCTCCTTTTGTAACAATAGGAGTATATGTTGATCATTTGCATAACAATAAAAATATATATTGCGCGTTATTTTTATAATGAGTAATATATCAAATCTAAATAACAAAATTGAAAAATATATATAAGACCTTTTTTGCTTTTCACAATTATGGCCATTGTGTGACCAAATTTTTGTTGTCAGTTAGCATTACATTGTTTACATGAAACATCACCTCAAACCTCCATCATTCTCCACTCATCATCAATGGTACAAAACCCATCTCCAGTCTCTCACTTCTTCCACCCAAAACTCTCTTCTCTATACTTACAGCTGCCTCTATGTTGTGCAAATTTGATGATTTGTGAATTATTACTTATATTTGTTATTAATGTGAGCTTTAATTAGGTAATTGTAGTAATTATTATGTTTAAATAAATCTAAGAGAGTGCTTATGCGTTAATAAGTAAAAATGAATTTTTAATGTGATATACACTACCCACTCAACAATGACAATAAAAATTATAAGAATCATATAGTTCATATGTATTGACCTTGGTCAATATCAACCCAAAAGAATCATGTATTAATATTGTAGTTCGGCATCCTTCTGTTATATTTATTTGATAACTTGTGAATCATTGCTTATATTTATTATTAATATAACCTTTAATTAAGTAATGAATGTAGTAAAATAATTTTAAAGTGAAAGAATAATAATAATAATAAAAATAAATTGTACATAAAATAATTTTAAAGTGAAAGAATAATAATAATAAAAATTGTACATAAAATAATTTTAAAGTGAAAGAATAATAAAATAAATAAATAAAAAGAGATAATATATAATAAAATATTATTATTAAATAAAATTACAGATAACATACGTATTTAAAGTAAAAGAAAGTTTTTTTTTTAATAGAATAATAGTTGGTATATCTTATTAAAAGATTTGTATCATTTAATATTTTCAAAAAATATTAATTCTCTTTTAATCAAATGCATTAATAATTTTTTATTTTTGTTTAAAATATAGTAACAATAACTTCAAAAAAATATTTTATTTGTAATTTTACTTTGTCGTTTAATAATTATATTTTAATATATTTAATTATAGATAAATTTCATAAGATGTGCAAATATACAATTTTCTTAGTTCATGAAGTGTAATTGTTTTATTTTAAAATATAAATAATGTCTTTAAAATTGAGTTTTATTATAAAAGTGTTTAATGTGTTAATTATTTATATACGAAGAATATGAAATTAAATCTCATAAATAATTTTTTTTGTGATTTAAAAAAATGTTTTACATTAGTGAAGCTTTTGCGGAACCATAAACTAATTTTTTTTTTAATAAATAATTTCATTTTATTTTTGTATCATTTATTTTCACCACTTTTTTTAAAATTTTATTTTAATAAAAGATAATTTTATTATAAGAAGAAGAAGAAGAAGTAAATTGACAAAGAGAAAAAAAGATGAAGTAAGAATTTAAAAAGGAAATTATAGGGGTCGTTTGGTACAAAAATAATAATGCAGGGATTACTAATGCTGGATTAGTAATGCAGGGATTAATAGTGCAGTGATTAGTAATACATGGTTTAATTTTACCAAGTGTTTGGTTCATTGGTTCCTACCCCATTTTGGAATTGGGTTAAAACTTTATAAAAAACTTCTTTCCAATTATACCCTTGAATTATTAGTAATTAGGTTAAGATAAATAATTGCCGAACAATAATATTTTTTTATGGTCTTCTAACTAGTTATGAGAAGAACAATTTTTTTTGTCATGTTTGCCTTTTTTTTTCACTTAAATTATTTGAGGATAAATAATTGTCATCTTAGTAAATTTACTACTTACAAAATGTCAATTTTCAATTAAAAAAAAGATAAACTATCAATTTTTAAAATTGAAAAGACGTAAACAATAGTAAAAATAAATAAATCATCTACATTTACACATAAAAATTGTAAGTTATAATTTTAATATGTATGCAATTTTATAAATTGTTCAAATACAAATAATTAGAAACCACACAATATATATATATATATATATATATATATATATATAAAGAGAGAGAGAGAGAGAGAGAGAGAGAGTTAATGCTAAGCAACTCACATTTCAAATATTATATTAATTTGTGTTGGATTTATGTAGTAACAAACAATTTTCTCTAAATAATTTGTAAGCTAATTTATTTAAATAAATTTAATAGTACAAATATAAAACATAAAATTAAGAAAACAAATAAAATAATTAAAATGATTTGAGGGATATTTTTGTCCTTACATAGACTTATGCATGGCATTATATCCAATGTATTACTAATACCTCCAAATGGAACGTATTAGTAATACACCCTATAATACCATGTAGGAGGTATAACTAATCCATGGATTAGTTATACATAGAGATTAGTTATACCTAGACCCAAATTCCTACCAAATATAGTACTAAATAATACCACACATAATACATGGATTATTTATTTTAATGTGGCCTACCAAACGACCCCTAAATGCTTTAACAGGTGCCACCCAAAGAATTCACGTGGTTAAAATAAATGCATTCTAAAATTTAGTAATATTATTTCGAAAAGACTTTAACTTTGTTTTGAAAAAAAAAAAGGTACGTAATTTTCTGACAATTTAGCAGCTCTCAATAACATATTCTCTCTATTCAACAATAGTTATTAATTATTGATTTGACACAAAAATTAAGGAGTAAATGAAATTTACCAAATTACTATATAAAATTCATCTAAATATTGAAAAAATGAATAATATTTAATACTCCCTCCGTCTTATTTTATATGTCACCTTTTTAATTTGCACTTGCATTAAGAAATGATGTAATTTTACCCTTCTACCCTTATTTAATGTTTTCTTAAGTCAACTTTATTAATAAATGATAAGATTAATTAACTATGCTATCAAGGGTATAATAGGCAAAATATGGTAATTTATGCATAGATTTTATAAAATGACAAGTATTATGGTTCAACTATTTATAGAAAGAAATGACATATAAAATGGGACGGAGGGAGTAGTAAAGATAAAATTGACATAAAATTATAAATTAACTAGACAAATATTATTACACATTCCAAAATAATACTTAGGGGTTGTTTGGTTTGAATACAAGTTATGATGAGATTAGTTATGCTGGGATTAATAATGCTGGGATAAGTTATGCTGGGATTAGTTATGCTGAGATTGTTTTTTATTGATTGTTTGGTTTGTTGTATTAAAACTAATATGCATGACATACTTTTTAAGAATAAGTTGTTTGTTTACAAAAATACCCTTCATCTTATTTAGGCTTTTTATATGTATTTTTTATGGAGCTTTATTTATTCACTTTTAAAAATAAATTACGTGAATGTCGTTTAAATTTGTATTTCATATGAATTGAAATAGGCCTATGGGATGCCTCACCTCTTCACTATCATAAGTAAAATATTAATTAAAAACAAATCAATCATAATTTGAAGTAAAAACTGCATCAAAATAACCAAAAATATTGGATCAAAACTCCAAAAATGCTTCAAGAAAACAGCAATAAAGTGACCAAAATACACCAAACCAGCTGCAAAAACTGCACTAAAACAGAACAAATTTTGCATAAAAATAACCACAAAAATTGAACCAAATCTGAATTCAGACAGCAGAAAAAAATCCACCAAATCAGTAGCAAAAACCGCATTAAAACGTCTATTAAGACTTGAAAAAAAAAAATAACAGCAAAAACTCCAAAAATTTGGTCAAAATTGCGCTAAAACACCTGCCAAAACTAGAGCAAGCAGCTATACTTATACAAAATTGATACTTAAAAGGACTTGAAGGATATTTTTGTCATTTCAATTGTTTTACTTCGGGATAAGTTGTCTTGGTATTATTATTCCACCAAGAAGGAAGGATAATTTATCCCAATACTATTTGCTAATCTTGGGATAAGTTATCCCATACTTTGTAACCAAACAAGAAATAAAAAGGAACTAACAAATTATCCCATGACTATTTTTTTTTTATCCATCACATCAAACGATCCCTTAGTGAACAAATAAAGATGGACGAACGGAGTATATAAACTCATAAAACTTTAACTTAGTGGTCCAACTAGTGCTTACACCACTTCCCAAAGGAACCAATAACTGCCAAATCTATTTTGGTTTTGACCAAACAAACTAATGAACAAATATATTTAGCTCTTTTCTCTCTTTCACACACAGCACCGCTACTACTTCTTCTTCTTCATTCTTTCTACTATTTTCTTTGTTTACTAAAAAAAAAATGGAAGCTGTAGTAATAATCTTGTTATCCACCATTAACATACTTCTCTTTCTCCACTCATCAACATCAACATCAGCAATTCCCATTTCCACCAAAAAAACCTACATTGTTCACATGAAACATCACCTCAAACCTCCATCATTCTCAGCTCATCATCAATGGTACAAAACCCATCTCCAATCTCTCACTTCTTCCACCCAAAACTCTCTTCTCTATACTTACACCACCGCTTATCATGGATTCGCAGCAAGTTTGGATTCTCATGAAGTTGAATTACTCCGTCAATCTGATTACGTTGTTAATATCTACGAAGACACTTTTTACACCCCACAAACAACGCGCACACCTGAATTTCTCGGCCTCGATAAGCTCGATTTTGGGGCTGGACGTACTTTACCAGATTTCAACACGGCTGCTCAGGATGTTATAATTGGGGTACTTGATACTGGAGTGTGGCCGGAATCGGAAAGTTTTAGTGATTTGGGTATGTCGAATGTGCCGTCGAGATGGAGAGGGAAGTGTCAATCGGCGCCGGATTTTGATCCGAAAGTGCATTGTAATAGGAAACTTATAGGTGCTCTGTATTTTTCTGAAGGTTGTAAGGGCTGCTCCCAGGAGATTCAATCGCCCCGGGACCATGACGGCCATGGCACACATACTGCGAGCACAGCGGCAGGTAGATGCGGATTCAGGATTTAAACTTGACGTATTTAATTAGATACGTGATAATTATTGAAAATTTAGTAGTTATTCTATTCCAATTTATGTGGCACAATTGAAGTTTCGAGATTTAAACTTCTAAATTTTGATAGTGAAATTGGAAATAGAAACTTTTAGGACCGATTTGGTACGAGGGAGAAGAGATAACTAATCATGGATTAATTTTAGGATGAACTTATCCCATGTTTGGTTGGGAATAAATCACGGGATAACTTGTAGATAACAATTTAGGAATAACTTGTTTCCCAACCAAACAAGCCTCAAGTTTTTTCGAAATAAAAATTTTATATTTGAAAACCATATAAAAAAAATACTATAAATTACAATAATTAACAATTCATAAGACACAAAAAATTTAGTTTTTTTTTTTCTTTCTGGTTTTAACTAATGTTTCAAAATTTAATGTGACTTGAAATTTCAAGGGAGCTACATAAATTGGGAAGGAGGGAGTAATTTTTTCACATATATATCTTAGTTTTGCGTAAAAAATATTGGATTCAGTTGAACTCGTATTATATGTAGGATCAATTGTGGCAAATGCTAGTCTTTTTGGCTACGCCAAAGGGACTGCTAGAGGGATGGCGCCACAAGCCCGCATAGCAAGTTATAAAGTGTGCTGGAATGAACTGTGTGCAGGGTCAGATATTCTTGCTGCATTCGACCGTGCTATTATGGATGGTGTAGATGTGTTGTCTGTGTCATTGTCTAATAATGAGAAGACTTATTATACTGACCCGATTGCTCTTGGTGCTTTTGCTGCTATGGAGAAAGGGATTGTTGTGTCGTGTTCAGCTGGGAATGATGGTCCTGTGGAATCAACAGTTGTGAACACGGCTCCATGGGTCATTACTGTTGGTGCTGCAACTCTTGATAGAGATTTTCCAGCTACTGTCACACTGGGTAATGGCCAAAAACTTCAAGGCGTGTCGTTGTATAGTGGAAAGGTAGAAATGGGAAATAAGTTGTTGAGCTTAGTTTACCAACAAGGGGGAAACTCCTCTTTGTGCTTTTGTGGTTCGCTTGATCCAAACATTGTTGGTGGAAAAGTAGTGCTATGTGATAGAGGGGGAAATGATAGAGTTGCGAAGGGACTAGTAGTGAAAGAAGCTAATGGGGTAGGAATGATATTAGCCAATACACCTGAGACGGGGGAGGAGTTACTCGCGGATAGCCACATATTACCTGCAGTGACTGTTGGAAGGAAGGTAGGGGATGTAATAAGAGAATATGTGAAAACAGAAAACAATCCAACGGTTGTTTTCAGCTTTGGCGGAACAGTGGTAAAAGTGAAACCATCTCCTGTTGTGGTTACATTTAGCTCAAGAGGGCCAAATGCAATTGTTCCCCAGATATTAAAGCCTGATGTTATTGGCCCTGGAGTGAACATCTTAGCAGCTTGGCCTCGAAATATTGGACCAACTTCACTTAATATCGACACACGAAGGACCTCATTCAACATTGTTTCTGGCACTTCCATGTCTTGCCCTCATGTTTCAGGAGTTGCTGCATTGGTAAAAGCTGTACATCCAGATTGGAGTCCAAGCGCGATCAAATCAGCAATCATGACAACCGCGTACACTCAAGATAACACCAACTCCTCGTTTCATGATTCTGCACTATACGGTACATTTTCTAATCCATTTGTTCATGGATCAGGCCATGTAAATCCCCAGAAAGCATTCTCCCCTGGACTTGTATACAATATCAGGATTCAGGATCATATCAAGTTCTTGTGCTCCTTGAACTACACCATAGATCAAATACAATCCATTGTAAAAAGACTCAATTTCACTTGTGCAAACAAGTTTGCTGATGCTGGGCAAATCAACTATCCTTCGTTCTCTGTCTTGTTTGAGATTAACTCAAAGCGAGTTGTTCGTTACACTCGAGAAGTGACCAATGTTGGAGCTGCAAGTTCAGTGTATGAAGTAGCCATTGATGCTCCTCCATCCGTTACGGTAACAGTGAAGCCAACAAAGCTTGTATTCAAGAAAGTAGGAGAGAAGCTTCACTACACAGTGACATTTGTGTCCAAGAAAGATGTCAAACCAGGAAATGCATTTGGTTGGATTTCATGGAACAATGCTAAACATGAAGTGAGGAGTCCAGTTGCATATTCCTGGATGACACCTCAACTAGATTTGGAAACATGAAGGAATGTATCCATAAATGACTTTATCTTATAGCTAGTGAAACAAAGGGGTTCGATAAAACACATGAAATTTAAATCTTCAATCCAACTTATTGTAAAAAAAATTGTATTAGAATTGGTGGGGTGCGCCAGGCCCATGCTGTAGTGCAACGCATGAGCGACGCACAAGAGCCCAGGTAGCAAGCTACCTTAATGGACTCTTCCCCTTAAAAAATTGAGTTAATATCGTGTGGATCGATGATCCACATATCAAATATTAAACTGATAAGAACAGATACTACACTTGATCTTAGCCAAAAGGCCGAGAAAGGTATGCTTAATCCAGCGTAAATGACTGGCTTTTGTGACAAAACACTTGCGTTCAAGTTCTGTTTGGATTCCGATGTGGGAAACTAACATATGGACATCTAACTTGGACTAAAAAATATGAGATGCACTTACATGATAAATGAATGTTAAAAATAAATAAAACTTCAAACAGTACTCTTTGTTAATATTTGCTCACATTTCATGCAAATTCTAGTCTAGCTCTTCTTTTTCTTAAGTGAACTTTTTTCTATTTTTTAGTCCTTAAAAATACTTATAATAGGCATTTGGACAAACAAGTTGTGAATACTATCAATTTTGTACCAATGTTACCAAATGAACAAACACAACCGGATTACATATCCAAATAAAACTTCAATTTCGTATCGTTATTTCATATGGCATGTCCAAATGAACCCTAAGATTGAAACAAAACTACCTTCAACCATCTCCACGACAGTTTACCACCACACTTCACATTTGATCACTGCTGCAACCTCCAACTAATATACTCCTTCCTTTTTATGTTAGTTGTCAACTTTTCTGTTTACACGGCCCTTAAGAACTCATAAAAATAATAAGGATAGTTTTACTAGTTTACCCCTTTAAAAAACTTTCTTGGAACTTGTTTACACTTTCAAAAAGAATTAATCATAAGTATACGACATGGTTGTTTACACATTCCTGCAATTCCACCTTCATTTGGTTTGTCATGTGGATGATGTTCATGTATTCAATCCTAGTGGGGAGTGTGCCTGATACTCTACGAATTCCTGCAGAATAAGGCATAAAAAGCGTAAAGTTTACTGAAAAATCATGTATGGTTTCATAACCACAAGTATCATTACACATTATCCTCTCAAGTCATGCAAAACTAAAAGGAAAATAGAAGCAATTCATGAGTCAAAAACTAAATCTTGATTGGAACATTTCTAGATGAAGCATAAGCTTACTGGTTCCTTCTTGGTTTGCCCTGTATTCACAGAGACCTCCTGCAAGATATTGAAGCAATCGTCATAGAAATTGTGTTTGCTCGGGTGGTGAAATGTGGAACAACATTATTCATTCAGTACATAATGATGGTACAAGTGCAGAAGAGTTTGTAAGCCTTGTCTGTGCTCCTTGCTTTGCTTCTGATCGCTATTATAACGGAGTTCATTTGCTAGAATATGAGTGGAAATTAGCTTTTCTCATCAACCTTTAGCTTTGATAAGTTTGATTACCGAAGGCAATTTACATTTCATTCTTTATGATGCCATTACTTGAGATGTTTAGTCCTTGCAACAGAGCAGATCTGCTAAAATTTTCGAAGATACAGAAATTTCATGACATGTTCAAGACCACAATTCTTAAACTTCGCGCTCTGTCAAACTATGCCTCAAAAATTGAAATCAAAGGAGAATAAAAAATCATGCCAGGTTCTAGTACTTAGTTTAACGCCATTAGTTTTTCTAGTTTTATGGTGAAGGATTACCTCACCATTCAGGTCATTAAAAAATTCTGATATGAGTGGTATCTTTTGTAACTCTTCCTTTTCGATTCCTTTAAGATGCTGATTATATTATGTCACAAGACCATGATGTGAGCTGTCATTTAAAATCTCCTACAGTATCTGTAGAAAGTTGGAGAGAATTATTTTTCCATCTGTGTTAAGGAGCTGCAATAGTTGCTTGAAATGATGATGGCTGATTCAAACAACCTGAGAAAGTCTCTTACTTCTCATTGTGAAAGGAAGATCACACCTATTTCACCAAACAATTCCGGGGATTCCAATTTTGACCGGAACTGTTCAGCAGAAAGTAGAGACTTATAAGAATAAAAATTTTCTGAAAATTGTGTTTTTCACATAAGATTTTCCTACTATATATGATAAATCAGGGCCCAAACAATTCTCAATGTACAGTTTGGGTTTCAAACAATTTTGGTTAAGAATACAGGCTCTACATGAAAATCATTCCATCCTCACTAATATGTATTGTTTCCACCAGTTTTCTAGATCTTTAATCCAGAATTCATAAGTTAACTAAATGTAAACAGTTAATACAGATTACAGAGTAAGAAGAGAGCCTAAGTAGAAAGGCCCTAAATTTGTACTGGAATTGGTGGGGTGCGCCAGGCCCGTGCAATAGTGCAAAGCATGGGCGACACGCAAGAGCCCAGGTAGCAAGCTACCTTAATGGACTCTTCCCCTTAAAAAATTGAGTTAATATCGTGTGGATCGATGATCCACATATCAGATATTAAACTGATAAGAACAGATACTACACTTGATCTTAGCCAAAAGGCCGAGAAAGGTATGCTTATTTCAGCGTAAATGAATGGATTTTATGACAAAACACTTGCGTTCAAGTTCTGTTTGGCTTCCGATGTGGGATACTAACATATGGACATCCAACTTGGACTAAAAAATATGAGATGCACTTGCATGAAAAATGAAAGTTAAAAATAAATAAAACTTCAAATAGTACTAATATTTGCTCACATTATATGCAAATTCTAGTCTAGCTCTTTTTTTTCTTAAGTGAACTTTAAAAACCATCAATTTTTCATAAATCTTACCAAATGAACAAACAAAACTTATGGGGTTTTCATGTTTATGAAAAAAATACAACTTAAAGAAATCCAAATTGAATGTTCAAACAAGACTTCAACTTCATATTTTAATTTTAAATCATTATTTCATATCACATGTATAAACGAGCCCTAAGATTAAAACGAAACTATCTTCAACCATCTCCACAACAGTTTGCCACCACACTTCACATTTGGTCACTGTTGCAACCTCCAACTAATATACTCCCTCCATTTCATGTTAGTTGTCAACTTTTCTGTTTACACGTCCCTTAAAAAATCATAAAAATAATAAGGATAGTCTCGCTAGTTAATCTCTTAAAAAACTTTTGTTTACACTTTCAAAAAGAATGAATCGTAAGTGTACAACATGGTTGTTCAACCTTCAAGGAAATCAGGAGATTGTATGATATTTCCTATCATCTTGACTTCTTAAGCATTTGATGATTTTTTTTCAACTTATCAATACATGTCGTTGAGGATTTCCCCCTCAAACTATATACAAGTGATCATTTTCTTGCAAAGCACCCAAATCCTTCCATTGGGAGCCATCTGCCATGAGAAACATGCTTCCTCTTTTGCCAAACTTTTTTTCTGCATTCACCAAATCTAATTAGATACTCTTAACAGTAAAATCTATATATGTTCTTATTGCTTGACAATGAATTTAATTGATCCGTAGAAAGTATTCACAAAATATCAATACTTATGATATCATAATATTTGCTTACCTGCTGTTGTTAGGAGACCTTCAACTGACTCAGGTAGATGTATTAGTTTTCCAGCAATTCCGCCTTCATTTGGTTTGTCATGTGGATGATGTCCATGTATTATAATCCTAGTGGGAAATGTGCCTGACACTCTATGAATTCCTGCAGAATAAGTCACAAAATCCGTAAAATTTATGGAAAACTAAAAGGGAAATAGAAGCATTCTATGAGTCAAAGACTAAATCTTGATTGGAACAGTTTTAGATGAAGCATAATCTTACTGGTTCCTTCTTGTCTTAGTCCTTCATGATTTTGCTCCGTATTCACAAAGACCTCCTGCAAGATATTGAAGCAATCGTCATAGAAATTGTGTTTGCTCGGTGGTGATATGTGGAACACCATTATTCATTCAACACATAATGATGGTACAAGTGGAGAAGAGTTTGTAAGCCTTGACTGTGCTTCTTGCTTTGCTTCTGATCGCTATTATAACGGAATTCGTTTGCTAGAATATGAGAGGGGATTAGATTTTCTCATCAACCTTTAGCTTTTAAGTTTGATAACTGAAGGCAATTTACATTTCATTCTTTATGATTACTTGAGATCTTTAGTCCTTGCAGGAGAGCAGATTTGCTAAAATTTTCGAAGATACAAAAATCTCATGACATGTTTAAGACCACAATTCTTAAACTTCGTGCCTAGTCAAACTATGCCTCAAATATTGAAATCGAGGGAGAATAAAAAATCAATCCAGGTTTAAGTACTTACTCAGTTTAATGCCATAGGTTTTTCTAGCTTATGGCAAAGGATTACCTCACTATTCAGGTCACTGAGCAACTCTGATATGAGTGGTATCTCTTGTAGCTCTTCCTTTTCGATTCCTTTAAGATGCTGATTATATTATGTAACAAGACCATGGTGTTAGTATGATTATAGAAATAACTAATATGAGAGCTAATCTATGCGCGGCAATCTAAAATCTACTACAATACCTGTAGAAAATTGGAGAGGATTATTTTTCCATCTGTGTTAAAGAGCTGCAACAGTTGCTTGAAATGATGATGACTGATTCGAACAACCTGAGAAAGTCTCTTACTTCTCACTGTGAAAGGTTGAGGTGTATTAAAGATCACACCTATTTCTCCAAACAATTCCGGGGATTCCAATTTTGACAGGAACTGTTCAGCAGAAAGTAGAAACTTTAAAGGAAAGAACTCTCAGATAAATTGTGTTTTTTCACATTAGATTTTCATACGTTATATGATAAATCTTGGCTTAATTGACCTATGACTAGTATAATATAAGTAGACATAGTTGTTTGGTTCCATCTAACATCACTTTTCAGTTAAATTTATTGCTTGAAGATGCTATCTTTTACCAACAAATGGTTACGTCACGTAGATAATTTTCATATGTTCAAGTTAATACAAGAATTGACAGCATATCTGCTCATATATAAAGCTCTTCCATCAGTAACAACACCCAGACATAATTTTAACTTACTTAACAGTAGTTTCTTATGACGTTTCTTGATTTCTTCAGTAGTGTATTTGAATGATATTTCAGATTGTTGGATGCAGCTTAAAGGGTACGATGAGAAAGTTACATCCGACACTTCATAGAATACTCGAGATCAGTATGCACTGTGGACTTTTGGTCATGTTATCTCTGAGCATTTGTTTTTTTCCCCTCCTCTATTTCATTATTTAAGTTTGGTCATTTTTTTTACTTGGTCCTAGCAGATATGACAGCATAGCAAAATTAGAATTAGCGTCAAATAATATGAGAAGTGGGATAACTAACCTGTTCTGTTCCATTCTTGTATGTTACTACTTCCTGCAGTTTTCAACCACTGAAGAGTTAACAGTGCAGGAATAGTAAGAGCAAAAGTTATTGACGTGCGGGAATTGCACATACCACAGCCCCGGAGACAATAATGTAGAAGTCTGTTGGTATCTCATTTTGAATAACAATGTCAACTTTTGGTGGAAAGTATTCTGCTTTTATCTCCGAAACCTGTAAGGTAAAATGAGCCAAAACATAATTTAGTTCTGTGGAGCAAAAGGACATGATAGTTTAAGTTAATGGATGGAAACAACATGCATATAGAGTAGTAGGAAGGTAAGAGAACATTACCAACTGGACTAAGAAGTCTTCGGAAACACCTTTGAAAAGATACGTATTTTGAAGGGTTGTATGGAAAAGATGCTGTGCAATACTAGATCTTATTGCCTTAGGCAAGTCTTCTACTACTTCCTCTTGCTGTAGTTCTGCAGTCTTGAATCTGAGTGTTGAATGTGCCAGCATTTGCTCTTTTATGCCTTCTGGAAGTCTATTCTTCCTTGCATATTGCAGTATCTCATTGATTGCGTCCCTCTACAATTATAAACTATCATATTGTATCGTTCTAAACGTGCTTTCTTCACTAAGACTTGAACTACATAATGCATAAACTGTACTCAGTTTTCTATAGGGAGAGTCATTACCATCGCGAAGGTTCGAGCAACACTATGGACAACAAGATTGGTCATGTTGCCAATTAAGTAAGCAGTTAGGCCAATGTTGAAGAGCATGTAGAAGATGGCGAAAACCTTCTCCCCTGTATTATGTGCATGAAGATCTCCATAGCCTACTGTGGTGAGGGTAACAACAGACCAATACATGGAATATGTGTATCCAAGAGAGATACTTCTTTCTTGGAAACTAGTAACATTTGATCCAATCCAGGTATTCTCTGCAGTATGATAATGTGTTGCTAACCAGTAATAGAAACAACCAGCGGAATGCACCGCGAATAGGGTCACCTATTGACAGAATTATAGCCATAAGATGAATGCTCTGGTTGAAGTAAAAAACTTCTATATCCACATGATCAGGTAAATCTAGCACAATATGGATGGTTCAAAAAGTACTTACACAAACTAGTTTACAAAATCTTGTCCAAAAGTAGCTGAATCGAGTGTCCTTCTCTAGCCTGGATCAAAGGAAGAGATTAACAACAATATTGAGATTGAGAAATTTATGCAACTTTGAGTATTGCTATCATTATTACCTTGAGAAGAATTTACTAACACGACGCAGTCGCCATAGTCTGAGCAAGTTGAGGAAGCCAAAAATGTCTCCTTCCTGCTTTTTCCCATTAAAGAATTGGTATATTGGTTGAAATGGTATGGTTGATGCAACATCCATTGGAAATCCTAGATGAGTCACATACCTTTCAAAAGAAATATTAAGTGTAACCTTTCATTGCCATTCAAAAAACAAAAATCCCAATTGTAATTTCATCTTTGTTTTCTTTCAGGTGGCATCTCAAGTAAGTAGTGTCCTACATTTTCAATCCTCCATTTAACTTGCCTGATCTGAGCAATATCCTTTCCAATTTTAACTTATATACACTAAGAATGTACTCTATAGTGGTGGTTAGGCAGATTATTCTATGGGGCAAAGTGTTGGCTAGTTTAGAACTTTCATATTCAAGATGACGTTGCGAAATGAGGATGCTGAGGTGGAAGTGTGGACATACTAAGAGGAATAAGATTAGGAATGAGGACATTTGGGACAAGGTAGGAGTAGCCTCTGTGTGGATAAGACAAATGAAGTGAGGTTGAGATGGTTCGAGAATGTGAAATGGAGATGTGAAGAGGCCCCAATGAGAAGGTGTGAGAGGTTGGCGATGCTGGTTTGAGGAGGGGTAGAGTTAGGCCAAAGAAGTCTTGGGGAGAGGTGATTAGACAAGATACGATACATCTTTAGATTTAATTTGGATGTGAGATAAAATGTTAGTAGATAGTTGAGCATTGTCTCGCTTTCCTGCAGGCTTAGACTTGGTGGTAGTTTGGTGCCCCATACCAGTTATACTTTGGTTATCGTAACTTTGTTACGTTGTTGCTACTATTTATTTTTATTGTATGCTACGTGATGCTTCCTCTAGTATTTGTTATATCTCTTTTCTTTTTATGTTCTTAGATTTGTGTGACTTAAGCGGTAAGCCAGAGGTCTTTCTTAAACAACTTCTCTTACCTCCGTGAGTTAAAAATAAGGTTTGCATACACTCTACTCTCGCCATATCCCATCTTAAGAATTACACATATTATATAAGAGTACCTGAAAGCAATTTTGTTGTGATGATCAATGAGTAAATAGGTGGTTTTGTCCAAGTAAGCAACAAAGAAAGTGAGAAGAATGTCTATGGCAAAGAAAGCATCCACCAATAAATCCACAGGCAAAAGGCCTCCACTTGCTGCCTTCTTGAATGCCAACTCAAAAGGAGATGACCATGCTGAGTACACCACCAATATCACCAGAAATGTTTGCCATATTCTGTAATTTTTCACCATTAAGTAATATATTTAGGAAAAAATTAAAGGAGATGGTCAAAAGTGCCTATTTTTTCAATTTTAAAAAGCACTTATTATAGAAAAGGAAGGTGTTTGACCAAGCTTTTAATGAAGAAATACGTGTTTTTAAGTAGTCGGACAAACTGTTTTCAACTTTTAATCAGAGATGAGAACATAATTTCTTCCAAAATGACACTTATTTCTAATGAACACAAATTAATCAATTATTCGTTATTATCTCAATAAGTCATCAAAAATGACTTATGAAATAATAACACTACTATTTACAGAATCATCTGAGAAATCAAGTCACATGTTTGAGAAAAAATGGAAGTAATAATTACTTATTACCTGTATCTACGATCATAAGGAGCAATAACTAATTTTTTAAGCTTTAGAGTGCCTTCACCTATTACTGTACCAAAAGCTGGCAATAGGCTACTTGAAACTGAAGCTATGTTTCTTATTTCTCCACTTGACTGCCCTCGCAGCAACGCCGGAGACCTTGTCACCGGCGATCTTGTCGATGACATCTTGGTTAAAAAAAAGTTGGAGTTTTCTTGGTACTTAGTTTGTTGTTTAAGGGGTCAATTTATTACTCATTTAATATATGGTTTACGTAGAGGATATTATCATATTTTATATTATACGTCCTACTCTAACAAATCATTTTTAGCTAATAGCTGTTTTAAAAAAAAAATATATATATAAACCTTGTACATATCTTAGGAACGTAGAGTTGATGTTCTTGGAAGAGTTGAACAAGTCTTAACAATCTAGGATTTAACACTGTACACATATTAAGCAATAAGTACACGCGATTAAGGTAAAATGATAAGTTTAAAGTCAAAACGAGTAGTCAACACTAAAAAAGTTTAATTTTTTAAAATACTGAAAATAAAAAACTGTATAAAAATAAAACAGTATTAATAGCAGCATATTCATTTGACCCATAAAGAAACCCCTTTTCAGCTCTCTTCATATCTTGAAGAATCTACATATTATGGTTCCAAAAATTAATAAAAGCCCTCCTCACAAACACATAAGTCAGAAGGAGTTTGAGGAGAGGGAGTTGGACCCCAAACTAATAAAAATGGAAGTCCATTCTGTATCTCTTTATATACAAAGATGGAAAAAAAAACCCGAACATACGAAAATCAACCACAAATCCAGTAGCTCTTCAACTTCATAGCTTCAAGCAACTTCAAATATGTTGACACATAAATATGTTGTTCATGCTTTGATCAAGAGACTTAAATGCTGACACAGTAATGTGTGATGTCAGATGGAACGTTAACTGACTGCATGCACATTGGGTAAGCTTGATGAGAAATCTGAAACCAGAACGATGAGCAATGCTAGATCCCAAATGTGAAACCCGGGTACACACTTCTGAAGTGCTTGTGCCACTGAGTACGCTATGTTGCCAATATGAAATAAAGCAACCAGCAAACCTTTGATGATGGCTATGCATTGTGCTGCAGGAACAAAAATTCTGCTACTAAGCAACCACCACCTCAAACGAACTTCACACCCTAGAAACGAGACTACATGTACTGAGCGAGCCATTGCTTGCACATATCAAGAACTGGATGTGCATTAGCATGTAATGCCTGCATTAATAGTCAAAGGCAGAAAGAGAAATCAGTAAACAAGTGGTTAAGTTAGTAACCCCCATCCTACAAGATATAATAATTAAACAAATAAGACTAATCTTAAATGCCTAATTCTGGTGAAATGAGAAGTAACCTAAGATGTTGGAAATCAATAGATGTATAGGCAATGGAAAAAGATCACATAACCAGGAAACAAAAAGGGTACTAATATTCTTTCCTAGTATCCCATATTCTCTATGCCATAAGGTCAGAGGCAAATCCAGGATTTGATAACTGCGGGTGCTACTGTGTTTAATGTGAACTCCAATAGAGAATTGAATTAAGAACTACATTCAATCGGTTCGATCCAATTTGAATTAATTTGATCCATTTGGTTTATAAAACTTTTGATACGTATTCAACTAGTTCTCCTGATTCAAATTCTACTGAATTATGTTCTCTGCGGGTGTCAAATGAGTCTAGACCTTGGGTCCAATAGCTGTGAATTTGGCACCTTAGCCATGGAACCCACAATTTTTTGTTACTTCGGGTGACACTGTTTAAATATACACGATTTTTTGTGTAAAATACTGATACATAAAATTTTACCCAAGTGTTCAAATGCTGCATCACCCTCAATCCCCTAGATCTACCCCTACATAAGGTCTATTATGGCAGCATCTAGGATTTGCTTTTGTTTTCTGTCAAAGGTAAACTAACTTGCATGCAAAATATTTGGTCAATTGTCGAAGCACATTTTAAAATAGCGTTCAGGCAGTTAAAAGTGCGATCATAGACAATGTTTGCTACCACAGGGTCAAGGAATTTGAAGTGAGTCTAAATGCATCCTTCATTGCAATCATACCAAAGAAGGAGAAACTAACAAACAGTAAGCACTATAGACATACTAGTCTATTAAGAGCATCTACAAGATAATCTCAGAGGTATTTTTAATAGACTAAATAATAACTTGATTTTAAGGTAAAACTAAGTAGTAATACACTTATCTACAGGTGTGAGATACAATCCGTATCTTCTATTTAGCAGGGACTAAATCAATACATACTTAGCTCATTCTAACATACTAGAACACTAGTACTTTACTTTTAACCCTTGTCAACAATATAGTTGGAGCACCTTCCTGAAAGTATCATATTCAAATTCCAGTAAATCTCGTTAAAGATATATTTAGGTACACACTTCATAAAGGTAGAATCAAGAGGTATTTACTCTATTTTTCCAGTTTCTCATAGGCATAACTAGCTAGAAAAACGCAAACACATCAAAATCAGATAATTCTCTATCTGCATCCATGACAAAACAGATTCACAAGTTTAAAAATCTGTTGTCCCGTGGAATCCCACTCAGGATACTGGCTGCAGAAAGATCTTTGTAAAGGTAGATACAAAATGATAAGTACGTGGGAAACAACTTATAGGGACAGAATGTGAAGAGAGCAGTTCTACCGGTAAATATTAACAACTGTCCAATTATTTACCGAAGCTGAAGGTAAAGACAGGCTAAGGATCAACCAAATAAGCCAAAATAACCAGCTGAGAAACATGTTTTTTGCATCTCTCAAGTTGACAATCAAACTTGGTCATTAAGGTTCTGAATATTTATCACCCAAACATTTACAAATTTATCTTTGGCATTGGTTAAAAAACCATAGCATCGTTTGGAATACCTTAAACCAATATATTGAGTTCTCCAGCAAATGGGCCCCTCAGAATATGAACGGGAAAGCAGTTACAACATAATCTCATATGGGTATTCCTTGAAATATAATTAGGTTTTGGTGGAACAAGGTAGTATTTAACTTTGAAGTTCATGAACGCAACAAACCTGATGTGCAACATATTGAACATCCGCCACACTTCCACTTCTAGATGCAATTTGGAATGCACTTTTGAGACGCCCACAAACAACACATGCAAGTACTTTCCTGTGAAAGGCAAGCTAAAAAATGAAGTGGCACTCAAAGTTTACCAGCTAATTTCTAACAGAAATTAAAAGAAGTGTATTGTTGATTTGGGCAAACCGTCTCATCTAAAAGCTTAACCTAGTAGCAGCTTGATCTGTTAGAGAGTATATACTTTTGTTTATTTATTTATGGTATCAATATAAAAATATTTTGTAGATGAATGACGGTAAGAATCCAACAGCTCTGTTTGCTAATATCTCGTTGAACTATGGAATCGTCCCATTTAGAAATTTAAATTGTTAGAGCACACTTACAACAAGTTATTTAGTTATTTAATCATCTTCTGCGTTATGCCTTCAACAAATATTATGATATCATAGACATGTAACTTCCACCATTGTAGTCCTTTTATCTGACTTAAGACACAAAAATGAACAAATCAAACCATTCCAAGCAATCATTCCAAGTCCAAGGTGAGAAATATTCCTTGACAAACTTGGATCATTTAATCATTCAAGTGTTGTACATGAGCTTTAGTCCTAACTCATTAAGGGGTAAAATTTGAAAAAAAAAAATGTTCTGAAGGGGGGATAATCTATTTTGGATAACCCTCACGTAACAATGGCAGTGGCAGTGAACATATATCACAAAAGTGTGAGTATGGCGTTGAAATGTGAGACCACATCATCAAAAATCTTAAAATGTTGGAAATGGGACACACTATTTATTTTATATCTACAACATGTTAAAGATTTACTCAAAATAGACAAATTTAAAGCAATCAAAGCCTTTGGAGTGAGTATCATGGGTTTTGAGCATGCAATTATTGACATCATCTTGAGAATGGAATAAAAAAGGCTACAACATCTACAACAACAAGAAGCAGCAAAGAAAGTCAGAAAGGAAGGGGAAAACGAAGTCAAAAATCTGATCTGCAGTGTGAACTACGATGGTAGGGAAATAAGAGACAAGGGTAGGAAATACAAGGCTCTTTCTGGATGATAGTAAAAAATTTAAGTTGGAATATAAGGGGGTTAAAATGATTCGAATAAGACACACACACTTAGGTCTCTCAACCATAAGTGGAGGGCATGGTCAATAGGTCTCTCAACCATAAGTGGAGGGCATGGTCAATAAGCATGATCCGACAAGTTCCGCGGAACAGATGGACTCAGTGGACAGAGTCTAAAGCATGATAATAGGAGAGGTATTGTTATAATCAGGGATAAAAAACAGTGGAGCTGTAGTGATATTCAACATGGAACATATTTCATATCTTGTAAACTGGACAGTTTCTAGAAAGAATCCAGATGGTGCTCTACAGGGGTTTACAGGCTACACGCCAATCTGAAACAGAAGATTTTGGCATCAACTAACTGCACTCCGAGGCACATGGAGTGAACACTGGGTAATTAGGAGGCACTTCAATGTATGTAGGTTCAACAGAAAAAAATAAACTGACCTGTGGCTACTAGTCAACATGTCAATCAGGCGGTCAGGTCGCTCTTTGTGTTTGTTTGCATACACATTAATGGCTGCCCCCAAAACCTAAATATCAATATAGTCCATTAAATATGGCATTAGTTCATTACATACTTGTAAATAGAAACCTATAGCAGTTCAAAATTTATCATAGATGGAGATACTACTCGCGTCATAAATCAGATCCGACTGTTTGAAAAAAATAATAGATTACATTAACATTTGGATTCTTGAAATGTTATGCATTTCTATCATTGACCAGGTGAAAGAATGACAGGACAGTCAGAGGGGTTAATCAACTCCAACCTTTGGCACTTCTTTATCCTTTGATAACCGTTAAAAACTCATGAAGCATAAGATCATTGGAATAGGTTGCTATGGTTGGTGCTAGTTAAAGCAGTTTTAACATATGATGGTTGAACCAGGAGAAGTAAAGTATACTTAAATACAAAGTACATGTCTCTTAACAACAAAAATAAATAGATAAGCGTAGCATTTGACACACCTGCATATGAATTCCTTAGGAAATTAGTGTTTAAAAAAAAGAAGAAGGGAAAAGGCAGGTCAATCATCTGTCGCTGAACAGACAAAAACACACATTGAAGACCATTGCATTCATAAGAATACCTGATCCCAATCATCATCATCGATGGTGCCTTTAATGTTCCTAAAGAACTCCGTGAGTTGGCTTCCCCTCTTTCTCTCAGCAAGTGATGCAGCAACACCAGCATATATATCAACAGCTAAAACAGTTGAGCATAAACCAATGATAAGTTCAAATACTTGTCCTGGAAAGTTTTGAAGAAAATTGGAAGTATGAGTCTATGAGAAGTACCTGGAAGGTTGAACTCATGGATCACCTGGAAAGCCAAGTCAAAATTCCTCTCTGCAAGAGTCTCTGCAATTTCACACCTCCTCCTGCATTTCGATAAATACAAATTTTCAAGCCCTAGCATCGGATAAAATGCTCTACAAAATTGTCCTGACTATCAAGTCACAAGGGATAATGTTGGAAATGCTGAAAGTCAAGGGATTTAATATTGTTATATGTTCATTAGTCCTTGGACACTATAAGGCCACTATTTACTATCCAAGTGACATTACTGACACTATTGAGATTACTCTTTCTCTAATAATAGCTTCTTATGCCATGATCAACTTGATTTTCAGTTTTGATTTATAAACTCAAGTTGCTTCACCACCTTGAGTTTGATGTGGTGAGTGAAGAGTCGAGAGAATCAATATTGTTATACCTCAGAATCTATCTAGGAAAATAGTATAAAATATTCTTCCCAATCCCGTCATAATAAAGAATATCAATATTTAGGCAATTTTCTTTATTTAAATATTTCCTTTATTTCATTTTGCCTACAATTTAAAATTTCATTTAGCCTAAACTCAACAAAGAGTTCTCTTTGAACTATTGTGCACCACCTGATCCGAAATAAAAATTGCTGGTGTGACTTTGAAAACAAGACCACGAGCTCTTAACACCCTGCCTATTTGAGTGCATAAAATATTGTATTTTAGATTCCTTTCCCGCTATTTTAGTATATAAATGAAAAAAATAGAAAAAGCACAGGAGCACACAAATAGTCATGAAATAGTTTAAAGGAGCCTCCGCTAGTTCTGAACAGCTAAAACCAAATACCATTTTCGCATATATACACAAGATATTGCATTGCAAGGTGGCAAGAATCATACTGAATCTGTTCTGAGACCAATGGACAATGTTGTCTACAGTGAAGGGCGTGATACTTGGTTGGGCTTTCAGAGAAGGAGTCAAAGATGTAGAATATAGGATGTAATGTAAATCCTTTGGCTGGGTACTTTGGAAAGGAATAGGAGAGCCTTTGAGTGGGTTGATAAAGATATGCGTCTAGTTTTTGTTGCTAGTCAATGTTTTATTGCAACCTCACGCATTGATCACAGATGACTGGGATGTTATTAATTATATTTTGGTGTAGGTTATCTACTTTGTGCATACCACTTGTACAGCAGGACTTGGATCAAACAGCATCAACAAATTATTACTTCACCAAAAAACACAGATATGGTAACTTCAGGGTATATAGAAAACCAAAGCATAAAACATAAAAAATCAAAACGGTTTAATATTTAGCTAGACACATTTTTATTTTTATTTTGAGAAAAAAAAATAAAAAAATGGAGAACAAAAACTAGACCAAATGCATTTCAGGTCACCCCATCAAGGAGGGGAAGACCTTCTGGATTCTCCCTGTTTCTTTGTACGCAACTGCCAGAGATGGTAAAATAGTTCTTGATTTTGTATCCAAAATGCCTAGTTTGAATAGTTCAGACAGGCTGAAAAATCACGAGACAAAAGGAGATCAAAAACCAAAACTAGAACAAACCTGAAAGTTTCAGGATCATTTGGATTTCCAAAAAGTGAATGCTTCCACTGTGTTCCTTCTGCATCATTAAAGCATTTGACAACATCTATCTGCAAATCAGCAAGCATGAACAATCATGAACTCAAGATAGGCATGAAACAGCTTAAGCATCGAAACCCTTGAGAATGCTAACAATCAAGTCCAATTTACTACTGAATGATGTTAGAAGCATTATCATTAGATCTGTTGGAAATCATTTACAAATCCTCTTTCCTCAATCATTTCTAATCAGTAAATGGCTCTAAGAGATCAGAGATGCTTATTTTGACACATAGAATTTTCCTAAAATAGTTCGTTAATGCAACTTGCTTTTTGAGAAGAGTCTCCCATGATTCTGGATCCTTACAGAAGTTTCAAGGGAAAATAAAATGGCTATCGTTCAGAGCATCGACTCTTCAACAAAAGAGAATAAGGTCCAGAAAGCAGCATCAAATTGAAAGAAGCAGCAAAAAGTAACAGGATATGCGCCTACTGCATTTTGCTGACAGGTGAAGATATTTTCAGTGTCAGTTTACAAGCATCCTATACTTTCAGTCTTACCTGGATAGCAACTCTAGCAGAAAATTTGACTAGTCCTTCTTCAGTTAGTTTCTCAGAGGCACTTTTCCCTCGGATGCCCTTGGTAATAAGCTTAGTAGACTCTCCTGCTTTATGTCGTGCTGACAAGCCTTCCTCGAAATGCATCTACATCACAAATGAAGACTAAGCAGACGACACAGGAGTAGGTGTACAAGTTAGCAACTAAAACCACACAGAAGGTGATATAATTAAAGATTCACAAAGTAGAAACGTGACATAAGAGATGAATGTAATCCCTGCATAGGGAAAGAGGAGAGGATCTAAAGATGCAGATAAAGAGTATGGACGCAGCATATGTACTAGCAATGCAATAGACAAATAGCAAAAGAGAAAGCAACTTGTGATAATTCACAAGAAGAAATATGTTTCCGACGCGATTGAGATGCCAGTGACTATCACGTTGTGTATATCCTGTGTCATTTATGTCAAGCAATTATCTCAAACTACTTACCCATGCATATATTCAATTATTGGTCTAACTGATGTATAAATACCATAATTTATACTCTTTTAATATCCATGTACTTTCTGTATTTGTATACTATAGACAGAAAAAGATATAGGTGGATTAATTCTCAAAAAAATAAGAAGATATAGGTAAATACGATTTTTTTGAAAGAATTCTTAGTAAGCCCACATTGCTGATATTACTTTATCTAACATAATAATTAAATACATTCTAATTAATGTGCTATACATAATAACAGAATAGATAACTATATTCTCAGAAATATAATATAATAAACAACTATATATAAGCACAGTACACACACGATTTATATATATATATAACCAAGCAAAAACCTTTATTTACACAATTAGATATTATGAGCCTAATAAGGTCTTTCTGTGGGGAAAAAAAAAAGCGTCAAAGCATAAGGAAACAAGTTATGCAGATTGCTTGTCATCCTAGAGTTTCAAACAAATTCCACCACCTAATCATATTGACTGCACTACTGCTATATCAATTATACTTTAGTTGTTACTCAATCATAGTTGATGACACCCATCACTGGGTATCACATAACTGTATTTTGAAATGTTTACCTCATACAACTATTCAGAGGGCACAAATAAATCTATCAAGGACGCTTTCTTATTATTTCGTTGATATGTTTGTCATATGGAGAAAATCTATTCTATGGTCCCAAGACCAAAGAAATTATGTCTGTTACATTTAGAAATAATAAATAAGTGCTTAAGTTGCTCCCATCCTTTAAGAATTTTCGTTTTTCTTTGTTGATTAATGATCTATTATTAAATGAAGTGCAATTTATAGAAATATCACATATACTTTATTACCCTTGAAGTTACAATTACAATAAAAAAATAGAGGTTCCATCACTTCGTGAGTAATCCAATTCAAGGAGCAACCAGCCATCATTCACAAGGCAGCTGAGGAACATCAAGTGGCTAGTGTCAAATTCACATCTTTTCCTATTGGAATATGACTGCATTTCTTGCATTAGAGACCCTCCCACTGTTAACTTAACTGTGCCTTAGCCAGTTTTTGTTGGCTTTCCTAAGAATGAAACTTAGGACAGAGAGTAACGAGAGCAAAGCTCTCAAGCTTAGGATACGTAAAACTAATAATTCATTGGTGACCATGAACACCATCTATAATTCAGATGTGCAATAGAACAAGTTCTTAAAATGGACTGACCTTGGCATTCTCCAAGTGTCTTATAGCTTCTTCTTGAGAAGAAGAGTTCATAAACAATTGTATACAACAAAGCCCAGCTGCCACATGATCCTTCTTTATCACCTGATCATCAAGCAATTTTCAAATACACAAGAAGAGACATGGCATTAGTAGAGACACAAAATGGAAGAAAATTGACTAAGCCAACCTATCATAGAATATGTTAAAGACTTGACCAAACTCAGTTGCAATCCAGCAGAGATTAACATATAAGAAAAGGCAGGCATAAGAATGTCTAAAATTTGATCAAGCTCCTCTTTCCATGGCCATTGAAACATCGCACTTCAATTTAATGGATAGAGTGGAGCGCGGAGGGAAGGATGAACTAGTTATATAAATGTGACGAGAAATCAAAGACATCCAGAATCTTTGAATTGGTAGCTAGCTAGTCCAGCAAGTAGATGCTTCAATGTTATGTAGAGGTCTTAGACAAGGAGACGCTATGTCACTTTTTTTGTTCCTACTGACTATGGAGGATCTGACCACATGTTCAGAACAACAAAAGTAAATGGTTAGGTAAAGGGATTCAGTGCTCAGATAGGGAGGGGTGATGATCTGGATATCACACATCTTTTCTATGCAGATGATGCCTTGGTTTTCTGTGAAGCAGAAGTGGAACAAATCAGACACTTATGAGTAATCCTAACAATATTTGAGGGCATCTTGGAGCTTCAGGTTAATTGGTCGAAAAGTTTTCTCTTCCCAATTAATAAGGTAGACAATTTACAAAGTCTAGCTAAGAATCTGGGATGTCAAATAGCTTCTCTTCCTACAAAGTACCTGGGATTGCCTCTAGGGGACAAAAACAAGGAGTTGGAAGTATGGAGTGAGGTGATGGACAGATGTAAGAAAAGGCTCTCAATATGGAAAAGTCAGTACCTATTATTGGGGGTAGGTTGACTCTCATCAAGTCAACTTTAGATGGGCTACGTACGTACATGATGAGTCTATTTACAATACCCAAGAGCATTAAGAAGAGAATCAGCATAATGAGAAGATCCTTCATTTGGCAAGGGAACAAAGAAAAGAGAGGCAACAACCTGGTGAAATGGGAGATACTCACTTTGACCAGAAAACAAGGTGGCCTTGGCATGAGAAATCTTAGCTTCCAGAATAATTGTTTGCTACAAAAATGGCTATAGAGATTTTGTTCAGAAGATAGAGCCTTATGGAGAAGATTCATAACAGGGAAATGTGGCTTGTTTAGCCAATGGACTACTGAGGAGGTGATGGGGTCATTTGGATGCAGTGTGTGGAAGAATTAGAAGGTTCTGGCCACAGTTCAATAACAATAGCTATATTAGTGCGGGCAATGGCCTGAAAACAGATTTGTGGGATGAAATCTGGAAAGGAGATGATAGCCTGAAGAACTTATTCCCAAACCTCTACGCCATGAGCTTACAAAGATCTGCTACTGTTGCTCAAGTATGGAGCCAACAAGGGTGGAACTTAGTGTTCAGGAGGGCTCTGAATGACTGGGAAATTGAGGATGTGGCCAGGCTACTAGAGGTGCTAAACACCCCACCAGACATATCTCAAAGAAAGGACAAACCAATTTGGCAACTACAAAGCAAAGGAATGTTCACAGTTAAATCTTGCTAATTGAGGATGAATGTTCTGTTTTTTTTCTTTTTTTGAAACTGGTAACTTTAATTGAGGATGAATGTTATCAGTCAGTGACTGACAAATAGCCTTGGAAGCTAGTGTAGAAGACAAGAAGCCCATTAAAAGTGACATGTTTTGCCTGGTTTGTCATAAGAAAAGCTTGCCTTACTCACGAGGCATTACAAAAAAAGATGCAATTTTGCTCAAGATGCTTCATGTGTGAGCAGAAAGCACAAGTAAATAGTCATTTGCTCCTTTAGTAAAGCTGCTTCAAAATTGTGTAATATGTTTGTGTATAATAGGGGTTAGCTCGGTGATGCCAAAGACAACCATGGAGCTCTTAAATAGCTGGACAGGAATTGGCAACAAAGGGAAAAGTGAAGACTGGTGGAAGACTATCCCAGACTGTATATGGTACTCTATGGAAAGAAAGGATTGCTAGGTGTTCTGAAGGACAAAAAGATAGTTTTCAGAAGATAAAAATGAAATGCTCAAGTATTTTGTTTTTTTGGTGTAGGCAAGATTTGGTATGTAAAAGCATAGAGATAGTTGATTTTATACGAAACTTGTAACTCAGTATATCTTTTTGACGGTGTGCCCACCACCCTGTGGGATGTGAGTTTCCTTTTGAGTGTTTTGTGAATACAAAGTTACCTTTATCTCAAATGCATGTTGAAAGTAATGTCCTTCACCTTTTTCTGTCTCACTTAGTTGTAATTAAGGTCTAAAGGTTAGAGAGCATCAAAGCCATAAGACTCCTGGAGTGAAGTTTGTGGGAAAACAAAAAGATAGGGCTTCTTAAATTTTATGAGAAAACTTGGATCAAGAAACCAGCTATACAGTAAAGAAGTCGCTAAAGATATAATAAAAAATAAGTGCACTCTCTCTATCAGTTTAATCTAGATACATGGGTCACGGTCACACAATTTAACAGAAGTTATACATTAAAACCAGTGTTGTCAAAGGTGTGCTTAAGCCCTAAAGTGATGCTCAAAACACACTGAGCGTTTCGCCTCGCTTAATGTGCACTTTAGTGTCGTCATGAAGGCTCTAAGACATACTTTTCCCAACAAACGAGTATTGCCTGAAGAGGCTTCACTAAACAATTGATGTTTCACTTTACCATTATTTTTATTTTTTCAATTTCATTGTCCATATATTTGTTGCTCGTACTTATAATTATTAGCCTTGGACTAAACATATATATATCTGTATTTTTTCTCCATTTGCACCATTTTTCATTAAATCCCACACTTTATTTACGCTTGAAGGCCCAAGAGACCTTGGAGTTTTTTGCGCTTTTCTCTTTTGATAACACTGATTAGAACTGAAAAAATCATTCAGAGAATTCTGGAGTGAAGCTTGTGAAAAAAGGAAGCGTTGAGCTTCTTGAGGTTTACCGAGGAACCCAAACTAAGAAACTAGCTATACTGGAACCTAAACATGAAATCGAAGAATTTGGACTTCTCTTTTTTTTTTTTGGATTAAGAGCTGAAGCATTCCTTTAAAACTGTGAGTAATAAGTCAGAGCAGAGAGGCAGTCCACTCTTAGTCAAAATTTCATAGTGTATCTGATGAAATGGATAGATTTCACTAGCCTTATAATTTTTGCCATCTCCATCGATTAAAGGTCTATAATGCCAAAGGTACATGTAAAGAAATTTAACATCAGATTAGACGCCGGGTCACCGTTGCTTCACATTTTAAAGAAAGAGTTCAAAGGAAAAGATTGTGGAATACCTGAAACTTGTATAAATAATTGAAATGCTTGTGAGTTTCACAATAAGTACAGATGCGAGAAAGTGCTGCAGTTGTATGTTTGTTCACTGATGGATCTAGTGATGTTATATTTGAAGTTCTTCCTGACAATACTTCCTCCAAAACAGACATGGCCCCATAAGCAATGCACAATTCACACAATAGATCAAGGGTCCCATAATCTGTAGCCAAAGGATCTTGTCGTTGAGGGGAAGAAGACGAAGTGACAACGCCCAATGAAGATGGTTGAGGAGGTGGAGGAACAGAATTGGGAGGGAAAAATAACAAGCAAGCATCCTTGTAATGGCCATGTCGAAACATGAAATCAAACAGATGTTGGCGAGCATACTGCATTTTAAAGTGTAATACATCAGTGGTAACACAGACATCAAGTAGTGAGCATGCTTCACTGCTCTTACATGGAACAAGTGAAGAATTGCAATATCAATAAGCTGAAGACCAATATTAAGAGATGAAGAGAAAAAAATAAAAGAGGTGGTGGGGTGAGGAAGAACTAAACATAAAGCATTTAACGTTTAGGGCGTGCTCACATCCTAGATGAAGGAAATAACTCATTCAATTTTCACAGACAATATCCCCCCCCCCCCTTCAATATATAAGAGATGCTTCCTATATTAGCAAGAGCCCACATTTTTATTATGCAATACAACTTTTAACAAGTTTGAAGAACGTGAAACAATTCTATAACTAACTATGGTTTTCCCAATTGGTACCAAATAACTATAAATTTAGTACTTATAACATCAAAATGGATTTAACAAAACTACTATAAAAAATACCAATCCCAATATTAAACATCACCAAAAAAGAGTTTCAACAAGTTCACAGAAAGACAACATCAATTGCATAATTGAACTTTAATTTTCAATTTATCAGCCATGATAACGAATTAATTTGCAGCATTCAAATTCATATTCAATTGCTTTATTAACTATGATGAGAATATCCTCAATTGCAATGATTTGATTTTCATTTTCCATCCAAATTTATAAGTCAAAAATCGAAAAAGAAGGAGAAGGAAAAATCATTAATTGGAAAAGAATAGGGGTAGCAGAGAAGTAGAAGAGAGAACGAGAAGAGGACTCAAACATCCTAACAAGAAAGAGTCATCTTAGACCAAAAACAAGGAAAAAGAAGCAAATCAAGAGAAGCTAAGAGACATTAGTAGTAGAAGGTGTAGCAAATCAGAAAAGGAGAACATGATAAAGAAATATTAAAGGATACCTAGAGTGAGTCTAGTGCATGTATACCAAAAAAAATATTTATTTATTTTTAGAAGGGAAAGAAACTGTACTAGCTTTATATGATTTCAAAATTAACGTGACATCTATTCTGAACAAATTTCTTTACTTTTCTTCACTACTAACTGCTATTTCCATGCTCCATTTCCAAACTAAATACTCCCTCCGTTTCAAAAAGAATGATCTCCTTTCCTTTTTAGTCTGTTTAAAAAAGAATGACCTCTTTCTTTTTTTGGTAACATTTTAATTTTAGCTTTCCACGCATGTTTAAGGCCACAAAATTAAAGAGCAATTTTGTACATTTAACATAATTTTAATTTAGGACCACAAGATTCAAAAGTCTTCTTTATTTTCTTAAACTCCGTGCCAAGTCAAACTAGACCATTCTTTGTGAAACGGAGGGAGTATAATATTCTTTGACGCTATTCTCTCTCAAACACCAGGAAAGTCAACCCACGATAACTGAAAAGGCTCCAAACTTCTTGAATTAAATGATAAAGAAGGCTTGTATGAAAATAACATAAAATATAAAAATAAGAACCTAGCATTCATAATTGACAAACTAAGAAACCATGCAGTCATTGGGTAATTAAGTATATATAGTGCAAATGCATGTAAGATATTGAAGGGAATAACAAATGATCAAATTGCTACAAGTAATACTCCAATATAACAAATAGACACAGATGCTTCTTTATGCTTATCGAGATATAAATTGAGTAAAGGATCTTGAATAAAAACAAATAGGGTTATCCCAAAGTGTGCTTGTCGTAGGTAAAATTTAAAACTTACATCTTGAAAATAACTGATGCATTCAGCATATCTAACACTGTCCAAGTTGCTCTTAGGTTCTTCTTCAAAGTATGTACTGTTGGAAAAATTGTCATTGAAAGCTTCTAAAAAAAACTTGAGTCTCTCTCCCCGTGCAAATTTGGATGGTAGGAATAACACATTGAGATAGGAATCAGCAGAAAGAGAATCATCTAAAATGGCCGGTGCACTTCGAGCCAGATGCTCATACCTTGCATTGTTGCCAGGAAAATCAAGACAAGAATATAACCTTAATAGTGAAGGTAAACATCCCAATAGAGAAATGAGCTGAATAATGCATTTTGTGTGTATCTCACTCAGAGCAAAGAGTGACAAAAGACAAGAACTTAAAGTAATTGACTAAATTTCTTTTTTTTTTTTTTTTGATGAAGTAAAGTTTCATTGTTTGCATCAAGACGATGCAAAAAGATAGTATAAGGATATTGCAATTGAGCTCACAAACAAAGAAGTTAGCACTTAGCTCCTTAAACAGAGGCGGCTATTTTAAAAACCAGGGAGCTAATAAAATGCAAAAATATATCAGGGGAATCCACAGGGGTTACATTGAACCAACTAAATAAATACAAGAGACATCACGCCTTGACAAAATGATTTGGAGTTGATACACCATCAAAGCATCTTATATTCCTTTCTGTCTGTAAAGGGATCTTCTTATTGACTAAGTTACGCTACAAAGGATAGTGTTTTTCAAAAGAGAGGTGAGGGAAGTTTGCAATTCAAAACAAAATATTTAAACAAGGGACAAGATGGTCATCTCCAAATCACTTAAAATCTGTTCTCCAATCTATGGTCTACAAAATCTACTGTACTATGCCAGAAACCAGTCAGTACACTGCCCTAACAGGATGAAAACCAGATATTATTCAAACATGAAATGGTTAACAATCAGAACTAGTATGAAACCACCAGTTGGAACATAGCAGAGATTAAAATTGGGTAAATTGTAACAGACAAGAAGGAAGTGCTTTAAAATTGCAGAGGGGAACAGCCAAACCATTCAGAAGTTAGACATTCTAGGTTGAATTCTATGATCGCCAAGTTAAATAGAAACAAGACCTATCACCATACCTCTTCCCCAGCAGAAAAAAGAAAAAATACAAAAGAAAAGGGAAAACAAAATGTAAAATGGTTGGCTCCATTGTGTCAGCAACTGATTTTCCTTGTAAAAATATAGCCCAAAAACAGAAGACATACCTAAAATGTCATTGATAAAAGTAATAAACAGTATTGATGTTTGGGCATAAAACACCGATATACAAGTAGTAGACCAAAAAGTAAAACCTACAAAAGATATGGTTTTCTACGAACGTCACACTATCTTATAAGCTAAGAGGAACTTCATGGGTGCACCAATAGAAAATAAGAGATAAGAGGCTACTCCTTAATGGTACAAATTCATCTCTAGGCTTTCAAAAGCACTCCTATTTCTTCCTCTCCACACGATCCACATAAGTGCTAGTGGAGCCACGATCTATGTTCTTCGTCTTCTCCTATTTCTTACTATTCATATCATTGAATAAAAAATCACACCAAAACTAAATTTGATGTTGGGTTTAAATATTATCTATGTAGAGTGTAGTTCTCAAAGAGTATGATCATCCAACCAGAATCCTTTAGACGATTGGTAGGAATAAAATAGCTCAAGACAAGATAAATCCCTAGAGCCATTGACAATCCGCATTGCACAAGTTCTAACACCCCCCCGCACGTGAAACCTGATTCAATGGCATACATGTGGACTGAAGTCTGAAGACTTCTTTCTCTATTTTTTTCGAGTGAGAAGACTACAGTGGTTCATAATGGGCTGAAATGTGTGACTGGAGCATAGAGAGCATGCTTGAAAAGCCAGTGAATGAGCTTTGAGCAGAATGAAAGACCCGACAAACTCGGTGGTTCTAGAACAGATTTAATCGCTCGATGGGCTGAACTTAGAGAAAGGCACAAAGCAGCTCAACTGATTGTTTTGAGAGTGGAGCCTAGAGGGAAAAGATTGTGAAATTGTCCTACCATAGTTAGAGATCAAATACAACGTAAAAGAATCAGAGACTCCAACCCCAAACGTTAATGCAATGTATGGAGTAGCTCAGTGCATTATAAAATACAAAATCCCTTTAGAAACCCTTGCAAAATAACTCTAGGATGCTATTTAACAGTGCCATCTTGAAAATATAGCAGTAGCCTCCTAACTGTTGCTGATTGGCTTTAAAACAACCTAAGAAAAAGAATAGATCTAACTGCATGCATATAGGAAAGATCAGAACCAGCATTTGCAGATATGATGTCTCATGTGTTCCTTGTACTAAATCATCAACATATACAGTACAAAACTTGTTACTATCTTACATGGACCGAACAGATGAAACATCCACTGGTGGACCTCCTTCAATGGTGCCAATAATCTCCATTACAACAGTTGCAGCGTCACCCTTGTATAATTGAAGTGCTTGCCTAAACATTGTCAAAAGGTTAAAAAAGTACGAGATAAGAAATCAAAAATAGGTTTTTATTGGAGGTTGACAAAGAATAGGAAATAATATTATTTTTACATACTTAAATTTAACACGAGCTTGCGTGTAGCGCTCCATCCTAATCAGAGCATGCCCCCATGCTTTCCACACAGGGAAAACATCAATCTGAGAGTAAGTTTGCCAATTAGAACTACTTTATGGTGCAAAGAGGACAATCATGCACATAGAACGTCTTTCTTATACTACCTTACACTTCTTGCAAGTGTAAACAGCCATGCTGTATTTCTCGTCTAGAATTAATCTATTCCGAAGATGCTCAGATGACTCTTTATCAGCGATATCATCAAGTGAGGCAGCTACTCCGAAACCCAAAAGACTTTGCAGCAATTCAGCACGTACTAGCCACATCTCAGCTTGTCCCAGTACTTCAGACAGCTCATCTGTCAATTGACTACCCACACTAGAGCTGCCAGCATCAGAAGATGCATCATCTGCATCCCGACTTCTTTCCAAATTACTAGACAAGTCAGTGCTTCCAGAAATCTTTCTAAGAAGGGATTTAGCAAAAAACAGGCCCTACAAGATCAAAGCTCAACATATTACTGCACAATTTCATCAGTAATTTGATTTAGTCTACACTGAGAGCAAAGTAGATACCTGAACAAAAGTTTCTGTGGCATGATAAGCTCGGCCAATAGTTTCCATAGTTGCATTCTCAGGTATCTTTTGGGAGCTTAATACACTTTTCATCTGGCCTATACACAAGTCCAAAGCACCTTTGGCAGATGCACTCTCATCCGAACACATTGAAAGCAGGGCCTAAATTCCAAAGTATAAATAATTAAGAACTTTAAAACAAAACGAAGCAGTTGAATTGGTGTGTTTTAGAGTGCATAACACAATTAAGAATAAACAGGAACAAGTGCAATTCAAGGAGTGAATTCGGCTTTCATGACATGGAAAATTAGTGCCACATTTTCTAAAATAAAGAGGAGTGATGTCATAAAAGTATCCAAGTCTTGTATGTCAAACTATCCTCAATCCCAACTTCACATCCATCCGTTATGGTCCAGCAAAAACATATTCATCTTCAGTTAACAGAGACAAACGAACCACCTCAAAGCTAGCGCCAGGTATGGTCCAGCAAAAACATATTGATCAGAAAGAAAAAAATGTATACCTTGAAAAGAGTTATATCCGGGGTACTTTCATACCGATGAGAAGAACGGACAGCTTCATCCTTCTTTGGGTCACCTGTGAGCATCCACATCTCAGCAATTGCAACAGCAGGCAGCCGTTCTTGCCCATCTGCAGAAAATAATGTAACACGGTCTTCCTGAATGGAAGTAGTTGGCTCCCAAGCCACCCTCTCTGATTGCATTACTCCAGAGCTCTTTCTCTTCCTATCCTTGGCTGTACCTTTATCTCCAGTTTGGACCCAAGAAAATGCTCTGCGGGCTTCTTTTTGAAAATTACTAAGGCTACTAGTGAATGATGACCTTGTGGGTGTTCCCAATTTTGTCTTCTGTCTTGCTCTTGGAGTTGAAATTAAAATCCTTGGGTCCCTGGAAGGAGAACTAATGCTGACAGCAATAGCTTTGGCAGCATATATCAGAATCATATTGTTGTCTCTCAAGGAGGGGAATTCCTTAAGTATCTGCAAGGAAAAAAACAAGACCACATCAAAGAAAATGACAAGAAAAAACTAACATTCTCTAAGCTTAAAACTTATTACCAGAGAAGCAGATTGAAGTTGTTTTCTCATCAGCAAAACCTCTAGAATCAAATGAGGGTGCTCGTGTAGCGGAGAGCATTTTTGCTGCAACGGTAACGGCAAAGCAGCCAGAACACGTAATCCTAATGCCCAAGAGTTGAGCCTGGAAACTTCCAACTCGGATAAATTATTATCTCTTCTTTTGAGGAAAAAGTGAACCTTCAGAGAATAAAAATAAAATAAAAAATACACTAAAGGAATTGGTAAATTGGAAGGAGAATTTTAAAATTCTGATAGCAATCAATTCCAGAGCAACTCGAATAAAGAATGTTTTAGGAAGAAATGTCATTACGAGAAGCTGCTTTGATCGAAGGTTGGGCAAAAGCTGCATTGCACTCATTGCAACAGGTAAAGCATCTGCAGTATCACGTAAAGAAGAAAGAAAACGTGAAGCTTCTGCAGGGCCTCCACCGTTTAAAGGATCTGCAGTGAGAAGCTTCACAAGTTGACGCCCCTGCAGCTCTCTGCGCAGTTCAATAGATAGCCCTTCACTTTCAGCAACTTTTAAAGCAGCAGAAACAGCTCCCTTCTCAGCTAATCTAAGGGCAAGACCTTCAGGATCTTCTTTACACTTAGACTCCACCTAAAATTCAAAGTCCCACATGAGATGCAAAGGTGAAATCAAACACTGGGAAAGTAAAAGGAGAACTCTAAAAACACAAACGTGATTGTGATCTTAGAATTACCCTAAACCCAACCATAAAAAAGAAGGAAGGAGCTAATAACCTCTAGCCAGCTGTGGAAGCGGTTATCTGCACTTAATATATGGCTGTACCTCAGGAGAGCTTGTCTCATCTGAACAACCTAGTTGTACCATCAATGCATTAAGAGAAAAGATATAAAGTTAGCATACCAAGTACATATATATAAAAAGCACACAAAAACCAATGCCTAGCAATAGCAATAAGTGTGAGCTTAAAAAACCATGGAACTCACATACCTCATCTTTAATAGGATCATTTTTGAGCAAGTGGCAGCTGCACATAGTGAGAACATCCAAAGCAGCATCTAGTTCCCATCTATGCAAATATCTGGAGACCCAAAAAGATAGAGCTGAGCTTTCTAAATATCAAACTTCCAGAGTAACACCCAATCTGTGCAATAGTCTAAGTTAAAATAAATTAATTAATTAATCAATGGAACAAAATAAAATGCAAAGCAGCAGAAACATCTGCTCTTGACATAGGTTATAAGGAGGCTGGCACTAAGGCCCCCTATTGATTTTTTAAATATTATTAGAGGTCTGAGACGAACCCCACACAAATACAAGGTGAATTTGCTCTCCACCCCAAACACATAAAAACAATTGACTATGCTACAGTTATTTATCAAAGCAAGGGTATCTCACTTTAGAGAAGCAAAGGAAATAGAGAAATATTTGTTAAGTTGGAAAACTTGGGGACTTGGAGAAAGAAGGTGGCTACGCTCTAGATTCCAGAGCAGGGTAACTTTCTGATAAGTTCTTGTAGTCCTTGATTTCAGGTTTGTTTTTCTATTTATTTCTTTTTTATGACGGTGGTGTCCGGGTAAGTTTGCACGCCGAACACTTTTTCACCAGATATCTGATATCTTCTACCAGCACAAACATTAGGTAACTCTGGCCACCAAGGCTTAGACAAATGAGAAGAAGGTTTGCCTTTTTCAATACCGAGAAAGGTAACAATATTATAAATCTTAAGCACACAGGATGTGCTTGAAGCCATAATTACAAGTTCAAAACAAATAAAAGTATGTATCCTTGTTCTTTTTTTCTTTCTTTTTTTTTTGGAAACTGATAACTTAGTATATATTGATAGGGACCGATCAATACATGGGTTGTACCGGAGCAACATTTACAAGAAAATCCAAATCATGTTACCCTATGTCTATAATGAATCTACCACATCAATAATAGATACAGGATCATTAGACCAAATCTGAAAATTACACCAAATATACAGAATGAAAATACGATTTAACTTGATATGTTCTATACTATTCTCTACATTCTCAAAACACCTAGCATTCCTCTCCTTCCAAATTGTCCATCATACGCTGGCAAGTATGATTCTCCATGTTGAGAATATCTTTGACTAATAAAAGTGTGCTCTGTAACAGTTTTAGTGTTTAGATGAGATGGTCACACACTTCAACATGGTATCATGGTATCAGAGCAGGCAGAGGTCCTGGGATCGAATCTCACCGCCACCCAAAGAATTTCCATGTGCTTGACCAATGAAAAAGCGTGTTGAGAATATCATTAACTAATAAAAGTATGTTCTCTAACAACTTAAGCTTTTAGATGAGATGGTCATACACTTCAACACTCCACCTACTTCTATTCTTTGCATGAATCTCAGCTTCTTTACAGATTTGAAGAGTCTCTGTAACCTTTCTTGGCATAGATCAGGAAAAGCCTTTAGGTTTAGGAATAACCTTCAAAGCTGACTTGTGGCCTTGCAGTGAAGGAACCAATGTCTTACAGTTTCTGCCTGCTCTCCACAAAAAACCACATCTGGGACATAAAGTTATCCGCCTTTCCATGAAATTGTCTTGTGTAAGAACTGCTTCCTTAGATATGAGCCAAATAAAACAGGATACCTTGTAAGTAATATTCACCTTCCAAATTTTCCAAGGCCAGTTGACATTTTGTTGGTTGAGGTTAATTCATCCACCTGTATGATTTTCCAATCTTGAAGGTTCCTTGGTCACTGCCATGCCACCAAAGTTCATCTTCCCCTTCTTGTGTTCCTTTAAACTGGCCAATAGTGTTAACGAATTCTGAAACTTTTATGATTTCTCAGTCATTTACTTACCTTCTAAACCTGATTTCCACCCTTCAGGTGTCCACATTTCTGCAATGATTCTTTGCTGTATAGCATTAAGTTGTGAATCTTTGGATAGATACTTCTTAGAACACACATCTCATGGCACGGATCTCCCCAGAAGCTTGTCTTTTCCCCGTTCTTTACATTAACCTTAGTTCTGCTCTTGAAGTCCTCCCACAAAGCCCTTATAGATCTCCAAAGATTCACACCATATGGGGATAATTCCCTTGTCATCCACCTATTTCTCCCTCATACTTGGCTTCAATGACTTCCCCCACAACATTTGTTTGTCATTAGCATGCTTCCATAATCATTTCATTTGAAGGGCCTTCTGTGATTTACAAATTTTTAATATCCAAACCCCCATGTCTTTACTTTTTATCATCTTTCCACTTGACCAAATTTACCGTCCTTGTTTTCCAGCCATAGGAACTTCTTCTGATCCTGTTTAAACTGATAGTGATCACTCATGGAATGGGGAATAAAGACATCATTTAAGTAGGCATAGCATCCAGGACTAAGTTAGTTAGAGTTACTCTGCCTCCTAGTGACAATTATTGCCCCTTCCATCTAACCAGTTTCTTTTCACACTTTTCTATTACACTATTCCAGATTTCCTTGGATTTTGAATTGGCATCCCAAGATATGTAGTTGGGAGTGCCCTTCCACCTAGAATTGCATTCGCTGCCTCCATGTTAGTAACTTCATGAATGGGGTAAAAACTTTTTCTCTAGTTAATGTGCAACCCAGAAATTCCTTCATATAGGACCAATATTACACTCAGATATTTGAGTTGATCTTCCTATGCCCTACAAAAGGTGAGTATGTGTCGGCATATTACAGATGAGTCACCTCTAAACTTTCCCTTCCATCTCTAGCCACATCAAAACCTCCCAACCAGCTATTTGTATTTGTTGTTTTGAGCATGTTCTAAAGTCCCATTATAACTAACAAAAACAGGAAAGGGGATAGAGGATCCCCTTTCCTGAGGCCCCTTTATGCTCCAAAGAATCATGTTGGTGCACCATCAATCAATACAGAGAATTTAATTGATGACATAAAGAATTTTATCCACAAGATCCACTTAAGTTCAAATCCCATATTCTCCAAAACTCCAAGTATATCCTCAACTAACATGATCATAAACTTTTTCAATGTCAAGCTTGCATAGTATTCCTGCTTCAATCTGAACCTTATGATTTCATTTGCCACTAGGACTGCATCCATAATTGCGTACCTTTATTAAATGTCATTTGTTGTGAATCAACCACCTTTTCCATCACACTTTTCAACCTCTTTGTTAGGACTTTGGAGAAGATTCTACAAATGCGGTTTGTCAGGCTTATGGGTCTGAAATCCCTCAACTCAGTGGCATCTTTCTTCTCAGGAATGAGGGTTATGAAAGTAGCATTGAGGCTTCTTTCAAACATTTCTTGCTCATGGAAATTCTAGAAAGGCTTCATCATTATGTCATGTTTTACAATCTGCTAGCAATTAATGTAAGCCATCAGGTGATGAGGTTTTATCCATTATACATAGCTTGAGACATCTTATCACTTCTTTTTTAACAAAGTTTCTTTATAAACGTTCTTCTCCTCTATTGAGATGATTGGACAGTTTGGGAAATTGCTAGCTAGCCTCTATTGAGGAGTTTTTGTGTAAAGCATCGGATAAATGTCAAATATCTCATTTTCAATTTTGTTTATATCTTGTGTGATCTCACCTTGTACCTCCAATTGATCAATGTTATTGTATCTTTTTTGAGCATTTGCAATTCTAAGAAAAAACTTAGTGGTCATGCCCCCTCTTTCAACTATGGAGTTCTTGATCTTTGTCTCCAAGCAATTTCTTCTCTTTTGAGTAGGTTCTCATATTACAGAAGCACATCACCTTCCCTTATGGGGATCTTCATCTGATAGAGGTTTGTTTCTCTAACTCTATTAGTCAACCCCTCAGTGTCTAACCACCAATTTTCAAATTTGAAGTACCTGTTGTTTTTGTTCCAAGTTCCACCTTGTAGAGCTATTGGTACATGATATGAAATACTCTCTGGTGGGATTAGTTTCAAGTTGTTGAAGCTTTCATCACATTCTTCTGAAATCGAGATTCTGTCTATCCTGGATGTTATTTTATGGTTATCACCTTTGTACCAAGTGAATGTTTCATTCTCCATTTGAAGTCAGAAAATGCCTTCATCCTTGGCACATAGCTCTGACAGCACCAATCTCTTCCTATACGCCTTCTCTCAATGTAGCAATTTGATGCATACACCCCAGTAACGAGGCAAGAGAAACTTTGGAGTTGTTCAAACTTGCAAGTTAGAGTATATGATCCAATCTCAAGTATTTGTCCCTTCCATGTTCTGTTATCCCACATCATCTATATATCCCCTGTTGTTCTACTAGCCTCCAAGTACTCATATTTGATCCATCTACTACCTAAATTTGTTCAACTAACTTTGTCAAATCCTCCTCCAGCTTTGTTTCTTGGAAGCAATAAATGTCTGAATTCAAATCAAAAACCAAACTTTTAACAAGTCTCCTTTTATCTCTACAATTCAATTGCCTCACGTTCCATGAAATTAATTTGAATTGCATCAAGAATCGCAGTGGTTGTTTCTCCCCTTTGCCCTGTTCCCCCAACCTTTGAATTTAACATCAAAGGCCACCAAACTTTTGAGTTCCTAGGCACCTTTGATTTTGGTCTTCCTGCATATTACATAAGTTTCCATTCTCTCTGTTACTCTCCACCTGAAGCAGTAGTTCTAGAGCTTCCTCCTCGTGTCCCTGGAAGTCTGCCCCCCCAAGATTTCCCCTAATTTCACCTTATTTTGTTGAACCCAGAGTGAAGTATCCTTCTCTTTGCCTTGTATGGTTAGCTGTGTTGAAGTGCAAAGAGGCTCGGTATCCTCCACCTCCCAGTTTTCTATCGGTTCTGCAAAATTTTGGACTACTATATCTGTATAGTCCCTTCTATAGTCCTATTAACCTCTCCCCATTGATTGTTGTGAGATTCCGACCCCTTTGTTAGTTGTGAAGGGTACCCACCACTTTCTACTCTAGTCTCCATTACTTCATCCTATGTTCTCCATTATCTGCTTATCGACTGAAGAAATTAATTGTTGAAGAGTGTTATGAAGGACTTCGTAGAAGTCCTCTTTTGTTGAGGAGATGGACCTTAATCTATTTAAATTATGTAAATGAAGTGGGTTGCTGGGTCCGGCCCAAAGGGTTTTTTTACCTGTTGAGCCCAAAGCGTATTGACCTTTGGCTCTTTTCTCATTAAAATCCACCACGTGTTGTGCACATGAGTTAGACTTTCTTGAGTTTTGTTTCTTCCTTCATCGCCAGCCATCCCCCACAAACTTCTCCAATTTCCTAGAAAACTTTGTGCGACCACAACTGTAGTTTTCCACCACTTGATATTGAATTTGTTCTTCTGCCAGTGCCACTGATGTTGTAAGACCTGGTCCGCCATCAATCTATCAGAGAATTCAAACAGAAACCTGCTATTATCCATCTCATAGATATGGGCCCCATGGGTGTTTTTCCAAGAAGTTGAGGACTATATCCTTATCTCACTCAATGTGTGTCTCTCCTCGTTCTCATCTTCCAAGCCCCCTACCAGACATCTGTTTAGCAGCCCTGTCTCTTGGTCTCCAGATTTTACAGATATTTCTATTACCCCCTTTATCCCTCCTCTGCTTCTCCAACTTTCTTTGAGTGTCATTTATTGTCTCTAACTGCCTTTGCATAAGGGTAGTTGATGTCAGTTAACCTGGATGTGCCTGCCATGTCCTGTATCTTTGGGCATTTAGTGAACTCTTCAATTTTGCGAGCAATGTCACACCAACCAGCATCCAATGCTATCTCTGGATAGATCTTCCCCCTTATTTAAGATAACAATGCTCATGTATCTTCCGTGTTCATTTCTTGTTCTGGTGCTTAAGTGCTCTACATCTCTTTCCGACATTTTCTATCTCCTGATTAAGTATTTTTGGTCTTTAGAGGCTTCCTTCAAGTTGAAGCATATTCATTCCATAGCCTTGATGCTCATCTCTGTCCTTTTCATCAGTCCGCAACTTCTCTAGACCCATTTGTACCAGACTGTTGTGTTTGTTGTCATCTCATGATGTCAAAAATTCGAATCAAGCACTGATGTTAAATTTGCTTTAAGTTACTGCAGTAACTTTTAGCAAAATAAGTTATTTAGTTTGAGATGAATTTGAATTTTGAATTTTAGTTAGTTTGTTTATGTTGTTGAGATATTATAGGTTGTTTAAGTTTCAAGTCATGCAGATTTTGTATTTTATGTTGGCTATTTGAAGCCCCTCAATTCTTAATAAAATCATTGAAATCTATGGAAAGCTATTGAAAGTCATTTCAATCCATTGAGAGATATTTCAATCAATTCTTTTTGCTGCCCCATATTTTTATTAAAACATCAACAGTTGAAGAAAATCATGCCCCGCCCCACCCCTCCCCCCATGATCACTGTTGGAATGAAAGAAAAAGAAAGAAAAGCTATCCTGAAATGAAACGACTCGGAGAGAGAAGAGAAGAAGGAAGGGTGAAAAAGAAAGATTCCAGCAGGTTACTGCCGGAGGAGATTTTTTCTCCCTCCTAGGAACTAGGAAAGAGAAGTTCCTTGGGGATTGTGCCTGTGAGCATTCTACTCTTACCGAACATAAATAATTTCTTTTTTCTTCTTTGTTTTTTACTCAACATTTCTTAGAATTATCGTCTAAAAACTCATTCCATCCAATATGCCAAGGAAGTTGCTCTTCATCCAGTATTCATGGAATAGAGCATGTCCTTTGTGTAAGAATATCCACCAAACTTTGTAGGTTGGAAGGTTGTAACTTAGATATATAGAGTCAAAGAGGGAATTAATTTTCCTTTTCTCCACCATACTCTCAATCTCTCATTTCTCACCTCTGCTTCGCCTCTATAACTTTCTTTGTTGGTATATTTCAAAGTTCAGCAAGTGATAGTGTGGTGTGTACCCAGGGGCAGCAGGTAGATTCGCAAGGAAGAGGAGGTGATGCATGTAACCACATCCAGATGACTTCCATTATACACATAATAAAGAACTCAACAGAGAAAAAGAGACACTTATGGGCATACTTGAGCGCAAGTCTAGCTGCCAATTGTTTATCTTTCAAACGGAGACAGTACTGCCAACTGTGGCTCCAATTATTGTTGCCTGAATGACCTTGAGACTGTCCAGATATATTTTCTTCTCCACGTTCAATTAGCAACTGAAGCAACTGATCTGAGGCTCCATTTTGCAAGAAACGATCAGAAATTGCAAGAGCATCCATCATTTTTCCTTCATCAATCAACCTGTTGACATAAATAATGTGACAAAGGTGAGCCTATGCTATTCCAAGTGACCACTGTTAAGAAGCATAAAAACTTGAACTAGATATTTTTTTCGACAACAAAGAGAACAGTAACCGTGAATTGCAACTGCAGTGTGAAAAAGCCCTTAGGAAAGGAACGTGAAACAAAAGACAGCAGAATAGGATGAACAGATTTCTATAGTTGATGTTGTTGGGAAGTAGTTGCTAGCTAGTTTCGTGAGTTGCTTGGAACTTGTGGCAGTTTCAAGTTCTCAGCATGTACAGTTTTCTTTTACGGGTAATTAAAAAAATTTGTTACCAAAACAAAACAAGATAATAAGAAACATGAAAAAGAAAATTGCAAAGAGATCAACTCAATTCAAAACAAAGAGATTTTGAGAACCAGAACACCTTATACAGGATGCAGTTCCCAGATAGTATGCCTTCTTGTAGGTGAGCTAATGCAACGAAAATACAGTTTATAGGAAGACGAAAATACAGGTCCAATGAGCTAATTTCCTTTTAGACTTTCAATAATACCCTTCCATACTTTTGAATCCTAAAAAACTTGCCAACTCATTCACCAACTTCCCAGCATACATACAAAATATACCAGCTAATAGTTTAAGATCATCGAGAGGTAATACTCATTCTTGGAATTTACATGGGAAGACCTCTTAAGCAACTTCAAAAGCTTAGTATATGTTGATCTTCACATACACAGGAACTGTTTCATAATCACACAACATGAGTGTTTGCATAGAAGATGTGGATTACTTCACTGGGTTCTCTGTCTACTTGACCTACTTTCTTGTCTCAATTCCCTTTCTGTGGGAAAATAAACGTGTTGGATGCCCAACTAATGAGTATTGATATGCTGGTCGTAGACAACATATTCGATCCACTTACAACCAAAACCCATTAGTTTCAGCATCTTGAGAAGAAAAAAATAATTTCCATTGTCATATATTTTACCCAAATCCATTTTACACAGGATACCTTCTTCCACTTTTCTCGCAATGGAGAGAAAAAATTCATGAACAGTTAGTGTTGTATCCATGATTTGCTTCCCCCAAATTAATGCATACTGATTCCCAATTATCAACCTTATCACTTTCTTTTAACTCAGTTAGCAGCACATTTGTGAGGGTAGTCGTAATGAATTGTTTTGAATACAATGGTTGATGCCGAGCACTGTGAAGGAGGCACTGCATACATGGGCTTATAAGAGAAGGAAGACAAGTTCAAGCACATAAGATATTTTGCCCTTTTAACTATTATGTGAGTAATATAGAAAGAGAGAAATAGGAGAGTGTTCAAACATTGTTGGATGACTTAGCTACTCATCAAATGTATAGGTTCCATACTTCTTGTACAGGGGATTACCCCCACAATTTTTATCAAGTAATAAGATTTTATTAACAATGGGCAAACCACATATGTATACTTGGAGCATACCAAAAGGTAGAAAACCTTAGAAAAAGATATAATTTTCTATGAATGACATCTAATATCTATACTAATAGGAACCTCATGGGTCTGCCAACAGGAAAAAAAGGATAAGAGATTACACCAACAAAAGGTTGTTTGGTTCAGCACTGGGATATCCCGAATTTATAATCTTGGGACAAGTAAAGGTATTCTCACTTGTAAACATGGCCAAGCTGGCCATATACATGGGGTATACCAAAAGGTAAAGATTCAACAAAATATGATTCTCTACAAACACCGCTCAATCATCTACACAACAAGGAAACGTTCTGTTTAACCAAAAGAAAATAAGGAGCAGAGACTAGTCCTCAACGGAGAGAAACTTGATTTTACTCCTTCAAAACATCTCTTATTTCTTCTCTCTCCAAACTACCCTCATTAACGCAAGAACCATGTTCCAATCCCTTCGCTTTCTCCTCTTTCTAACTCTCTTCCAACTGAACACCAGATCTTCTCACAGTTCATGGCTGTTAGAACATAAATAGGTTTATACAATCCTATTAGAATAGGAATATGTTTATACAATCCTATTAGAATAGGAATAGGTTTATACAATCCTATTTAGAATAGAAATATGAATAGAAATAGAAATAGGAATAGTAAATAGTATCCTACTTGGTAAAGGATTGTATTCTCGTATCTATAAATAGGGTCTCAATGTAATAATGTAGACACAACAACAATTCAATAATATTTTTTCCTATATTTCTCACATGGTATCAGAGTCTCTACGATCTTGGTAGAAAATCAAAGAGCTTCCGCTACCGGCAGGTGGCTATTACCCATATATGCTGCCCGTCTGGCCAATGATTATGCAAGCAAAAGTTGGCTCACTGTGTACCTTTCATGTGATTATTTTCTTATATCTAATTTGTGTAGCACTGTGCCATCATTCCTGTGACTACTTTCTTATATCTAATTTGTGTAGCACCGTGTCATCTTTCCGGTGACTACTTTTTCATATTTAATTTGTATAGCACTGTGCCATCCTTCCGGTGACTACTTTCTTTATTTGCATATCTGATTTGTGTAGCACCGTGCATCTCTCTGGACTACTTTTCATTTTAGTTTGCGTAGTACCGTGAATTTTTTCGAACTACTTTCTCATATCTGAGTTGCATAGCACTGTGTGTCTTTTCGGTGACTCCTCAGATTTGATTTGCGTAGTTCCATTCGTCTTTCTAGTGACTCCTCAAATCTATTTGTGTAGGGTTGTTGTGCCATCATTCCGACCCTATCCATATAACTTCTCTTTTTCAATAGGGTCGTACCATCATTCCGACCCAACCCATATTATTTCTCTTTTTCAATAGGGTCGTGCCGTCAATCCTCCGGCGTATGAGCATGTTCCAGCCAATTTTTCGGTGACTTTCTTGTTTAATATATACTCATCTATGATTCCAACACGATCCATACACTTTATACTAGATTTTGAGCACTTGGTTGCTCAAGGGGAGTTTAGTAGCCTTGTATGTCGATTATGTAAGTCACTATATGGTCTGAAACAATCTTTGCAAGTTCGGTTTGGGAAGTTCAACACTGTAATTTTATCACTCTGTGTTTTATCGATATTATGCATCAAATTCAGTATTTCATGAGAAGATTAAGCACATTGAGATTGACTAACATTATGTGTCAAATCCGGTATTTAATGAGAAGACAAGCATATTGAGATTAAATGTCAATTTTGTGAAGTCAACTGATCAACTTGCAGATATTTCACCAAGCCCATCATTGGTCCTCGTATTAATTACATTTGTAACAAGCTAGGTACATGAATTGTATGCACTAGCTTGATGGGGAGTGTTAGAACATGAATAGGTTTATACAATCCTATTAGAATAAGAATATGTTTATACAATTCTATTAGAATAAGAATAGGTTTATTCAATCCTATTTAGAATAGAAATATGAATAGAAATAGAAATAGAAATAGGAATAGTAAATAGTATCCTACTTGGTAAAGGATTGTATTCTAGTGTCTATAACTAGGGTATCAATGTAATAATGTAGACACAACAACAATTCAATAATATTCATTTCTTATATTTCTCACAATGGCATTGCGCAAGGAGTGCGAAACCACTTAAATCCCATCATAGTCTCATGGTAATCCTGTGATGTACAAGAACATGGTCCACGTCCTTGCACATGTTACACCAACTGACACAGACAACCTCTCTTTCTAAAATTTTCTACTGTCAAAATAACCCCTCTAGTGGCTAGCCACGTGAAAAAGCACATCTTCCCCAGCACACTTGGAACCCCTATTGCATTACATGGGAGATCAATCTCCTCCACCAGAAGTTTCTCATAAAAAGACTTCACCAAGAACACTCCATTGTTTCCCCAAAGCCCCACCACCAAACATCAGGATTATCCACCGGACTAACTTACCTATGAAGTAAGCGCATCAATCTTTGAAACTCACTTGTTTCGGAGATGTCACAATCTCCCGCCTAACCAAGTGAAACTTCTTTCCCTATCCGCGGAGTCACATAAGAAATTTCTGCCTTTCCAGTTTTCCCACCATAAAGGTCAGAGCAAGAAACATGGACATGCAATAAGTAGGAATATTGTCTTCCCTCCTTTGGAAAAATATCTATTCTGCTAGGATCCTCTTTAACCCTCTGAAGGACTGGATTTCAAACATTGAGATCCTTATTTGAAGATCCTAATGGTAATCCAAGGTTACCTAGGGACAGCCCCTACCCTGCAATGTTAGACTTGAGCGAGCGTGTCAATGTTATCTACTCCAATAGGTATGATCTCACATTTTTTAAGGTTAATTTTAAGGCCTGAGACCACCTAAACCAAGTTAAGACTTGTCATAGCCTCATAGGTAATCCAACTAGATCCCCTCTGCATCACAAAAAACCAACGTATCATTTGCAAACCAAAGAAAGAAACTGAAATGGTACCAACTCATCAACCGCAGCCTTAAAGCCCTTAATAATTCTGGTCATAATAGCTCCATCATCCTGCTCATAGCATTCATCAGTGACATCACCAAGATGAAAAGCAGTGGTGATAACGGATTCCCTTGTCGCAACCCCTCGAGCTACCAAAGAAGCTGCACGGATTTCCATTCACCAAGACCGAGTATCTCACTGAAGAGATGCAAAAATTGACCCACTTCCTCCATCCCCTCCACCCCCACCCCAAAACCCATCTGCAGCATACTGAAATCCAGGAACTTCTCGTTTACGTGGTCGCAAGCCAATTCAAGATCTAACTTGCAGAGTAGTGACTTGTTAAACACCTTTAAATCTTTAAACAAGTCCAACCCGCACTTGGTATTGTGACATTCTCCCAATTTACCAAGAGAAATTTCCTCTCCCCGCTTGAAGTGACCCGGAAAAAATCCCTCTGAAATTTTTCCCATATTAATGAAATTATTTGTTTTATCCAATAAAGAAAAACAAAAAGCCTACAGGAGGCTTATACCTGAATCTATTTTTTCCTCGACTAACAGAAGAGCATCTTTCTGCTCCTTAGCCCAGAAGATATTAGGAATTCATATTTTAATTTCCTATATCAGTTTTTACAGTATCTGCTGCAAATGATCATTGTTTCTCAGACCTGCACCCAAACCCTATAGTTCAACCACTCTTATGCTGGCTCATTGGGACTGAGACCAAAATTCAGCTGCACCAACAAGATAAGTATAATAACGTCTTCATGATTCTTGTCAAGTGCAAGCGATATCACAAGAGAAACAGGTTAGATCAGTGAAAATATTGTGGCTGACACAAGCAAGACCAACTTTATGTGAACAGAAACGGTCAAAACTCAAAGAAAGGAGATGGAGTACCGTTCCACAGCTTTCTCATATGGGCCTTCATTCTCACAATCAAAAGAAAGAAAAACTGTTGTACGATCAGAATTTTCGGATTTTAAGGAATCATGCCAAAGATCAGAAGATCCTCTCGTTTCATTCTTAATCTCCTGGGGATTCGTTGATATATTACTGCTACCAGCAAGTTCATCAACTTCAGATTCAGCATCACTGTCATGATCACGAAATCGCTTCATAGCAGTTTTACATTCAGGTACATCATCTTTACCATCATTCCTCGTGTGATCAGCCATTATCGCAAATTCTGAGATTCGATGAAGATTGGTCTGCATCTGTATCCAGCGATTCAAGGTAGGGAACCTGCTCAGAAAAATCATGAAAAGAACCGGACACAAAAAATAAGAGAACCATATGTATCACATATATAGGTGATCAATTACAAACTCTATTTAGTGTGAACTAACCTCTCAGATTGGTCAAGAGCAAACTCAAAGAATAACCTATCAGCATCAGGAGTTTGTAGAAAGCAACTTTTCAGAGATCTAGATACAGTAGTCTCCCTGCCACGATAAAGTATAGAACTTCCAAAGACGCATGCTAATACAGCTCTAACTGGGGATAACTTGATGAGATGCTTCACTATATCCAATTGGAGAGGATAGAGAGGTAATTCAGCATCCCCAGAGGAAGGAGTGAAAGACCCAGGCTTGGCCTCTCTACATGAAGGGGATATTACTCTATTTTCAGAGTAGTTCTCAGTGTATGTAGGAATCACCGGGATGCAAGCCCAACCATGACCATATCTTGGAGGATAAACTGGAGGAACACAAGCAGAAACCACTTCATGGACAAAATCAGCATTCATAATCTCTGCTGCCTTTTCAGCTGCATCAGTACTTCCTTGCTCAAACACTAGACGAGTTAAAAGCTGCAAGCAAAGTGATGAACTCAAAATTGAGCAAGTTAAGACCAAATAAAAATAAGAACAATTTCACCTTTTTCCAAACATTTTGGGAGAGACAGAAAGTTCAGATGAAATATTTAAAAGCAAGCATGTTGCTTCCTTTGTTTTCAACTTTGTCCTCTCTCTCTATTTCTATCTTTATTGCAAGGGGAGGAGTCTTGCTAAGTTAAATTCCCCAAACATTACCTCTAAAGCATGTGTAAACCTAACAAAATCCAAAGCCAAGGTTTTTATAACAAAACTTGTTCCTTATTAGACTCCAAGTAGATTTTGCCAGTTCGCATAGTACCACCCTGCAAAATAGTAAGAAAAGTCGCAAAAGAAAGCTTACGTCTTTAGGCCATTCATACACAAGTGAGAAGTAGTTGAAGTCATGAGTGGTATCTGCCCCATCAACAATGTCACCAATAGCAGCAAGGTAGAGGACGAATTGAGAGAGAAACGTGGTCATTCTGGAGCTGAATGGCCCAAATAATCTTTTTCCAGTTTCCTTGACATCATAGCTACCAGAAGGTATATTACTGTCACCAGCTGCTGAAGTTGTCAGCGGCTGCTTGAAGGTTTTCAACCCAAGCCCAAGAACCCCCTTTTTGCTGTACAGTAACAATCCTTTTCTGTCAGAACGTGAGCCCTCCTCCTTAACCTGTTCCCTCTCTGTTTCTTCATCAGCTAAAGCTCTTGCCACATTGTGGAGCTTACCTAAAATTTTCCAGAGCACCAAAAATTTATATGTTTGACTTGAGAGAAAAAATACACACACAGAGAAATCCATAAGAATCTAGCTAAACATTCAAGAATAAGATATACATATAGTTAAGTCAAAAATATAAAAGATAAAGAGGGAGAGACAGACACAGAAAGGCACACTGAGGAGATGAAGAAAATGAAGGGAGAGAAACACTAAGATAGCATCACCATTTTATTTTAATTCCCCAACCTGCAAAACTTACAACTACAAACAATAGATGTAAAAAGAGAGGATCAAAAAGCAAAAACAAACCGCTAAGAAACTGTCTCTTCCCCATATGAGCATCTTCAATCATTTGATGCAGCATAGCTAGTGCACGCTCCTTATGTCCTTGGCGCTGAAGATCCTTTGAGGATAAAAGGATCATTTCTCCAGTTAAAATGTCTTGAAGAGCTGAAGGCTTATCCTGAAATTGTTGACAGTTGTTCCATTAATCAACTTGGTAATCTACATATCAATAAAAAGATGGGAATAGAAAAGGTGACATAGAACCATCTAGTGACGAGTATTTATATTTATCTATTTTCTCCTTTCTTTGCAATATCTCCTTCAATTCTACTTTTTAAAAACCCAAAAAGGACAAAATAAACCAGTTATCTATTCTACTAATGTAACGACTCGTCCCGTCGTTACAGGTGAATTAATTGTGAAAAAAATTGGCCAAAAGAAAGGTCGGTCCAGTCTGCTATAGCGGGATGGTGGGGGGGACGATTGGGCCGTAGTAAAAGTAGAAAAATCCTCAAACCGCCCAAGAACATTTTGGAGAAGAGAAAGGGCGATCTAGGGCATATTTCATCACTTTTTCATCAGGAATCTTCGTAAAGGTGAGCAATCAAATTTCCTACTTTTGTAGTTCAATTCCTAGATCTTAGCGAATGTAATTATGGCCCTAGGGAAGGGTTTGAATTCATCCAAAGGTAAGAAAAATCTAAGTTTATGAGGATTATAGAGTGTAACACCTTGGTCTATTCTTGAGAATGGTTATTCCTGATTTATTTACCATAATTCACAGCATAACCATTTGATAATCCACTACTTCTCCTTTTTCTCCCTTTCCCTTTTTCATTTGAGAATTCCACTGAATTGTCTTTTTCTTGTTCCCATTGTTCCATTATGTTTCCAACACTTAATTCTTTAGATTTAGGTAGAACATGGGGTTTCTCTGGAAAATATATCTTTTGTGGCTTTCTTTGTTTCCAAGTTCATAGTTTTCCTATGGGGTAAGGGTTGTCTATCAAACTTATGGGTCTGAAATCTTTTAACTCCTTTGATCCTTTCTTATTTGGTATCAAGGATATATATGCGGCATTGTAGCTTTTCTCAAAATTCCATGTGTACGGAAATTATGCATTGTGTCCATGATGTCTTGTTTCACTACTTCCCATCATTTGATGAAAAAACCAAGAACGAAACCATCAGAGTCGGGGACTTTATCAATTACACACATTTACATACATGCAAAGACCTCTTTCTCATAAAAAAAAAATTCATTGTAAGGCCTCATTTTCCTCTTCATAAATGATTGGGTTGTCAACGAGATTGCAGGAAGGTCTCCAGTTTACTATTTTTGTGTACAACTTCGGGTAGAAATCAATAATTTCCTTGATTTGTGTAGGCTCTTCCGTTGTTTTCCCTTGTATCTTCGATTAACTAGTGTTGGTTTTTTATGAATCTGGTAACATTTGTATTTATATTAGTACTTTGGTAATACTAGAAGAACCATATTTACAATAGAAGAAGGTTAAAAAAAAAACCTTCCAAAATAATGATCCTAACTCTAGATGGACCCTAAAACATCTAGATTTGACTCAATCTCATAAGGGTAAATATTTGTACACCAAAAGCAGAACAACAAATACATTCAAGTTTAATCTCATGCACATTGTTGATCCTGTTTTCAAAAATCTGTCATTCCCCTCTCCCAAAGAGTCCCCCAAATGCAGGCAGGAATAATCCTCCATTTATCTCTGTTTCTAGCTCAAAATACAGCCTCCTCCCAACTAAAAAAGGATCATCAAATCTTACTCGGCATTATCAATGAGATGCCTCTAAGATTGAGGAAAATTTGCCACAGTTGGTTAGTGACATTATGATACCAATCCACCTCTCAAGACGTACTTCAGAAGAAAATATCGACAAAAGAATAAAGAGTTGAATTCTGGACAAACAGCTGCTACAGCTGTTCCCTTGATTTGCTACAGCAGTTGGTCTAGCAGTTATTATTCCTAGTTTGTAGTTAAACAGTGTCAGTGTCAGTCTTATCCTGTATGTTCTCTATATATATGTAATTAGGATTAGTTATTTGTATTATGTAATTAATAATCAAAACTACTATTTAATGGAGTCTTGACCTCTCCATACGGACAACTTTATTGGTATAATTGTATTTAAGATACTTGCACAAACTATTGCCAGTAAATCTACTTGCTTTGTTCTATTTCTTCGGTTCTCTACTTCTGGTTACTATCAGTTTTGGTATCAGAGCAGATCAATCCAACATGGTCAATACCAGATTGTCTAATTCCCAAGAAGGCGTTCCCAATGTTGAATCTCTTGCCCAACAATTATCTGTCGTAGCATCAAAGTTAAATACGATTGACACCCTGGCAGCAGATGTTGCAACATTGAAAGCTCAGACTAGTTGCACTCAACAAGAAGAATCCAGTCATAGAAACCGTAATAAAGGAAAGTCTGTTTGACAAGAAGAGGAAGAAGACATTGATAGTCCATCTTGGCCAAAAAATCCTCCCCGAAGGCCATACACAGATGGAATTCCCTAGATTTGGAGGGGCGATTCCAGAGGATGAATTTTGAAAGCAGAAAAATATTTCTGCTACTATCAAACTCAAGAGAAACATAAAGTTGACATCGCGGCGATGTATTTGGAAGGGGATGCTCTGAATCTCTTCTCTTGGATAAATCGTGACCGAACTTTGCTTTATTAGAAAGAACTTATTAAAGCATTGCAGAAAAATTATGGTCCTGCAGAGTTTCAAAATCCCGACGAGCACCTTTGTAACATTCAGGCAAGGGAATCGTCAAGAATTTGCAAAATGTTCATCTAGGGTTACAAATTGGCCAGATCATTGTCTTTTAGGCGTGTTCCTGAATAGGTTGAAAGAGGAACTTAAATCTGCTGTTAGGATTCACAAACCTAGAACAGTTTACACGGTTATGAGTATGGCACTTGAATTTGAAAATAAATTAGGCCCAACTCGCAGCAATCGAGTGCTTAATTGGACCCCAACAATAAACCCATGATACAAAATCCATTGAATTCTTTTAGAAACACCCAGAACAATTCTTCATCTGCAAATCACAATTTACGCAGCAGTGTTTCTTCCAACCCAGCCGCTTCACAATCTCTTCAAATGTGAGCATGGGATACCGAGAGGAGAAATCTTATGGCACAAGGACTTTGCTTTCGTTGCCATGAGAAATTTGCACCCAGTCATAGATGCAAATCTACAAAATTATCTCTCATGGAGATTACCAGAGAAGGTCAATTGGAGAGGTTGACGAGGTCAATGCAGTAGTTGGTGATAACCCTCAAGAAACTGACCTAGCTGAAATTTCCTTCCATGCCATTTTTGGGTAATCAGTTGGTGCTACAATGAAGCTTCAAGGTGAGATCAACAATAAAAAGGTTTTAATACTTGTGGATAGTGGTTCCACACATAATTTTGTGTCTGATTCCATTATGGAGGAGCATAATTTACAAGTAGAAATAGTTCCAACATTTGGTGTGCAAATAGGGAATGGGGGACATCATACGCTGCAATAAAATTTGTCGGAATCTTCAAATTCAATTGGCGGGCATTACTATCACTCAGGATTACTACCCTTTTTTGCAATTGGAGGGGCTGATTTGGTTTTTGGTATCAAATGGTTAGCTTCTCTCAATACGATTCAAGCTAACTGGAAGGATATGTTCATAATTTTCAATTGGCAAGAGAAGCGTTACAAATTGCAAGGCGTGAGATCGACAGATTCAGCCACGGTTTCACTCCAATCTTTTAACATGGTATCAGAAATTCCAGGTTATCCAATCCAAACCTTTTTAGATGAATTCCAATTTGTGTTTTCTAAACCAACATCTCTTCCACCATTTAGAGCACATTCTCATGCTATTCCTCTGCTACCAAATTCTAAACCTCTAAACATCAGACCTTATTGTTACCCACATGGTCAAAAAACTGAAATTGAGAACCAAGTTGCAGCTTTATTAGAATATGGTTTCATTCGCCCTAGTTCAAGTCCCTTTGCTAGTCCCATTTTGCTAGTTAAAAAGAAAGATAACTCTTGGCGGTTTTGTGTGGATTACCGTAGCCTAAACAAAATCATTGTCCCGGACAAATAGCCCATTCCAAATATCGATGAGTTGTTAGATGAATTACATGGGGCCACAATTTTTTCAAAAATTGATCTTCGTTCAGGATACCATCAAATTCGTGTCCAACCTGATGATGGCTATAAAACTGCCTTTCGCACACATTCAGGCCGTTATGAGTTTCTCATAATGCCTTTTGGACTCACCAATGCGCCATCCTCATTTCAAGGCGCCATGAATGATCTTTTCAGGCCATACCTTTGAAAATTTGTCTTAGTGTTCTTTGACGATATTCTAATCTATAGTCCTGACCCTCAAACACACCAACAACACCTTCAAACAGTCCTCCATCTTCTTTCTGTCAATTCTTTTTTTGCTAATCCAAAGAAATGTTTATTTGGTCAACACCAAGTTGGTTTTCTGGGTCATGTGATTTCTCAAGATGGAGTAGCCGTGGATTCTGAAAAAATATCTACGGTGCTGGAATGGCCTGTTCCAAAGAATGTCAAGGAACTTCGCGGTTTCTTAGGTCTCACAAATTATTATAGGCGCTTTGTTAAGAACTATGGGATCATTGCTCGTCCTTTAACAGAATTGACCAAGAAAGATGCTTTTACCTGGCATGCAAAAGTAGAGTAGATTTTCCAAAATCTTAAAGAGGATCTTGACATCAGTACCAGTGCTTCGTCTTCCAGATTTCACTCAACAGTTTACAGTTGAGTGTGATGCTCCATCTGATGGAGTTGGGGCTATTTTACTGCAACAGTGTCATCCAGTAGCCTATTTCAGTAAGGGATTGTCCTTTTCTAGTCGCATTAAATCTACTTATGATCGTGAATTGTTGGCTTTGGTCCTTGCATTGCAAAAATGGAAGCATTATCTTTTGGGTCGGCATTTCATTGTCACTACTGACTATTGTAGCCTAAAGTATCTCTTGCATCAGCGGGTGACTACTGTTGAACAACAACGCTTGTTATTTAAATTATTGCCTTTTGATTTCTATTGTCTATAAGTCAGGAAGTGAAAACAACGGAGTTGATGCCTTATCTCATCGCCCTTAACATGCTGATTTTTTTTCTTTGGTGATGCCTATTCCATTAGATTTCAGTGATTTGATAGAAGCAATTGAAGTTGATCCATATACTAAAGTAGATTCGAGATCAACTTTCTTCTGATCCGTCAATTCATCCTGATTTCTCGTTGTCTACTAACCATCTTTACTACAAATCTCGGCTGGTTATTCCTGATTATCCTGAACTCAAAGCCAAGATTTTAGTAGAGTCACATGATTCTCCAACAGGAGGGCACGGAGGTTACTTGAAAACTCTCAAAAGGGTAACTGCAATTTTTTGCTGGCCTTGTTTGAAGCATGATGTTAAGTTGTTTGTCCAGAATTGTTTGATATGCCAGCAACATAAATATGAAACATTAGCTCCAGCTGGTCTCTTACAACCTTTACCCGTTCCTAACAGAATTTGGGAGGATATCTCCCTTCATTTAATTGTTGGGCTTCCTCCTTCTAATGGCTTTGATACTATTCTTGTGGTGGTTGACAGGTTTAGCAAATACAGCCATTTTCTTGCTTTATCTCATCCCTTTACTGCTAAAACAGTGATTGGGGTTTTTTGTAAGGAAATTGTCAGGTTGCATGGTTTACCTCGCTCCATTCTTTCAGATCGTGATGTTGTCTTCACAAGTGTTTTTTGGCAGGAACTTTTTCGCCTTAGTCGCACTCGTCTCCGTATGGGTACTACTTCCTATCATCCCCAATCTGACGGTCAACCAGAGGTGGTCAATCGATGCCTTGAAACTTACTTACGTTGTTTTGCTCATGACAAGCCCAAATCATGGCTTCAATATCTATCTTGGGCAGAATATTCTTTCAACAGTGGATACCATTCTTCAGCCAACATGACTCCTTTCCATATTGTGTATGGGAGAGAACCACCACTCTTGCATCCCTTTGTTCATGGAGGAACTAAAATTGCTGAACTTGAACAGCAGCTCGTGGAACGAGATCAAATGTTAGAGGTACTACATTCCAATCTCATGAAGGCCCAATCCAGAATGAAGTTTCAAGCTGATTCCAAGCGGCGTGACTTGTCTTTTAATGTGGGTGATGCTGTTTTCCTTCGTTTGCGACCTTATCGGCAGAAGAGTTTAGCCAAACGTCTTAATGAGAAGCTTTCACCTCGATATTTTGGACCATACAAAATTGTTCACCAAGTTGGTCCTGTTTCTTATGAATTGCAGCTTCCTGAAACATACAAGGTATATCCTATTCTTCATGTCTCACTGCTTCGTCCAGCTCATGGTTGTGCTGATATTGCTTCCCCTCCACCCTTACCACTATCGGGTGAATTGGAATTGATGGTGGAACCTGAAAAAGTTTTATTGCATCGTTGGGTGAAAAAGTCAGGAGTTGGAATTACTTATTCAATGGCGGCGTCGACCTATTGAAGAGGCTAGTTGGGAAGAATATGACTTGCTTGCTGTTCAATTTCCTTTGTTCTGCCTTGAGGACAAGGCATCTTTTCTTCTTCTTTTTTGGGGGGGTGTGCACTGATACCAACCAACCTCTCAAAACGAACTTTAGAAGAAAATATCGACAAAAGAATAAAGAGTTGAATTCTGGATGAATAACTGCTACAGCAGTTGTCTTGCAACTGTTCCCTTGACTTGCTACAGCAGTTGGTCTAGCCGTTATTATTCCTAGTTTGTAGTTTATAATTCCTAGTTTGTAGTTTATAGTGTCGGTCTTATCCTTTTATGTTCTCTATATATATGTAATTAGGGATAGTTATTTGTATTATGTAATTAAGAATCAAAACTACTATTTTCTGGAGTCTTGTCCCTCTCCATACGGACAACTTTATTGGTTTAATTGTGTTTAAGATACTTGCACAAACTATTGCCAGTAAAGCTACTTGCTTTGTTCTATTTCTTCAGTTCTGTACTTCTGGTTACTATCACATTACAGTGTAGGTAGATGTCTAACTGTCTCAGCATCCTTTCCACATAAAGGACATATGTTACACAGTGGAATTCCCCACTTTGTCACATTGTCGGGAGTCAAAACAGCCTCTTTAATAAAAAGTCAAGTGGAACATGCCACTTTGTGTGGCACTTTGGCTTTCCATATGTGCTTCCAAGCCCACTTAATAATTTGAGCTCTAGTTTGGTTTGTCAGCGTGTATCCCTCTTTCACCTTATATATGCCCTTGCTATGCCCATTCCACCAGAAGCAATCCTCTCCTCTCTGTAGTCCTTGAAAGTTCTCCAACAACTTGTACAATTCCGTCCCCAATCATTTAAATGTTTTCTGAAGACCAAATACCAGCCTAGTTGTGTCCACATTTCAGCAATTGTAGAAGAAAAATGTCAGGAAATAAGCCTTGTAAACTATCAGGACCCATCCATTTGTCTAAAAAAACGAGTCTTGTTGCCATTGTGAACCTTGATAGTAGATTGACTTTTAAGGAATGGCCAGAAGAGCTGACGGATCTCCAAAGACTAACACCATAAGGGGTAGTGACTTCTTTAGTTGCCCAATTGTCCAGCTCCCCATATTTGTTCTTTATGACATTACACCATAAAGCTTGAGCCTTCTGTGGGTAGATCCATAGCATTGCACCTTAAGAGCTTTGCTCTGGCACTTGGTTCTTGATGCCTAATCCACCTTGCCTTTTGCTTCTGTTAATATTCTTCCATTTGACCAGGTGGTAGCCTTTCTTCTCCTTGTTGCCTTGCCACAGAAAACGTCCCCTGATTTTATCCAACCTTTGAACCACTTCCTGAGGTATATGAAGTAGGAACAACATGTGAGTTGGTAGAGCATCTAGGACAGAGTTTATCAAAGTTAGTCTACCTCCCAATGAAAAATATTGTGATCTCCATCTAGACAATTCTCCAAAACTGGGTTCCAGATATCTATGGATCATGACTTTGCTCCAAGATGTATAGATGGCAATCTGCCCACCACTCCTCCCAGAATCTGTGATAGGTGCTCCATATTGGAGACCAAATTAATTGGAAAAAGGTAACTCTTATACCAGTTTATATGTAGACCAGAAATGGCTTCAAAATAAACCAATATCAACCTCAGTATTGACAAGTTTCATCAGCATATCGAAGATGGGTGATCTCTGAACTGCTCCCACTGTCTTTGGCAACTTCAAATCCCTGCATCCATCTTCCCATTTTAGCAATATTTAACATATTTTGTAGACCCTCCATTGCTATGATCCCCCTGTCTAATCCCTCTGTGTACACTGAAGGTAATTCAGTGAGATAATGAGGAAGGTCAAATCCTCCACAATCAAAGGAGAGACATAGCATAATCTGGGAGGATCTATGTCTGTCTAAAAAAGAATGGCCACAAGAATACAGTTATGACCATGAGCTAATGGCTAATGCAACTCAGGCACACCACCAAATATTTTGTTTTTAGAATGAAAAAGGAAAATCTTTTGGTGGTGCAAGTGGCATTAGCTGACCAGTAAAAGTTAATTTTCCAAGTAATATTTCTCTTTCACATGTACATTATATAGATATAATGCCAGTCTTGAAATTAACAGGTTGAAGATAGGATTAGCAGACCTAAGTATTGATGAGACTCATGAGAGAGTCACATTGTCTCTTGTTTCTCTCAGATTTTTTCTATTTCAAGATTGCCTCACTTATTTAGGAATGCCTCTTGGAGACAGTCCTAGATCTACTGCTTTTGGGTTTCTGTCCATTCTCAACTGCCTGTAAGCCTCGTCTCCAGTCTCTAATATGAAACAATGGAAGTTTCATCCACCAGCGAATCATTATGTTATATCCGATAAGAATTTTGAATTAATATCACTGAATATTTTTGAAAATGGTAATTGTTGTAATATCACTGAATATATTTTTTGGTAAAGTAATACCACTGAATATTTCTTTATCATTTGCGAGAGCTGTTTTAGCATCGTATGGATAAATTCTCAACTATGAATGTGAATCCATCTAAGCAAACAAGGCGGTTATTTTTTAAACGCCTGCTAGCAATTCTCATGTACTAATCGTAACATCGGGCTACAGCCTTCTAACCGATATATCTTACTAGCATGTTGCTAAGATAAAGTGGCTTTCCTGTAATTTTTATTTTTTTATGACCTTGGTGTCCGGGCCAGCTTTCGCGCACCTCGACTAATTCCATGGGATACCTGCCACCTCCCATCAGCAACAGGTACCAAGTAACTTTGTCCACCAAGGCTAGGACAAATGGGAAGAATCACCTAGTGTTTTTCTGTCTCCGCTAAGTTTTGAAGCTGAGACCTCAGGGTTCTCAACCACTTCCTGTAATTCTTTGTTCAGGAATTTCAAGAAGCTTTGGTAAGAACTGGACTGAGAGTTGGAAGTATTTATGATTTTTGATCTTTTGCCTTTCCTACTCTACATTAGAAGGCAGCTCTCCAACTTCTTCTATCAAATTTCTGGCATCGTTTATTTATTTATTTATTTATTTTTATAAGAAAGAAATGCCAAGTTTCTTGCTTTTATCTAAACAGGACTCTGTTTTTGGTGGTCAAAACCCAAGCAGGAAGGATTATCCAGAGGAAAATTGAAGGTGCATATCATATATAACTTTCTCAAACATTAATATTTCCTTGTTATTATACGCCAAAAAGAAAAGGAAAGAGAGGCAAGAAAAAGATATAAACAAAAAGAGATATACTTACTTCTAACATCCAACAGTAACAAGTAACAACTACTGTTAATTTGCAGTACTTGAATCTTGTAGCCAAAGCATTTTTTCCATCAATTAGAGAATTTATTCGCACGGAATTATGGTATGGGATCATAGAGACAAACATGTAATAAGATCTATAGAGAAGTAAGATATCAAGTAGAAAAATACTAAGCGTTACTACGTACTTTAACGTGCTGAGAAAATACATGACTGAAAATAAGGGGAAAATGGCATTTTACCAAAGGGAAACTTAGCCATATAGCACAAACCATACTTGAACCAAGATTATAATTAACAATACAAGTAAATCGAGGAATCAAGAGTTCATCACCTAATGCAACCCCACTCACCTGTTCCAGTTGTTCCTGTAGACGCTTAAGGACGCGCTTGATTACAGATATAACTGCTACTTCACGAATCTGATCCCAGTAGGTTGACCCAATTTTAGGGGAATTACCAGGGTAAATCTCTGACAACATAATTTGTGCCTGCATGCACCCAAGTTGAATTGTAACCATAACAGGATAAGCTCTTAATTTCAACTAGAAACAGGAATGTGGAGAACATGGGAATATAAATGTTTATTCATTTCAATAGAGGTAGATATCAAAGACTAGCTGGAGATTGAGTCGACATCCAGGCCTCCAGTTGGGGCAGAAGCCTTTATACATGAGTCTTAACAATCCACACAGAACTAGTTTTTTGCATTCTTAGTTTAAAAGGATCACCCACATAATCTTAGTCAGAAGGAATCTTAATGACTGGGAGATTGTATTCCTAGTCTAAAACTGCACCACACTACTGAGGGCTACCATCTCAGATATCAGGAATTTTCAAGACTGGTTTATCTCTTTTAAAAGGAAACGTAGATTGATGGTTACTTACACATGCTTCAACACCCCCCACCCCCCCTGTTTTACCCCAAACCCGACCACTCCAACTGGGATTTACATCCCAGAGGAGTCTTCTCCATAAAAAGATGATATCCTAACCTCATTAGTCCCCAACCCTTCCGTTTATCTGAGCTTGGAAGACCATTTGGAACGGCAAAGCACCTTACAAGGTCAAATATTTTGTTCGGATTGTGGCTAATGGAAAATGCATTATCCTTGATAACTTATGAGGGAGAGAGCACCCATTTTCGTAATAGATGCATTTTTTGTGAGGAAGAAGCAGAAGAGATCAACCATCTCTTCATCCATTGCAAAATCTCTAGTCAACTGTGGAATTTGGCATTCAACATTTTGGGTATTAATTGGTGTATGACGAGATCTTTTTCGGAGTTTCTGCTTGCATGGCAAAGAAATGGAATTACTAAACCACTCCTTCCCATCTGGTACAACATTCCTGCAGCCATAATCCGGGTTAATTGGAAGAATGGAACACTAGAATTTTTGAAGACAAGAATGATATTGTACTTCAACTCAATAAAACTCGACTTTCTGATTTGAGTACATTCCATGTAATGCCACACATCAATAAAATTTACCTTACTAAAAAGGATCGCCTAACTAAGATCTAATATTTCCAGTGCATAATCCCATAAAGTGAGGTCTGGGGAGGGTAGGTTGTACGCAGACCTTAAACCTACCTTGGATAGAGAGGTTGTATCTGCTAGACCCTCGACTCGATAATAAAGTGATTAGAGGAGAAAAATAACAAAGAGCTATAACAAAATAAGATAAAAAATTAAGCACTGGAGAGTTGCATTTGAATATATGAGAATTAATAAGAGAAAATAGTCAAATGACCCCCCAACCTATTACCGGATTCTCAACTACACAGTTATACTTCATGGAGGTCCTATGACCACCACCCCCCCAAACCATTTAAAAGTGAAATTAATTATGTCCTAAAACGTCATAACCAATCATGTGTCGTGTGGTGAAACAAATGCGCTTGACATGAATATTTCACCATTTATTCGCTTTTTTTAAAAAAATTATCTCCAACAAAAAATTTCATTATTGTCAAAAAGGTTGCGGCTAGAACTACACCCGCCAAGATGAACACCCATCTCTAACCTGGCTCCATTATTGAACCATGGCCCTGATACCATGTGAGAAATATAGGAAAAAAATATTATTGAATTATTGTTGTCTACATTATTACAGAGAGTCCCTATTTATAGACACTACAATAGACACCTTTTCCAACTAGGACACTGCAATACAATCATTTTCTAAGTAGGAAACTATATATTATTCCTATTACTATTCCTATTTCTATTCTAAGTAGGATTGTATATACCTATTACTATTCTAACAAAAGGAATGAGATGTTATGAAGGAAAGGTTAGTAGCTCACAGATGATCAAGATGAGATGTCTTAGTCTTTTGTATTTTTGGTGTATGCAAGATTTAGTGGGGGAAGTAGATAGCTTAGTGGAGTTTATAGGCCAATTGTAAATTTTTGAAAGTTTGTTTTGGATTTTGAGAATGATGGCACCCCCTGGAGGCTGAGTTATCAAAGGTGCGCTTAAGCCCTGAAGCGAGGCTCAAAACGCGTTGAGCGCTTTGCCTCGCTTTATGTGTGCTTCAGTGTCGTCATCAAGGTTCTAAGACAAACTTTTCCTTGTCAGTGAGCCTCTTATGAAGAAGTGACACTAAACAATTGATATTTCATTTTATCATAATCTTTTTTCATCTTCTTTGGTCATACATTTGTCATTCATGTTTATAATTATTAGTCTTGAACTAAACATATACATTTGTAATTTTTTCTCCCTTTGCGCCTTTTTCATTAAAGCCCACACTTTATTTGCGCTTTGCGCTTAAAGCCCCTACGGACCTTAGAGCTTTTTTGCGCTTAAAGCCCCTACGGACCTTAGAGCTTTTTTGCGCTTTTCGCCTTTGATAACACTGCCTGGGGGTTTGTAAATCCCTCCTCATCAGCTTCTTGATGAGTTCTTTTGTGTGAATACAAAGTTACCTATTTCAAAAAATAAAAAGATAAAGGATCACCAGACAACATGAGTCATTGGTGAATCGGGTTATGTCCACTTGGAAAGATACTTTATAATCATCATGGATTAGCAAGGAGGTCAACCCCAACCAAGAAATAAGAAACAGCAAAGACATAGAAATGATGACCAAACTAGAATAAAAGCAATCGTAGAACTGAAATGAATTGTACTATGCAATACTAAGCACAGTTGTGGTACATACCTGACTTAAAAGCTTACAGGATATGCTTGAAGATTTTGCAGAAGTTGCAGCTATATCAATGCACAGGAGAATCTTAAAAGAAAAGGCAAACATATCAGCGTACAACTTCATCCATGAAAAACGAGTAGGCATGCTGACATGCATAAAAACATGAAAATGGGGGGAAAGAGACCGAGAAGAGGGACAGGATGTCTTACAGCTGGTAGAGGACCTAGCTGAGCACGTAAAGAAGAGAAATCCAATTCTTGGACCGGAGAGGTTCCATCAGCAGCACGGCAAACAGCATCTTCAACCTTACAAAAAAAGTGACAAATATATTTTTAAAATGTCTACAAGTTGAAAGTTGTCTCAATTACGCATAAAATAAATCCACTTAGTTGACAACCATCCTCATTCAACAAACACACTAACACCATGACAAAATTAAATAGGATTATCTGAGCGGAGGATTGTATCAAAACAAATGTTTCCGCAATTGAAGATAAAATAGGAAGTCTTGATATTGTAAAGAATCCTTATTGAATTGATATTTATCCACATTGGTCAGTAGTTTACCGGAGTGTTGTTGCAGTTAATATTGCAGCTGCTTCAGGAACCATATGAAGCACTAGTCATGATAAATAAAAATGTATTTTCTATACCAACTTAAGTTTTTAGATGAGATGGTCACACAACTCAACTTTGGTATCCAGGCAAAGCAAAAGTCGTGAGTTCGAGTCTCACTGCTACCCAATGTATAAAAGAATTTCCACATGCATGAACCATTAAATAAAACTAGGTCGCAGGTGAGGCGGCGTGTTGAAGACATAATTAAATAAACAAAATTGTGCACTCTCTAACAAAAAATAGATAAGATGACTACACATTTTAACACCCATAACCCATTATCCAAGTTGAAAAGCATAGTCAATCCTTTTAACTCTGAACTTTAGGATCTTAAAAGATTCCCACCACATGAAGAGCATATCATATCAAGAATCTTAAGCTCACAGAACTGATAAGTCCCTGTTCATTATTTTTTTAAACAAAAGAAGACTGGTGATAAATAATTCATGCAGATTATTGAAATTGAGTGAAAGCATCACTTCCTGGATTCACATCAGATCCGGCATGGAAAAACTTTTAAAAAATAAAGAAACGTCAGATCCTTGGAATCCAACATGGGAAACTTATGATACATGTACACTGTTGTTGGTCACAAAAGAATATGTAGTCTTGAAACAACTGAACCGAAACTAGCATAGATCAATTCTCTTTAGCATTTGTCAGTAAAATACCTGACATCTTGAAAGAATGGGCCTAAAAGGAGCGGAGCAGATATTGAGCATTCATAGAGCCAACCAACTAGTTTAGAATTGAAGTGCTTTTTCTGTGGCTGTAATGGCTGTCAAATAGTAATGATGATGACAGTGATAATAATAATTGAATTGTGTAATCACCTCATCTAACCGTTAATGCCATTAGAGAGGGTACACTTCCATTAAACTACATTTCCAATGCCTCCTCACATGCCGGACTAATTCTTTTCATAGGCCAAGTACATGGCAGTTCATTTTTGTGAAAGGTGGCAGCGATAATAAACTAAACCGTGATTAGCTCATCTAAATGATTAAGTTATTAGGGAACTCATACATGCTCAAAAAATTTATAAAACATAAGTAGTCTTCTAATCTTAATAAAATTGTTTTCTCTCTTCAAACGCTCGTTATTTCTCTCTGTATGTAATACACTAGGTGGGCACTATCTTTAAAGCATATTCCAAAGAAAAAAAGACACCGGAGCCCCCTTAAACCTACGCAATCGAAAACTTTTAATTTTTGGTGCAAAGGAAAACAGCTTAAAGAAAGCACAATATTGCAAGAATCAAATTCTGAATGGGTCCTTGTACTGTAAACTGCTATAACATTGTTGGAGAATAACCTGCTTGACAGATACGAAAACCTTCGGATCTCATAATCACACATTGGTCAATTTAGCATCAGTTTTAGTAAGGTGGTCTTAAAAGGAAGCCCAGCATCAACTTGCTTAAAAAAAAATTATAATCCTTGTGTCCGAGTCAACTTACGTGCACCTCGACTAATTCCAAGAGATACCTACTATCTCCCACCAGCACAGATACCGGATAACTCTATTGGCCAAGGCTTGGACAGATTGGAAGAATCACCTACTATTTTTTTCCTCGGCCAGGAATAATTTAACATGAGACCTCATTATTCTCAACTCACTTCATTGATGACTATGCCAACATGAGACCTCATTATTCTCAACTCACTTCATTGATGACTATGCCAACACCCTTGGGTGTTCCAACTTGCTTAATTAACACAAACATTTTGGGGAGACATTAGAAAATATGTGTAAAAGACATAGAAGTTCTGCACAGAATATCAATTTACAGACACACAATCAGCAGATAAGGAACATACAGATGCTCTTCCAAAGGCACTATCTACCCATTCAGCTAGCTCTAGTGTAGCTTTGTCTTCTGGAGGCAAAGAGAAGCGGTTGACAGCCTCTTCTCCAATATCATACTTTGCCTTTTGCATACAGCTGCATTAACACAATAGAAAAGATATTGCTTGAATTAAAAATTGGCCGAATATCTATTGGTAGTAAGAGTGCAGATTAATGGGTAGTTTGATAACCTAATGTAACACTTAAACATATAGTTTTGATTTACACATACTACAGGAATGCAATGGAATCAAAGTTGTGATGCATCAGATATCTACCATGTAACTCTTTCCTCAGGGGAAGAACTAAAGTTCTACTTACAAGATTGGCAGAAACCAATAGCTTTGATCTAGACCCCGAAATTTCTTAAGAACCACTGTATATGTATAACCCCGTAGACTATCTTAAGTAAAATCAAGATCTATAAACTCAAAATCCTAAGTCCACTTCTGTCTTTCCTAGGACTGCTAAATGCTATAATGAATTTTAGGATGCAAACTATTCCAATACCTGAATTTGGAATACCCACTTAACTTGGGTTCTAAATGTAATGATAATGGCAAAATGACATGTCAAAGAATCTAAATATCTAACTCAAAACATTAAATAAGGTTTGGTTCTATAACACTAACCTCCCTTGGGGTTTATAATATTACGCTTGATTCCCTTATTTTGATATCTATATCACAATCTGACTAATTTACCATATCCTTTTGTTAATTTTGTAAACATTCTTTTTAAAGAATTCCATTAGTAAAAACACAATACATAGACTTATTATCATTTGGGAATACACCTTTATATTGCAAGAATATGGTTTTTTTTCTTGCAATAGTTGTATATCTATTTCATAGATGAAACTATCAAGTATCAATCTGGCATTTTCACGTTTCTGCAAGACTGTGCAAGCAGGAATGTAAATGGGCCCCTAGGTCGGTGGGACTTCAACCTCATCTCCTTCATTTTAATCCCAAATTTTTCGCCCAAAACCAGAGAAAATCAGAAATAAAACCCAGAGACTCTCCATGGATGTTGATGTTCTTAGCTCGGAAGCTTAACGAAAGTTTCTCTACGTAGTGAGCATCGTGGTATAATTTACCCCATCGATTATGTGGTGTATCTCAGTAGGTGTTGTGGCAACATGGTTTTAGCTGTGTATTGAGTTTGTGGCAATGTTTCGAGTGTGTTTAACTGGTAAGAACCATCTTTTAGCGGTTTACAGCTACCTTAGACCCCGAATAGTAATTTACGGTGGAAATTTGTACCGATTGTCGGATTGTCGTAGTAATTCTTGCTCTTGTTTGTCGATTGAGCTTACCATTGTAGTAGTGTCGTGGGTGTGCGGGTAGAGATGAGCTTACAGCGTGGAATCATCAAAAAAAAGGTATGTTAGGCTATTTCCTTCTTTCAACATGTTCCCTTAAAGCTTAGGAAAAATATTGAGATGTAGTGATTACATATGGGGCTAGAGCATTACCAATAAGGGTATATTTATTGGATTGTATCTGTGGAGCTTATACAGGCCCTGGTAGGTTGTATCGTTTGTTTTTTGTACTTGTCGAGCTTATAGGGGACCGGGTAGGTTATTGTTGATTATTTTTTGTATGATTAGATTCAGGGGCAGGTCAGTTCACACAGATTATTTTTGACTCGCCTACCTGGTTACTTTCGGTATATTATGATACTTGTTGAATTATTTTGTTGTCTTTCATGCATCGTACGTTATTTCGTATTGACGCCCCGTTGCTTAGGGGAGCTGCATTCATGCCTGTAGGTCTCGACAAACAGGTACACAGGTTTCCTAAGTAGTGTGGCTGAGTTCCAGCAGATTGGTCAGCTCCACTTTTTCTAGAGTTGTTAGATCAAGAGGTTTGTTAGTCTTTTGTTATGTATAGCTAATGGGTAGGTCGGGGACCTGTCTAGGCTAAGTATATTACTCTTAGAGGGTTGCAAACTTGGGATTGTGTAGATGTGCGTTGTCGGCAATGTTGGCCTTGTTGTTTTGTCATTTTAGCACAGCGGCTTGTCGGCCTTGATCGTATATGTATATATGTGTTCAGGTTATATATTTCTAGATATCATGGTGGCCTCACTGGCACGCATAGCATTAATTGATTATAGACAGCTTGGTGACTTTGATGGCCTGCACAGGATTTAGTTTTTGTTCTATATAAATTGTTGGGATTCACTGAGTTTACCACATGTTATGTTGACAGGGGGCCTTGTCGGCCGCTGGCTTATTTTTAAGCCGAGATATACTTTTTTGTTTTCTTGATTTTGTGGTTGGTATTACGCTTACAGCTTAGTTGTCCAAGAAGGATCAGCTCGAGGTCAAGAGTCGCACCAAGTACCACTTGCGTCCCTAAGTTGGGGTGTAACATTTTGTTTCCATTACTCTTGAATTTAACATCAGAAGAAACTAATCTTTTTATTTTTGTTCCCATTTGAATCTGGCCTTCTTACACACACTATCAGATTTCAACCTTCTAGCTTGTCTGCATTTATTAATTGTAATGAAGTTCCAAAACCACCTCTCATGACCCAGGAAATTTGCCACTAACATTTTGCTTAATTTGATCTAGCGCTGACAAAGGCGCACTTAAGCCCTAAAGTGAAGCTCAAAATGTGTTGGGCGCTTCCCCTCGATTAATGTGTGTTTCAGTGTCGTCATCAAGGTTCTGAAGCATACTTTCCTTGCCAATGAGCCTCTTCCGAAGAGGTGACCCTAAACAATTGATTTTTCACTTTATCATTAAAAAGAATCAATTTCTTTGTTCATATATTTGTCATTCATGCTTATAATTATTAGTCTTGAACTAAACATATATATTTGTATTTTGTTTTCTCCCTTTGCATTTTTTATCAATTAAAACCCATGTTTTATTTGTGCTAAGCGCTTAAAGTCCCAATAGACCTCAGAGCTTTTATATGCTTGTTTGCTTTTGATAACACTGATTTGATCATATTTTGTGGAACCCAGACTTCTAGAATGGCTTGTTCATGCTCAATAAGAAGTGGCAATGCCTCTTCTTCTTCCCAATTTTCTACAGAGATGACTGAATTTTGTTTGGCAAAATCAATCGACCTTTTTCAATTACCCTGCTCTTATCATCATGCTCTACTGCAGTTTCTGTCGCAACTATCTATGTCGAGTTACCCAATTTGGACCATCTACAATGGTTGCCACTGCTTTTGCAAAACAGTTCGGATCTACCGCACTTTGTATCTTCGCATGTGATGCAGTCTGTATTGGGAAGATTCGGAAATTTCGAAGGAAGCATCGCAGAAATAAGCTGATGAATTTGAGCCTTCAAAGTCCTTAAAAATCATATGGGCCGCTAAATCAGGCCCAAGTGAATCAATAAAAGATGACCCCAATCAGGCTCATGGTACTGGCCAGCTTGTTGCCCTCATTTATAAGAACCCTATGCCCCTCGCGTGCCATTTCTCTACACAGCCTTCCATCTATTGAAGAAGTACACCCTACATGGTACTTGTCAGTAGAATCCCTATAAACATGGGATTTATGTACTTCGCAGAAGTAATCCCTTTTTGTCCACTGGAGATAGCTTGTACTGGAAACTCATATGCATCGTCTTTTCCAGTGACACCCTCAACTAAATCTGGTGTCATTTCAAATCTTGGTTTGCTTTCTGGTCAAATTGGAATGTTGTAAGTGATTCCACTTAGAGTTATCGACACTCCCTGGCTCCCTCCGAAAGTTTCTTCCATCATTTAGAACCAGAATTCTCGCCCATTTTAAATGGTTTTTGAGTTCTGTTTTTTTCTTATGTGCCCACCCAACCCCCACAAAATTCTCCAAAATCTAGAGAAAAAAAAATTGTGCCACAAATAGAGAAGAATTCTAACTGATTTAATCCAAGTTTCCTCGACTCAAATGGAGTTCGAGGTGCTCCCCTCCATAGGGTTCCACCATTCTAGTTGAAGTCTGAGCTTTTTCCAGAACCATTGCCCTTGAAGAATTTTCTCAACCATGTATCTATTCAGGAATTCGAATTAAAACATCTCCATGCATCTCATAGATGTTCACCCCAAATATATCTCTCCAACTTGTTGATGACCATCTCTTTAAACCTTAAGTCTGCCAGTGTGGGTCTTTCATGTGCCTCTTCTCCAAAACTCCCCACTAGACATCTCTTTAAAAGCAAGTGTGGGTCTTTCATGTGCCTCTTCTCCAAAACTCCCCACTAGACATCTCTTTAAAAGCCCATCCTCCAGAGCATCAGTTGTTTCAGAAATGTCAATTTTACCTTTGTTGTTTTTCAGCTCTGCTATTTGAAGGTTCTTGGCCTCAGTAAGTCTCGGAAGGACAGCCTCTGTCAATTTTTGGAGCATTTAATAAAATTCCGTATCTTAAAAACGATGTCATGCATTTAATGCTGATTCAGGAATAATTAGGACTGATCCTCCCCCTCCATTTAAGGACACACTGCTCATATATATCCCATGCTCGTTATGCTTTCTGGAAAAAGAAGTGCTCTGAATCCTGCTTTGTGGTTTTCCATCTGCTGACGACTTTCTTATTGTCTCTTGAGGCTTCTTTAAAAGTGAGGCAGATCCATTCCATGATCTTATTACTCATGGTCGATCTCATCATCATCTTACGACTTCTTTCCACCCATTCAAACCACACAGACTTAAAACCCAGCATAAAATAGATCTTTTTCTGCACCCAAGGGTGTGACCTAGTGGTCAATGAAGTGGTTGAGAATCCTGAGGTCTCAGGTTCAAAACTCAACGAAGGCAAAAACACTAGGTGATTCTTCCCATCTGTCCTAGCTTTGGTGGACAGAGTTAGCTGGTACATGTTGTTGGTGGGAGGAGGGAGGTGGGAGGTGGCAGGTATCCCATGGAATAAGTCTAGGTGCACGAGAGCTGGCCCAGACACCACGGTCATCAAAAAAATAAATAGATCTTGTTCCCCCCCATTCTAAAAATGCAGAATATAATATGAGGAAGATCTCATGAAAAGGAGAAGGTAGACTACCGCAGAAGGTGGTTGCCTGAGAAAAGAGAGGAAAAAAGAGATTGCTGGTGGAAGGATATCAGGAAAGGAGTTATCCCCTCCTAGAGGGAAAGAGAGAGAAGGTCCTCAAAAAGAGTGTCTGGGAGCATTTTGTCAAGAGAGGAAGAAAGAGATTGCCGGTGGAAGGATATCAGGAAAGGAGCTATCCCCTCCTAGAGGGAAGGAGAGAGAAGGTCCTCAAAAAGAGTGTCTGAGAGCATTTTGTCAACAAAAGACTCTAAGGGTACTTCATGTATGCTTTAAATGATATAATTATTTAACATTAGATTATTGAGTTTACATGGTTATATGAGATAGATGGTTAGCTCGATCCTGATTTGGATCACGACAAAAAGCTAAGGCAATATGGTCAATGTATCACCGGGACGATGCAACCCTACACTGAAATGTTAATTCTGCATCGGTCGTCCGTTTATTCAATATCCGTCATGCTAAGAATATGGGTATTAGGAAGAATATGCTTTTGTGAGAAGAGATGGTAGGCTTGATACGGATACAGCTGCTTATCACCCATCTTAAAATCAAGCAGTTCAGTTCAACTATACCTGACTTAATTCCCTAGAGCATCAAAGGAATGAAGGCAAGTCATTGATGTGAAATTGAAACCAGGATTCCAAAGGTATGGCATAAATTAAAACATTTAACCATTACATGAAAGGAAAAACATTTAAGATTAAATACAATTCAGGCTCACAAAGAACTATAAATACAACAAGAGATAGAACTAGCCAGTAAACAAGAGATACAGGTTGACTATGCAAATTCAAAAAGAGCAGTTTTCCACCATAAATACTTCTAGGTATTAGTAAAATTTCAGATAATCCCACTCTTTCAGAGATATTTTATAAGGTATCCCGAATATTCAAATTGATGAAGTAAGAGAAGGAATACAGTGAGGACAACTGGAACAGCCATTTTTAAGGTTTTTGACTCAGTTGTCCAGAAAAAAGGACATTTCAAAATGATATGCATCAAATTGGCGATGTAGAAACACCAATACTTACAGGTTTAGCAGCTTCGATGGGGCTGCACGTAGAATAGTAAGAGCCTCCCTCCATCTCCACTGTCTTTCCGAGAATGGCAGAAGGCACTGCAAAATTGACAAACGCCATTCCCAATCCTCAATAGATCTTTTCGCATTCATAATTCTCCATTCTATGGCTTCTTTAATACCAGCAGATACGTTTACTTCCCAATTATTTTCCTTCTCTGAGTTTGAAGATGGTAGATACTGCCGTAAAATATTCAACAGTTGCCCTATTAACATTACAACGGTCTTATTTTGTCCATCTTGAGCTGCATCCTCAAATTGTTGCTCCTTAGAGATATTGGATGACTCAGATGAGGTGCTTGATGAAGCACAAGGTGTCAAATTGAGAGAGAGACCATCCATATGCAGAAGAGAGATAATAATGTTCACCATCAATATCTGTGATTGCATGGAAAAACATCCCTTTGTTGTAAGTAAAACAAGGACTGATTACAAGAAATGGAAGGGGCAAGACAAATATAGCAAACTTCAAAAATCCTTCCTCCAAATTTAGAAATCAAAAATCAAACCACAGCCACAGCCACACAAAAATAAATAAATTTCTGTTGTTGCAATAATATCACAAATCATTTAATGGAAGTTGTTTTCACTCCCACTTTCTCTCAATTGGAAGAAAGATATTACTAAGACTAGCTTTGTTACCTTCTCCAAAATACTTCTTCCAAACTTATCAATCTCCGGAATTAATAAATTAAGACATAATTTATGTTAAAATCTTGTATCTATTCTAGAATCTTGTAGTTATAGTATAGGATCAATTACTTCATGTAATTATGTGTTCTTTGATTCTTGTCCCTATCTTAGAACATCTAAACTTAACTATTTAAATCCAAATAGCTGGAGAAAATATAATCAAGCAGTGTTCTCTATTCTCTCTTCTTTCTCACATAGTATCAGAGCGTTTATGAAATATTAGTCACTATGTATCTACAAGTGATGTCAGGAAGAAATCATCATGTTAATTTTCTGGCCACTATTTTAAGCCTGTTTTTCCTTAAGAGAGTGTTGCACAACAACCAACAGCATAGATAGAAACGCGATACTCGGGCGAGTAGAACCCAGATGCCACATTGTCACATTACATATGGGAGCAAAAGGGAAAATCTTCCAATGAGATCTAATCATGCACCAACATGAGACAAGCCTCCCAGCAACTTTTCAGCAAGCTATTTTCTCCCCTGGGACTCACCTCCTCAATCCAAACCTACCCATCCAGGTATCAATGCATACCAACCATTTTCCTGACCAGGCAATTGCTGTCCGGCAAGTTTCTCTTTATTCTAACAATCCTATCTTTTTTTACAGTTCTTGCTATACTTCCAGCACTTGGGATGATTATAATACTCTGTAAACTGTCTCCTACTACTGATTTGAGGTTGCTTCTTAAAGATTTGATATAATTGTTGAAGTTCCCTGGATACATCACAATGTCACACGAACCAAATGCTTTTGGTTATAAAATCATAGCTTCCAGCAACCCGAACCATTCAATCCCCACAAAACCCTTGATAGGTAATATGAACTACTTATCTTGGTTTTTATCAGTTCAATTATGGTGTAAGGGACAAGGCATTCTAGATCAATTAATTAAACAGTATGAGGATATTGATGAAAAAAGTTAGGAGAAAAGGGAAAAGACTGATGCTCAATTATGCCTGGTGTGGAAGTCTATTTGATTCAAAGTGCATACCTCTGCTTTGTCCTTTCCAAACTTGTTTTTCAGTTTGGAGAAAGGATCGTGGTTTATACACAAATGACATCTCTCACTTTTATAATCTGAATTCCCGACTAACCTTTTATTGTTGAATAACCTTAGAAAAGCAGCAATTGATTATATGTATCTACCCATCTTGGACAGGTTCAGGCAGCTATTGAAGAGTTTAATGAATTGATGCCCACTACTACTGGTATTGACACCGCTACTACAAGTATTACAAACAATTGGAGCAATGTCAGAAGATGTTTTCAGTTGACACTTATTAGGCTTGATCTTGATATAGTGTGTGACCAAATTTTGGTGAGCCAAACTACTCCTACGATAGATGATCTTTTCTGAAAATCGGTAATGTTGTACTCCTCAGCATTAAGGACATGTTGGAGACCTCCAAAAAGTTTCAGGACCAAAGAAAAGAAAAACAGAGAGTATTTACGGAGAACCTAACAAATCAACTAACTGTTCTACATCCTCTAGATTATTTTCTGTACACCAAAAATAAAAGTATACAATGCCATTCCACTTCACTTTCTGAATGGAATCAAACCTATCCTCAAAACATCTACTATTTCTTTCTTTCCACACTGTCCATCAAATACATGCTGAGACTATTCTCCACCACTTCTTCTGACTTTTTCTTCCCCATATTCTAATCCAGCAACTCATAAGATCAGCAGTATGTTCCGCATTGTCCATCTGATTCCTGTTAAGCTCATGAACAAAGACCAAATCTGTGAAGTTACTTTACAATGTAGGAAAAGGTGACTATTGGTCTCTTCTGCCTCATTACATAGAAAACATTTGGACACAATTTGGAATCCCTTCTTTTTCAAAGCTTCCTCAGTGAGACAAGCCTTCCTAGTCACCAACCAAGAGAAACATTTAACCTTAGAAGGTGCTACGCTTTTCCAGATCTGCTCCCAAGTCCCTGTTTCACATCCTGATTGCTCCCTCACATTATCTTTATGAATTCTGTTCACTGAGAAGATCCCATCAGTTGCATTTTCCATCTGATTGTGTCAGGAGTTGGACCTGTGCCTTTGAAGCTGCCGATTTCTTACAAGAGTAGTGCCAACCTGTTCACTTACCAATCATTCAGATACCTTCTGAAGGTGATCTACCATCCTTGAATGGGCCAATTATCTGCCACTATAGCCTCAGGTTGACTGCAGAAAGAAAATAAATCTGGATAGGAAGTCATCAGTGTTGACGGTCCAATCAAGCATCTTCCCAGAAAAAAGATTCTACTGCCATTCCCAACTTATAGCTAATATTAAAAGAAAATTTAGGCCAAAGATTCCTGATTCCAAACTGAGACTTCATAGGTGTTGGTGACTGTATTTGTACACCAATGACTACTTTGCCCATATTTGTTTTGTATCACTTCCTTCTATAATGCTTCTTCTTCCTCCACATACCTCCAAAACCACTTCATCAATAAATAGTCATTCTGAACTTCCAAGTTCCTTAAGTCCAACTCCCCCTGAGATCTTGTTGAGCTGGACTATTTCCCATTTGACCAAGTGTAGCCCTTTGTCAAAATCCCTTCTCAATTTATCTAGCTTGTTCAGTCCTTCAGTAGGGATAGGAAATAAGGACATAATACAGGTTGGCAATGTATCTTACACAAAATTCATCAGTGTAAGTCAGCCCCCTAATGACAAATATTGTGTCTTCCATGTTGCTAATTTGTGTCTTTTTAATTATCCCATTCCTTTTCTCCTATGTGGTTTGCGAGCTATTGCATAGGAGCGGTGGTTTTACCCTGTGCGCACCCAAAGGGTAGCGGCTGTGGGTTTCCCTTGTCATCAAAAAAAAAAAAAAATTATCCCATCCCATATCATCAAGTCCTTGTGTTTGTTACTCAAAGCCATGCCCAAATAAACAGTTACAGTTGGTAGTTGGTATGTTCTGCACCCCAAATTTGGACATTCCCTGCATCTATGCTACTTCCTTAATAGTTAACAAAATGGTTTTCCTCAAAATCACATAAGCTTGAAACTGCTTCAAAAATAAAAAGAATCATTCTAATGAGGCTGATCTGTTCTCTACATATGTATCATCTGCATAGAAAAGATGGCAGATTTCCATGTCCACACCTTCTATGTTGCTCAACTTAAAACCTGTCAACCACCTATTCTGAATGGCTATCCTCGTCATGTTGTTAAAACCTTCCATAGCTATTATAAACAAAAAGGGTCAGAGAGGGTCACCCTGCCTGAGCAAAAAAAAAACCACAGGTTCTCCATTTATCAAAATAGAGAATCTAACAGTTTTGACACAAAAAACAATCTATTTCAGCCACTCTCTAAAGCCCATCTGACTGGGGATGTTTTGGAGAAACTTCCTGTTGACATGATCATATGCCTTTTCTAAGTCAAGCTTATACATTATGCCTGGATCATCTCCTCTTAGTTTAGAATTCACACATTCACTAGCTACGAGAGCAACATCCATGATTTGTCTCTCCTTTATGGAAGTCATGATGTAATGTAACAGGAGCCTCACATTACATCAAATTACCGAAGAAATAGAAAATGATTATCATTTCCCCAAAGAAAGATCATCTCATGAGACATTGTCACAAAGTTCATGAGGTCAATTAATCAGATTGTAGATATTTACTAAATTCCTTGCCAGTCTCGGAACATGTTATATATGTAGCAAATTTGGTACATATGATTTGTATGAAACGGGGAATCTTAGTAGTTCATATGGTTGCCTACCTAAACTTTCACCTTGTTGGTGAAAATCTGATTCCCTGCCTTGTAATCCTCTACCCCATATCCCCTTCCCCTACCCCTAATTTTTTTCAAAATGATTTGTGTGAACCGACTTAAGGAGTGTTAGAATGTTGTAAATATTCTAGAATCTTGAAATTATAAGATAGGATTAAACTACACTTACTGTAATTATGTATCATTGATCTCTTTCCCTTCTTAAAACATGTTTTAGTTACTTACCCTAATAGCTTGAGAGAATTACCAAGCAGTGTTCTATCTTCTTTTTCGTCTTTCTCCCAATCCATACATGAACAGGAAATTAATGGCTGTCTCTATAACTTCGATGCAACATGATATGCTCCCTCCACATAGCAAATTGCTTTTCTACCTCTGTATGACCTCATCCTCGCCTTAATTTCAACATAAAAGCAACGAAAAATAAGTCAAACACTTACTGAGTTGACATTCCTGATATTCTGCTTATATTCTTATTTTGCCACAACCTCATGTAACTGATGTTAATTCAGCCTAAATGCAGACAAACCTGGTGCATCTTAGCTGGAGAAAGATCAGGATCACAAATTGAAGCGTGTCATGGCCAAAAAGGAAGAAATAGGAGAGGGGGCAGCACTTCTGACTACAGATTCTTCTGGGTCTTGCTCGGTGGTCCAGTAATGGGGAAGAAAAGGGGATTATGTCACATTTGATTCCCTGCCCTCTCAACTAGAGAAATATCCAAATATCATACTAGTCAATGATTCATGATAAATCCCCAAGAGCTAGAATGGCACAGTTTCTACATGAAACCATTTTCTCCTCTTTTCCCTATATAACCCACACCTATAGTGGATTCCCCTCATACATATTCTCCTCCTCCTAATGGTTGGATTGGTCAGGAAAAAAAGTTGATCAGGTAAAGTATTTCATTAGTAAGAACAAAGCCAACATGGGCATATACAAGTGGTATACCACAAAAGGAGAAACCTACAAAATATATTTTCTCCAAAAGACACCCAATCCTCTACACAAACAGGTTGGATTGGTCAAATATCTCTGGAAATGTCTAGTTTTTTCACAGTTCATAATATAGGAAGGCAGAGGAACGAGGATTTCAGAGGTTTCTCTTTCCACTGCCAATTTATCCTCATTTCCAAGCATATAGACACTGCTCAGGATATTCACAACATACTTTCTGCTCATTATTTCTCTATCTTCTTTTTTTATTTAAATGGTAAGCTTACCTCTATATATCCACAAGTATACTACATCAAAGTGTAGTCTCCCTTAACAAAAGTTGTCACTTTACAGAGTCCTAGTATTCCTAGTTACATCCAGTCAATAGCATTAAAACATCTTCTGTGCTGTCTATGACTACTTGTTTGCACCAAAAATAATAAAAGCCTAATCAGTCTGTCTTGATCTTCTGTATATTTCTCTGTTTGCCTTCAAAACACCTCTGATTCCTCTCTTTCCATATAGTCCACCATATACATGTTGGGACCATTTTCCATCTCTCCTCCTTCACTGCATCGACATCTCTATTCTAGCTTCTTAGCACTTCTTTAATTCTCCTAGGTTTCACCCAAAAATAATAAAGGCGTAAGAAGTCTGTCTTGATTTTCTGTATATTTCTCTGTTTGCCTTCAAAACACTTTTGATTCCTCTCTTTCCATATAGTCTACCATATACATGTTAGGACCATTTTCCATCTCTCCTCCTTCACTGCATCAACATCTCTATTCCAGCTTCTTAGCACTTCTTTAATTCTCCCAGGTTTCACCCATATGATCTTCCTCTCTTATGGATGAAATCTGCCACAGCTGGTCTATCCATTTGCAGTGTAAGAAGAGATGATTGACCGTCTCAACCTGTTTTTCACACAGGTAGCATCTAGAGCAGAGATTGAATTTCCTCTTGTTCAGGTTCTTGTGAGTGAAGACTGCTTCTTTTTCCTACAGCCAGGTAAAATAGATTACCTTATAAGGCACTTTGGTCTTCCAAATCATTCTCTATCTTTTGATAATCCAAATCTCCTAAACCCTTCACTTTACTTCTATAAATTAAAACACCATACCTTCTTTGAATTAACTAAAACATTGACGTTCTGCCAAACAAAAGCATAAAGAAACGACATCACCTGGTTTGTGATTCAGATCAATTCAATTTAAATTACTCACTTAGAGGGGCTGTCCATTAATTGAGGGATGTTAGCCCACTCCCCAATTAACATCTGCAGACATCACCTATTTGACATGCATGGCAACCTAATAGATACAGTAAGGAGTTAACCAACATCCTAGGTGAACCATTTGAACATTCGAAAGCAGAACTATGCAAAAAATCAAAGACAAGCATTATAATTTCACATTTTTCTTTACTTTATCAGTGAGAATGAAGTTTAAAAATTCTCTACCAGCTTAGTGCCATGATCTTTGCAAACAAGGTCATGTTTTTCATCATACTATAAATTCACTTGCATTAATAACTAAATATGGGATTGAAATAAAAGGACAGAAGACAAGGATAGAGAAAGAACAACTACATAAAAAAAATTCAGATAGCAGACACCTTGCGGAAAATGTTGTTGATGGCATCAAGATGGTTCTTCAAATCTTTCAGGTAGCACGAATTGATCTGGTCATTTCCTACTCCCTCCCCTATATTCTTTTCCATCTCTCCAAGTGCAAGGACAGCAGATTCCAAAGCATAACGCATGTGCATGAGTTCAATGTCTTCCATCCTACAAAACATACAAATGGAAAAAGAGGGTAAGTGTATGCAGTAAGTTAACCTACTTCATCCATACACATGTAAGCCTTAAAGAGTTTAATCCCATGCTACGAACAAACATAGAATTTTGAATAATCACATTGTAACATTAAGGACATTAATATAAGCTCCATCTGCCAGAAGTAATGCATCGACAAGCACAGCAGCTAAGAACATTAAAAGGCAGCCGATGCAGCATCCCACGTTCACCCAGGGTCCAGGAAAGTGCGCACCCCAGGGGGTGTGTACTACAGCAATCTATCTTGACACAAGCATCAGTATATGATAACTTTATCTAACAAATCATGCTTGCCTGCCCAATATTCAGCCGAATCCAAAGTATCTATATGCATGACGTAAATTGTTAAGAAAATGGATGTTGGACCTAACTCAACCCCAAGCTAGTTCATGAGGTGTTAATAGTTCAAGACCATATAAAGAGACAAAATCTCCATCTAACAACTAATGTGGGACAAACTCAACACCCCTCGCACATCAAAGGCATCCAATTAGAACGTGGACAACATAATGGGGGCCCAGCATTGGGTAAACAATGAATTGGGATGAATTTGACTCTAATACCATGTTAAATTGTGTAATGTCTCATTTAAAATCTTAACTTGTTAGAGAGAATATACTTTTATTTATTTAATTATTTCTTTCAACATAAACATCAAAATTGACCCCAAAGTCAACAACACATTGCAAAAGAGTAAGTCCCCACACCTCCTCCAGGCTGATAGATTGGAAGTAATTGGCTGCATGCTGATCAATTCAATAGCATCTTGAAACTTAATGCTTGGAACCACATCAAATAATACCTAGAAGATGGCAAAATATTATGATCCAAAATATTATGAAACAAGAAAATGAACAATTAAATCAGCAATTACTATGTAGCAAGTAACTGTAAGAAAAATACCATTTTAAGATATATGAAAAGCAAATTCATAATAGAAGCAAAAAAGAGAGAGAGAAAGGAGAAGGAGAGGTGGAGGCAGAGACAAGAGAGAAGTAATCTGTGCAATCATTTACCAAAAATATACTTTGATGATCTTAAACTTAAATTTTCTGGCTCTGATTGGTTCTACTTATTTCTAATTTTCTGGTGAATATAGGCAGTATGATGATCTTTTTAGGGAGGCATGTGAACACGTACCAATTAGCACTTCTCCACCTCATCTCTGGACAAACTATACCCACTCAAATTTTAATGAATCTTCAGAATTTATAGATAATGTTATATCAAGAAGAGAGACAACACTTAACTTGATCCATGCACACAACCTGCAGATGGAACCTCAGCCTCAATGGCAGGCAAGTAATTAAGGCACTGGGTAAATGCAAATGCATTTCAATGAAATGCTCAATCCAAATTTGTAAGTAAAAGATACTTTTAAAAATAAAAAAGGCAAAACTATATAGATTTAAACTGAAAAAGGAGGGCACAAAATGACTGAACAGGTGGGACTTAAAACAAGCTGGTTTCCCTTCAATTAAGGTTAAAACTTTCCTTCTATAAAAGATGCTTCTCTTCCAAAAAAAGACAAATCCAGAATCCTGTGAAACACATCAGCAGATCAAACAGTAAAAGTTCTATCGTGGAAGGACAGCATAGAGTTTACCCGCAATGGACTCTGTACAGATAATCTTTCCAGCACAAAATTTTCAACAAAGGGATCCCAATGCGCATCTTCATTTCCTTGCTGCATATACTCTTTACCAGACAACAGTAGCGACGACTTCAAACTCCATGACTTGCCAGAATTCACGCATGCTACAAAAGAAGCAAGATCAAGCTGATAACAAAGGAGATCACAGAGATGTTCAACGCAGGACACCTGCCAAAATAAAGGTAGTTTTAGTGAAAACCTACAAACATATCCGCTCATGAAAGCACATAATGCAACTTGCAGAGAAAACATTAGAAAGGAAGTGGGAAAAGGAAACAACAGCCGCCTGCTCCTTTCTATCATAACAGAAGCACAGGAAACTACCTCATCTGATCTGTTCCCATAATGTGGAGAGTCTTCCAAACGAAGAACTTGTGATTTACTTGTCCACAGAAGCTGCATCAATTTCCTTCTTAAATCCGTTTTACCAGACAAAAGATCCCAACCAAGGACGGCTAGAAGAGGTTGGAGCCGGGGAAACAGCAAAAGAATCTAAATAGAAAAAAGAATTAAGAGTTTTTATTAGCAAAAAGTAAGAAGTGAGTTAATATCAAAATGAGCCATTATTTTTTCTTTTTCTTTTTTTGAGTAGTATAAGAATGTGCCATTGCTATGCTCAAACCAAAAGAAAGCAGGTTTATATCTGGGATTTCTGAATATAAAGTCAAAAGGTTAACTGTGAACAGTACATTGCTAGCCTCATGCAGTTTCTGCTTTCTCACGGCAGACAGGGCAGTGTCCATGACACATTCCAATAAATGCACGCCATGAACACGAGCATACTGGTACATTTCTCTCATGCAAGAAGTAATAACAGTCTCCAGCAATGAATTTGTGCTGTTTAAAGTTGTCTCAGAATTCAGTTCTTGGATAAAATTTTGGAGATGCTGAAGAGGTAGAGGAATCTGATCACTTTCAGAAGCTTTGACACTCTCAATCTCTTCCAAGAGCATTTCATCATGAATAACCTGTAAATACTCAAGAAGTTAACATTCATTTCCACTTATTAAGGACGTATTATTAGGTATTTTCAAAAATAAGTACATGGGTTGTGCCCTAGAACTTTGGTCCAGTGGTAAGGGCGTAGGAAATGATGTGTCAGTTAGGCGCATATCACGTGTTTGAACTTGTCGCACATAAAAACCTAGTATTGAAGTGGAGAAGGGTAAAAGTCGAGCCATTTTCCATCGAGTTCCGAACTGTGTGCCACACTAGGGAATTTCTGGGTTATCAAAAAGAACATGTGGGTTGTCCGCCCTAAGCTAGCTTTGATTTAGACCTTCACTCAGAGCTAGGCGAAATCATACAAAAAAATATACTAGTCAGCAATTTGTTCTTGTAGACAGCAATTTCCAATTTAGTATTTTTAAGAGTGAAAAATGCAAAATATAATGAAAAGAGTCACAGGGTTAAAGCAAAAGGAAGTGCAAGCTTCTTTATAAAAAAGTTAATTTTATGGATAACATAAAAGATACTATAAATTTAGGAGTTTAGTATTACAACATCGAACATAATTAAAGCTACTGTAATAATAATGATATTAATCTAAGCACAATTAACATTTAACTCCAACAAGGACCCAAAAAAGCTAACTTGATTTGAAGAATTAATTTTCAATTTTAAAGTAGGAAAAATTACTTGAATGGGTACCTTTTAATAAATAATTCCTAATTTTAGCAATAGTTTTTATTTATTACCATTTATAGCTGTGAGAAATATAGGCAAAAAATATTATTGAATTGTTATTTTTGCATTATTACAGAGAAACCCTATTTATAGACACTACAATAGATACCTTTTCAACTAGGACACTACAATACAATCCTTTTCTAAGTAGGATATTATATACTATTCCTATTACTATTCCTATTCCAACTAGGATTGTATATACCTATTACTATCCTAACACTACCCTCGAGCTAGTGCATACAAGTCATATGTATCTAGCTTGTTACAAATGTAATTAATACGAGGACCAATGAGGAGTTTGGTGAGATATCCACAAGTTGATCACTCAATTTCACAAAATTGACTATCGCTCTCTGTGTGCTTAGTCTTCCCATGAAATACTGAATTTGGTGCATAATGTCAGTCAATCTCAACGTGCTTGGTCTTCTCATGAAATACTAAATTCAAGACTGCCCATTCACACCAGGTAGTCGCTTGATTAATGTAAATAAGAGGTTATCCACATTTCGCATGAACTTCTGCACATAAATCACTAGCTAACATATGTAATCATCCTCCTCCTCAAGTATCCATTAGTCAAATCGGCCTCACTATTGTCAACCAAGCAAAGAAGAACATCTTTCTAGGCACCTAGGAATCCACACCAATACATGCAGGAACCCCATGGCCACCTCCCTCGCCAAAAGCTTGTGGTAATTAGGAAAAAATTACACCTGAAGTGAGAGTTGGAGTCCTAGGGAGATCTGGTAAGAAGGAAGCTTTGTGGGAAAAGATTATTGTAGACAAGGATGGAGTTCAAACAACAGTTGAGGGCCAGCCAGATTACTTTGTCATTTTTAATAGCCCTCTTAGGTAGTATAACAGAAGTGCAGGAAGGATTTTTTCAGGATGTTTAGATGTAATGCAGGAAATGGTGCTAGAATCTAAAACAGAGACTAAAGTAAGTGATAGTTCTATAATCAATTTTTAAAAACAGAGCCTTCTATAAAGCTTCATTTTCAATATTTCTGGCCAACAGACAGCACATTCTCTCAGTTGATTATGAGTTGTACATTTCGCAATTGATGGTACATTGTCCTTTTTTGTAACTCTTTCTGTTTGTAAGTAGAAACAATCACATTTTCTCATGAATATATATCATACCCTCTTCCCAAATCTAAGAGAGAATAATTATCCTTCTAAGACATCGCAAGGCGTCTAAATTACTCTTGTCAGCCCAATGAACAAGCATTAAAAGTAGAAGTTTTAAAAATTATTGTAGTTAACCTTGTGACCTTGTTAAAGATAATGACTTCAAGTGAAAAAATGGTCGAACGGGTAGTTGATAAGATACCAAATCAAATTTTAAACAATCTAAATAGTAGTTAGTTTATATTTGATCAAACTGGTAGAAAGAGAAAAAACAAATTCATTAAAGGAAAGATGTCAATTTTTTTGGGACAAACTAAAATGGTTACAAGGTCAACCTTTTTAGAAAAAGAGTAATCAGAGTGATGCTAACTTTGTGTAAAGAATTACCTCTTAAAAAGGATTTTAAACATAACCAAGCATTTAGTAGACCTAATTAGAGCAATGAAGGAGGAAAAAATACCAACCCAAAGATTCTTGTTTTATGACAGTGGTGTTTGGGCCTGCTTTCGTGCACATCGACTAATCCACCGGTTATATACTTTCTCCCACGAGAAAAGGTATTGGCTAAATATTTTTTTTTATGACAAGGGAAACCCGCAGCCGCTACCCTTTGGGTGCGCACAGGGTAAAACCCCCGCTCCTATGCAATAACTCGCAAACCACATAGGAGAGGTAACCCGCACTAGGCAAGCCCGGTGCGATGAGCTCGACCCAGTAGGCAAACAAGGTATTGGCTAAATATGTTCACCAAAGTTTGAATAGAAAAGAAAAAAATACCTAATGTGTTTTGTCTTTGCTAAAATTTGAACCCTAGTTTCACATGGTCGGTTCCTGCTTCATTGACCAGTATGCAACACCTTTGGGTGCAACCAAGCAAACATTTTAAAAGGAATTACTTTACTAAGAAACTATTAAAAGCAAACAGCATTAAAGTAATCAGATAATTTCAGATATTGTGGGCTGCAAAAGCTTATTTGTGACAATGCCATAAAAAACAACATTCAGCATCGAGCGTACTTTTGGCAAGAATTATCATCACCACCTGTATCATCTTAACAAGAGGAGTACAACGAGATGAAAGTGCTTCCCCATAAACTGACAAGAATTTGTCTCGCATCTCACGCCGGGCATCTCCATAATCATCCTTCCCAGGTAACACCCTTCTGAGTAGATCTTTTGAGACCACACTACATAAAACAGAAACAAGAATATAATAATGAAACAGAGGCAAGAATGGCCAAGGAAAATAAATTGAACACCAAGAAGTAACAAGCACGTCAAACACTATCCATTCAGTCATAATGAAAAGGTGGTTAAAAAAATACTTTTTCCAATTCCTCCATCCACGTGATGGCAGAAACACAATATACTTTTCTTTTCTTTTTTTCTTCTAGTACAAGAAAAGCAAGTTGACCATCCATCAAAACAAAAACATGTTGATCTGCATTAGCGGAGGACAGAACGAATAATATTCAAGGCAAAACATATGGTCATGTTCATTAACCAAATCTATATTGCCTGCTCAATCTTAAAATTCAGTGGCATGGCAGATAACACTAAAAAGAACAGTAGTTCTAATAAAAATGGAACTCTTCATCTCAGAAATGTGCTTAATCCAAAAACAGTATTTATAAAAGCATTCTTAGCAATGAAGTAAATCTTGATCAAACTAATATGTTGATGTACTACTGTCTTTTAATAAGGTATATAGCTTCGTCAAGCATATCTAAGTCCATCTCTCAGTGTTCATAAGTATGACTCCCTTCTTCTTATTTTATTGACTTGCTTTCTACTTCAGACCAATCCAAAGAAACTTTTTTTATCCAACGAAATTGAAAATTGTGTTCTCCTCAACAATTTTAATTAATATAAAGAGTACAACTCCGTAATAATTTCAAACTCAATGTGATTATCTTTTTTTTTCACAACAATGTTGTGCAGCCCAGCCTGTGCACATCTTGACCATTTCACCAGCTAAGGCTTAGGGCCTTAGGCAGATGAGAAGAAATCACCTAGAGTTTGTCACCTCTGTTAGGATTCTGAACCCTAATCTTCCATAGTTTTCATGCCCTTTTTTGACATCCTTTTGGTTTAGAAAATGTAAAGAGTTACAAGGTAGTATTATTTTAAGCTCTAATCCGTTAAATTCAAAGTAGTAATCCATTCAACAATTTAACTCCTAGATCTTAGTGAAAGTCAGCCAAGATCAATCAAAATGGATCCACGATAGTAATAACTTCCTAGAAATACGTTTTAATTTGCTTCACATTTTAATGCAAAATAATTTTCAACAGCCAACTAGGTATTTCATATTTCAGCAATCATAGAACGCTGAACTTACAAACCTCAAGTACTAGTCACTTAGCAATTTACTTACTAGGTAATAATGATATTGAGTAAACTTAAAGAATTAAAGCACGAATCTTGTCAAATAACTATGTAAAACCATGATTCTGCATACCGATACTCCTCCTCGTTGATACCATAATTCAAATGTAGAAATCGAATATGTGAAATAGCTCCATCCACATCATTATTCATTAGGCATTCCCTCATAGCTTCCAAATGTGCAGTTTGAATGCATTTTTGCAGCGATTTAAACACCTTATCCTCAACCTCCTTGTGTTTTACTACTGTCCTGACTGTAATCGCCATATCCGAATCCTCATTTTCAATCCAACCAACTTGCTTCTCTATATTTAGTGACAAAACATCAAAGATATCTGCATTTTCAAGAAACACTCTCCTCAAACACATCATTTCCTCTTCCTCCACTACAATATCTCCCCCAGTATCTATGACATCATCCATTTCAATCAAATCCGGCCTCAAGCGCCTCAAACCCATATCAGAAATTTTCACTAAAACCCTCAAACTGTCACCTAAACCCTTCAAATCCTCATTAATGCCCGAAACATCTCCATTTAATTCAACTTCATCGACAGCTTCTGCACCCAATTCCGAACTCGAAATGCTTTCCGAAACCCTTGAAATCACATTTTGTAAGATCAAACAGAACTCAGCCCTTAATTTAAGAGCAGCAGCATCAAACGACCAAAGCTGGGAAGTGGGTTCGTTAAATTGGAGAAGTTCAAGGGTACATAGGAAAGTGAGAAGTGCAGGAGACGGGCAAGATTGAGACCAGATAATCGAATCGAATCTTCCTCCATTTGCAACAATTGTTTGAAGAATGACTCGAGAAAGTTCAGGATTTCGAACACGAAGACTACGTATAGTGGCTCGGAATGGCTCAAATTGAGCTAAAAAAAGATGGTTCGCGCTGACTTTACACAGCAGCTCTGTGTCTTTGTCATCCATTGTTACTTTACAACTAGTTATGGCGATTCATGTGAGTTAGATATGCGAATTGAGATAGAGAAGACTAGGGTTTTTGAGAAGGATTTTTCGCCTGGGGATATTTCATGGATCGGTTACAACGGTTGAAACAACAGGGGAAATGTTTACAAGAAAAACAGAAGGGGAATATATAGGATGCTCGTAAAATTTTGCTGGGAATAAACGCCGTCGTTTAAGAGTGTTCTGATGAAATTCCTTTCGCTGTCCAGTATCCAGCGTATACACTTCTTTTCTAGTAAAATTATTTAAATTGTTTGTGTTTAAACTAAATTATAGTATAGCTTATTATGTAGTATAATAAAAAATAATAAAATTATAACTATATTCTTATAGAACTTTTGGATATCGATATCAGATTTTAGTTGCCCTTTTTCAAAGAAAAAACTTTCAGAAATTCCAGTTAATTACTTAGTTACACTGTGATTTGCAATATTATGTATCTTACCAGATTTTAGTGACTCTAGATACGTCCAAATACATCTATCATTTGAGATACATTGGATCAAAATTATGTGTAATTTGTTCTAGATACATTGTATTCAAGTGGATTCGCATGTATCTAGGTTTCACAACAAATCTCGTTCGCCTCTCTCTCACCTCGTTCACCACTCTCTTATGTATCTAGTATATACAAATCTCACTCTCTATTTTTGTGTATATAATAGCAAAATACATGTATCTAAGTGTTTTTTTCTTCAATATATGGTAGAAAACTCTTAATTAGTGGTATGAGATGTAATATTTTGAAAGTATATGTAATAAAATATGGTAGTAAAGTATATCTAATTACATAGATTTTTTAGTTGTGACCTCAGTTGACTCCTACATAAAATTTAGACATACTATAATCTATACATGCTAAATCTTTAGATAAATCTATATCAAAATTTGTCAATGATATATGTTTGTTACTGTGATTAAAAAAAGGCAGAATGGTCTGAGAGACTCTTGTACTTGTCTCATTTTGTCACCTGAGCCCTTCTACTCTTGACTTTGCCAACTGAACCCTCGAACCCACTGAAACCCAACATTTTAAACCCTTTTTTTGACCACTCAATGGTGTGTGAACTACAAACGCCACACATAGCTTTCCATGTCATTTAAAAATGCCACATAGGAAATGACATGTTAAAAATAGGCTAATTCTTTTCTTTCAAACGTTTCTTTCCTTTCTTCTTTTCAACTAGACCCTTCTACTCCCTTTAATCCCGATTTACATTGTTGCTCACCGCGATTTTTTTCTATTTTGTAAAGTGTTTGATTTCACTCCATAGTTGTAAGTTTCTTAACTGATTTTCATTCTCTTTGTTTTGCAATTGTGTTTTTGGTGTTTCATTTTGAATTTTGTTGTTTTGAGTTCGCGTTAGGGCTTAGTAGTTGTAGAGGTCGTGGTGTGATTTTAGGGAGGATTTTGTTTTTTTACATGCCAAATAACAAGCCTAATAACAATTGAGTATTATGCATTAAATGACATTTGTCGTGAATATCTGTTGAATCTAGGGTCTTTTCGTATATGATTTTTTTTTATCAATTGCGTTGGATTTCTTTTTTGTTAGTGGTCCAATTGGATTATATCAGATTATTATAGAGGTTTTTGTTGTATTCCATAAAGAATTAGTTTAAAATTAGGTTTTTTTTTTCGATTAGGGTTTTTTGTCATTTAGGGCTTTTTGTCAATCATCTTATTGTATTCTCATGACTTTGCAGGCATGGTAAAAATATGGCTTCAACAATTATTACACTTCAAATGTATTATAGGGGCTATTTTTTATCAGATCCTTAACTCAAGTATGCTAATGGAATTCCTGATCTTGAAAAAATAAGAATATGTCACACCCCAACCCTAGTTGAGGCGAACAAGTACCATATGAATACATGCTTTATAAGTCACCTATGATGAGAAAGTAAATTACTACTATACAGATATA